>NC_073264.2:102119686-102425071 GCF_029289425.2 Pan paniscus | reverse complement strand
ATGGTGATGTACAGATGGGTTTTTGGTGTGGATGTCCTTTCTGTTTGTTAGTTTTCCTTCTAACAGACAGGACCCTCAGCTGCAGGTCTGTTGGAATACCCTGCCTTGTGAGGAGTCAGTGTGCCCCTGCTGGGGGGTGCCTCCCAGTTAGGCTGCTCGGGGGTCAGGGGTCAGGGACCCACTTGAGGAGGCAGTCTGCCCATCCTCAGATCTCCAGCTTCTTGCTGGGAGAACCACTACTCTCTTCAAAGCTGTCAGACAGGGACATTTAAGTCTGCAGAGGTTACTGCTGTCTTTTTGTTTGTCTGTGCCCTGCCCCCAGAGGTGGAGCCTACAGAGGCAGGCAGGCCTCCTTGAGCTGTGGTGGGCTCCACCCAGTTCGAGCTTCAGGCTGCTTTGTTTACCTAAGCAAGCCTGGGCAATGGCGGGCGCCCCTCCCCCAGCCTCACTGCCGCCTTGCAGTTTGATCTCAGACTGCTGTGCTAGCAATCAGCGAGACTCCGTGGGCGTAGGACCCTCCGAGCCAGGTGCGGGATATAATCTCGTGGTGCGCCGTTTTTTAAGCCGGTCCGAAAAGCGCAATATTCGGGTGGGAGTGACCCGATTATCCAGGTGCGTCCGTCACCCCTTTCTTTGACTCGGAAAGGGAACTCCCTGACCCCTTGCACTTCCCAAGTGAGGCAATGCCTCGCCCTGCTTCGGCTCGCGCACGGTGCACGCACCCACTGACCTGCGCCCACTGTCTGGTACTCCCTAGTGAGATGAACCCGGTACCTCAGATGGAAATGCAGAAATCACCCATCTTCTGCGTCGCTCACGCTGGGAGCTGTAGACCGGAGCTGTTCCTATTCGACCATCTTGGCTCCTCCCGATGCAAAATTTCTTAAGAAAACATTAGTAAATCAAATCCAACAGTATGTAAAATAATAATACATAATGACCAGGTTAAGTTTATCTCAGAAATATGAGTTTGGTTCAACATTTGAAAAAATAATTCAATTTAAGTTGTCACATTAACAGATTAAGGAGAAAAATCATATAATCATTTTGATAAATACAGAAAAAAATTATGATATTTAATGCTTATCTATGATTTAAAATTAAAAAGAAACATCTCAGTAAACTAGTAATGTAAGAGAATTTCCTCTCACTGATAAAGAGATGGTATCAGAAACCTACAGTTAGCATCATCCTTAATGGTGGAAGCCTAGCCCAGATCATAAATAAGACAAGAACTTTCACTTTCACTCCATCTATTTCTCATCGTTCTGAAACATGTGAAGTGATCTCTACAATTGCCCCAGTTTATTGCCTGGAGAGAGTTTGCAAGCTGTGGCGCAGTACTGGGGAGCCCTGGCAGAGTGAGGCAGACTCCCCGAATGGAGGATTTCAAGATGAGGGTCCTAACAGACCAAGGCAAAATTAGCCGGGTGCGGTGGCTTACACCTGTAATCCCAGCACTTTGGGAGGCTGAGGTGGGCGGATCACCTGAAGTCAGGTATTTGAGACCAGCTTGGCCAACATGGTGAAACCCCTTCTCTACTAAAACAAGAATTAGCTGGGCGTGGTGACGCATGCCTGTAATCCCAGTGACTTGGGAGGCTGAGGCAGGAGAATCACTTGAACCCCGGAGGCAGAGGTTGCAGTGAGCTGAGATCGCACCATTGCACTCGAGCCTGAGCAACAGAGCAAGACTCAGTCTCAAAAAAAAAAAAAAAATTGGAAAGGAAGAAGAAGAGTGCACTCTGTTTATTCTCAGAGGACATGATTGTGTATATGAAAAACTAAGAAATCTACAAAAACAAAACCTTGCTAGAAATAATAAGCTAATTTAGCAAGGTTTCAGGATCCAAGGTCAGTATACTAAAATCAATTTCTTTCTATACACTAGCCAAAAAACAGTTGGAAAAAGGAATTCAAACATAATACTACTTAAGCCAATATAAAAATTAACTTTTTAGGGAAGATTTAAAAAGCTGAAAATTCAAAATAATGTAGTCTTTATAGAAGATTCCAAGAAATAGGGAGCCATGTTCACACATGGGGAGACTTGGTCTTATTAAGATGATAATTCGCACCAGGAGGCTTTGATCAACAGAGTCAACACAATCGCAATTCAATCAATACCCCAGTAGGCTTTCTTATAGAAATGGATAAGCTGACTTGTAAATGTATGTAGAAATAGGCTTCCACTTCCAGCTTTAGATTCCTCCCTGTTAAGATTAAGTAACAGGGAACAGATTGTTTGATCTGAAACAACAAATTTTTTAAGAAGACAAAACACCCGAAATGACTTTTTTCAAGACCCTTGATGAAGGACAGTGATCCTTGAGAGATGGGAAATGCATGAGGTAATCTCTCCGATTACCCCAGGTTATTGCCTGCAGAGAATTTGCAGGATGTGGTGCAGTAATGGGGAGCCCAGACAGAGCAGGGAAGACTCCCTGAATTGAGGATTTCAAGGTGAGGGTCCAGGGAGACAAAGGCAGCTGGAATTCACTGGGTAGAGTACCAGGGAGGAGAAAGCGGTACAGAGAAGGAGCCCCAGATATCAGCAGAGGCACCCCTGGAAAATTCCGTTGACTGCTGATCTGCCTATTTATGTGAGAAAACTACGCAAGGCCGAGGAGAGAATGACTTGAACAGATTAGAAGTAACCATGCCTGCTGCTCACACAGGGCCAGGAATATTGCCTGTTCCAACAGCCAGGCTGGAAAACCTCTTAATTTAGGGAGCTTTGGGTCAAATAAAGGGTTTGCTTCAGTAATGAAAAATAATTAGGCCTAATCAGAGCCAGAACTAGGATGAGGCAAATGAGATCTCTCTTGCACAAAAATTTAAGGAGGACCCTGCCCTCGTATGACTCTGAGAACAGGTGTCTCCCTAAATTTTGTACCATAGGCACCTAACTTTCTTTACCTTTGTACCAGCCCTGGCCCTAGATCAAACACTTTGCTGGTCTTTTCTATCAAATCCTAGAGAGAAGGCCCAAAAGATCAAACTATTTTTAAGCGATTTAACTGCATCTCAGGGCACAGCACAAGAATATGCATAGAAATCCAGTACCTAACTGTAAAATCCACAATGTCTGGAATCCAATCAAAGATTCCCAGGCATGCAAAGAAGCAGCGAAATAAGTCCCATAATGAGGAGAATGATCAATTGAAACAAACCCAGAAATTTCACAGATGTTAAAATCAAAAGACGAGGACACTGAAGCCACCATGATAACTGTATTCATTATGTTCCAAAGTTAAATACAGTCATGGAGAATATAAAAAAGACCCAATGAAACACCCAGAGATGAAAACTACACTGTCCATGATGAAAAATATTCTGAATTGGATTAACAGCATATTAGACATTGCAGAAGAAAAGAAGAGTGAACTTTCAGATACGGTGATAGAAAATACCCAAATGAAACACACAGAGGAAAGATTTAGATGGAAAAGGCATCCATGTGCTATGGGACAACTTCAAGCAGTCGTGTACATGTAATTGGAGACTCTGAAGGAGCAGTATCCCCTTGTTCATGGATCAGAAAACTCAAAATTGTTAAAATTTGAATTCGCCACAAATTGATCTGTAGATTCAATGCAATCCCAATCAAAATTCCAGCAGACTTTTTTGGTAGAAATTGAAAAGCGGATTCTAAAATCTATATGGAAATGCAAAGAAGCTAAAATAGCCAAAACAACTTAAAAAATATAGTTGGAGGGCTGGCTCTTCCTGATTTCAAGGCTTATTAAAAAGCTGTGAAAAAAAAAAGCTATCATGTCATATTGACTGCAAGATAGACAAATAGGTTAAGTGAACAAGAATCAGGAGCTCAGAATTAGATCCACAAAGGCATACAAACTTGACTTTCAACAAAGGTGCAAAAGTGAGGGAATGGAAAACGGCATTTTCAACGAATGGTGCTGGATCTATTGGGTATCTATAGCTCATAAATTACACTTTGATCGATAACTTGCATTATATACAAAAAGTGAACTCAAAGTGGATCCTAGACCTGAATGTAAAACCCAAGGCCATAAAGCTTCTAAAAGAAAATATAGGAGAAAATTTTTGTGACCTTGAGTTAGGCAAAGATTTCTTAGATGTGACATTAAAAACATGATCCATAAAAGGACAAATAGATAAATTGTGCTTCATTAAAAGTAAAAACTGCTGTTCTTCAAAAGGTGCCATTAGGTAAATCAAGACAAGCCACAGACAGGGAGAAAATATTTTTAAGGCATATATCTGATAAAGAACTTTTATCTAGTGTACATAAAGAGCTCTCAAAACCCAATTATAAGAAAACCTAATTTTTTAATGGACAAAATATTTGAACATATACTCAATCAAAGAAGACATATAGATAGCAAATAAGCACATGAAAATATGCCCAACATGATTAATCATTAGTGAACTACAAATTAAAACCACAATGTGATACCACTGCATACCCACTAGAATGGCTACAGCTAAAAAGATGGATCATGCCAAGTGTTGACAAGAATGTGGAGCCACTGGAACTCCTGTCCACTGCCAGTGGGAATGTAAAATGGTATAATCACTTTGTAGAACAGTTTTCCAGTTCCCTAAAAAGCTAAACATACACCAACCCTATGTATCAGCCATTCCAACCTGAGGTATTTGTCCAAGAAAAAGTGTCTAGTTCACTTGGGCTGATGTAATAAAATAACACAAACTGGGTGACTTATAAACAAGCATTTATTTCTCACTGCTCTGGAGGCTGGGAAGTCCAAGAAGAAGAAGCTGGCAGATGTGGTGCCTGGGGAGAGCTCTCTTCCTCATAGATACCACCTTCCTGTCCTCACATGATGAAAGGAGTGAAGGAACTCTCTCTGGCCTCCTTCGTAAGGGTGCTAATCCCATGATGAGGGCCCCATCCTCATGACATAATCACTTTCTACAGGCCCCACCTCCTAATACCATAACCTTGGGGAATAGCATTTCAACATAGGAATTTTGAGAGGACATAAATATTCAAACCATAGCAGAAAGCATATGTCAACAGAATGCAAAAGCACGAGTATGTCAATGCTCATAGCAGTTTTATTTATAATATCCTCACCTGGGAAACAACCCAAATCTCCACCAACCAGTGAATAAGTAAATTTTATTACAGGCATATAATGGAATATTACTCAGCAATAAAAGGAATGAACTATCGATACACTCAACAACATGTGTGGATCTCAAAATAACTGGGTGAGAGAGATCAGACCAAAAAAAGAGAGACAGTATGATTCAATTTATATAAACTCTAAAAAGACAAACTAATATGTAGCATAGAAAGCAGATCGGTGTTTGCCTAGAGAAAACAGGAGGGAGAAAAATAGAGATTAGAAAGAGGCACTTGAAAACTTTTGAGGCTGATGGATACATTCACTATCCTGATAAGGGTGATGGTTTCACAATTGTATGGATATGTTGGATCTTACCAAACTGTACACTTAAGATACAATAAACAGGCTGGGCGTGGTGGCTCGCGCCTGTAATCCCAGCACTTTAGGAGGCCGAGGCAGGCAGATCACGAGATCAGGAGATCGAGACCATCCTGGCTAACATGGTGAAACCCCGTCTCTACTAAAAATACAAAAAATTAGCCAGGCGTGGTGGTGGGCGCCTGTAGTGCCAGCTACTCGGGAGGCTGAGGCAGGAGAATGGTGTGAACCGGGGAAGTGGAGCCTGCAGTGAGCCGAGATTGCACCACTGCACTCCAGCCTGAGCTACAGAGCGAGACTCCGTCTCAAAATAAATAAATAATAAAAAAAGATACAATAAACAATAAGTTTATTGTATGCCAATTGTTATATCTTAATAAAGCTGTTCAAGAAATTACATGGAAATATAAGGACCTAGAATAGCCACCACAAGCATGCTAAAGATAAATACTGTTGCTGACTTGGACTATTTGACTTCAAGCATTACTGTAAAGCAACAGTAATTATTTTAGTATGAGACCATGATCCCCCTTTATCCACAGGGAATATGTTCCAAGACCCCCAGTGGGTGCTTGAAACCATGGATGGTACCAAACCCTAGACGTACTCTGTTTTTTTCTTGTACATGCGTACCCATAAGGAAGTTTAACTTACAAATTAGGCACAGTAAGAGATTAACAAAAATAATTGATCCTAAAATAGAACAATTATAAGAATATACCAGCATCACTACTCTTGTGCTTCGGGGCCTTTATCAAGTAAAATAAGGGTTATTTGAACACAAGCAGTGTGATATGGAGACAATCGATCTGATAGTTGAGATGGCCGCTAAGTGACTAATGGGCGGTGGTACAGACACCGCGGATAGGCTGGGCAAAGGATGGGGTGGGAGAGCAGGAGATTTCATCCTACCACCAATTTTAAACTTATGAATTGTTTATTTCTGGAATTTCCCATTTAATATTTTCAGGCCATGGGTCACTGAAACCTGGAAAAGCAAAAGAAGGGACAAAGGGGAGCGGTATGTTGTTACACAGCTAAATCAATGTGACAGAATCCAGAGCCTAGAAACACACCCACATGTATCTAGTCAATTGGTATGTGACGAAAGTTCCAGTGTAATTCAATCGGGAAAGGAAACTTTTCAACAAACAATACTGGAACAACTGGATATCCATATGGAAAAAAAAATGAATCTTGACTCCAATGACATATAAAAATTATTTTGATGTAGATCGTAGACCTAAAATTAAACGTTAAATCACTGGAGAATATACTTTTCAGAGAGGATTCAAAAATGATAACCATGAAAGAAAAACATTACAAACTGGACTTCATAAAATAAAAGATTTCTGCTCATTAAAAGGCTCTTTTACTAAAGTGAAAATGCAATCAACAGATTAGGAGAAAATATTTTTAGTACATATATTTGAAGAATAACTTATATTCAGAATATGTACAGAGCTCCTACAAATCAAAACTAAAAAGGTAGTCCTATAAAAAATGAGAAAAAGACTTGCATAGATACTTTACAAAAGAATATATAAATTGGCCAATAAGTACATGAAAAGGTACTTAGCATTATTAGTCATCAGAGAAATGCAATTTAACACTGCAGTGAGAACCCATTTCATTCCCACAGAATGGCTAAACTTGAAAACTGAAAATACCAAGTGCTGATGAGGGGATGGAACCGTGGGGATTCTCATAACTTGCTGTTAAAGTGTCAAATGCCACAACCACTTTGAAAAATTATTTGTCAATCTTAAAGAAGTAAATATATACTTAGTCAATCATCAAGCAATCCCACTCTTAGGTATTTGCCTGAGAGAAATGAAAACATGAATCCATAAAATACTTGTATAAAATTATGCATAGCAGTTTTATTCATAGTAGCTAAAAACTAGAAACAACCCAAATGTCCATCAACAGGAAAATGGCTCATAAAATTGTGTTCTGTTCATATAGTGGGAAACTACTTTGCAGCAGAAAGGGATGTATGAGTGATATGTGCAACAACATGAATGAATATCCTAAGCATTGTGCCGAGATGAGCACACGCCTCACAATTCCATTCACATGACGTTCTGCTGCAGGCAAACTCAGCTATGGGAGTGAAGTCAGAACGGTGGCCAGGGTGGGCATGTGGCAGCTATCTTGGTTGATAAAAATGCTCTACATCTTGATTTGGGAGTTGGGCACATGAGTGTACACATTTGTCAAAACACATTATACCGTACACGTATAATCTGTGCATTTTGTTATATGTAAATTATGCCTCAATGAAAAGAGTATTATGGAAAAAAATAACCGTGAACATATGTTCTCCCAAAAAAGTAACAATGAAATACATGAAGCTGCAACCAATGAAACCATAGAGGAAACTAGATAAGTGAATAATTATAATTGTTATTAAAAATAAAACTCTTGGAAACTGTTAGATTGGCAGATCAAGCCATCAAAAACATAAAGCAAAGATAGAGAAGATTGAATAACAATGACTTGGAGCTCTTTAGAGATGGAAATGGCAAAGATATTCCCCTCAAAAAATTTTCAGGCATAAACAGCTTTAGATAAGGATTCTACCAAATATTTAAAGATGAAATACTTTTAGAGAAGTTGTTTTAGAAAGTAGAAAGTAAGGGAAATCTGCCCAACTCATTTTATGAGGCTAACATAACCTTGATTCCAAATACTGATTAGACCAATATAAGAAAAAAATAGGTCTACTTCATTTATAAAAATAGATGCAAAATTCCAAATAAGCTACTAGCTAATTAACCCTACTGTGTAGTTTAAAAATAATCTAGTTGGATTTATTCTAGGAGGGTAAGAACAATTTGACATTACAAATTCTATGAATTTATCTACCATATTATCGGACTAACAGAGCAAAGTAACTCTTGACAGATGCCGAAAAGGATTTGATGAAGTTCAACGTCTCTTTCTGATTTTTTAAATTTCTCAGAAAACTCTGAATGGAACTGAATATCCTTAATGCAATAAAGCTTTGCATATTAAATACTTTGTAGAAAATCTACTACTCTGCAGATGAACTTTAATTCATTCTCTTTAATGTTGGAAACAGGACAAGCGGAAGCACCGCAGCTATTCAACCTAACACGAGAGGCTCTGGCTAGTGCCATAAGATGAGAAAATGAAAAGATAGGAAGAGAAGAGGGAGGGAAGAGACGCAGCTGTCATCACACGCAGATTATATATCATCTACATAGAAACCCAACAGAATGAACAGAAAATTGATTGGAACTAATAATAGAGTTTAGCAAGATTGCTGAATACAAGATCAACTTACTAAAATTAGTGGCTTTCCCTACACCAGCATTAACCAATTAGAAATATAATAGAAAAAGAGATACATTCACAAGAGGAACCCAAATGATGAAGTATCTAGAAATTAAGCCAGAAATAAATGCAGAAAACCTTTATAGAGGAAAAAAAAATTAAAATTTTTAAAAAACGTAAAGGACATAAAAGAAGACATAAAAATGGAGAGATGAAATTGAAAACATCAAAAGGACATAAAAGAAAACATGAACAAATGGAGAGATAGACCATTTTTATGGATGCTTTAAGTTGTAAAAATGTCAAATCTTCCCACATTAATCTATAAATTTCATGTAATTTTGTTCAAAATACCAGCTGGATTTTTTTGAGGGACTTGACAAACTCATTCTAAAATATATATAAGCCATAATGTCCACAAATTGCGAAGTCTATTTTGACAAAGAAGAGCACATGGTTTGGGGGTGAGGAGTGGACTTACCCTGCATGATCTGGAGACGTCCTGCAAAGCCAGTGCCTAGCTCGGCTGGCTCTCTGCGGTCAGGCAGGGCCAGGGATGCCTCATACGGCAGGTGTTGGCCACCTCCATCCTAGGTGGTTCAGGACCCCAGGGATTTATTGTCGCCTATGTGATGGCCCCAGGGAAGAACACGTTTCCCAGCCCATTCATATGCTGGCTGGATTGAGCTCCTTGTGGCTGTAGGGATGAGGCCCTCATTCCTTGCTGACCCTCAGCTCCTGGAGGTCACCTGCATTCCTGTCAGGTGGCCCCTTCATCTTCAAAACCCAAAAGCCAAACATGGGGATGCTTCCTCTCATCTGAGCCCTCTCACACCTCAAATGTCTTTCAGGGAGGGCCCAGGGCTCACCTGATGCAGGCTCCAGGGATTGTCTCCTTTTTTTATTAACTCCAAGTCACCCGATTAGTCACCTAATCAAAGGAGGATACCCCTCCAGAGGTCACAGGGGGCCCTTGCGCTCAAGGAGAAGAGATCATATGCATTCTAGGGGGTATCTTAGAATTCCACTTACCACATCATAGTAATGAAAACAGAATCGAGGGCTTAAAGCTGTATCCTTCACACAGGAAACATAGTGTGTGATAGAGGTGGAGTCACCAGCCAGAGGGGAGGGGATACATTATTTTATTGTCTATGTAGGGAAAACTGACTCACTGTACAGAGAGAGAATTAGATTGATTTCCTAACACCTCATACCACACACATAGAGAGTCTGGATGGGTTAAATATAAATGGATTAAAATACTATGTGTGAGGATAAAACTATAATATTAATTAGAAGTGTGCAGAATACCCTGTGATTTTCAGGTGGAGGCGAGGCTTCTTAAATAGGGTCTTTGACAAAGCACAGCCTATAGAATAAAATGCTAATGGGGTTGACTACGTCAGAATTAATTATTTCATCCGCAGAAAATAGACTCAAAGTTAATGGAGGGCGACGGACTGTAATATGCTATTTACAACGCTGGCATTGATAAAGGATTACTGTCTAGAACATACAAGGGACTGTCAGAAATCAATGAGGAAGAGATGGGAGACCTGCAGAAAACAGTGGGCAATTCGGAGAAGGGAAATCTGAAAAGCTAACAAGTACGTGAAGTGATACTCAATTTCAATAGCAATTTGAGAGGGAGATGCAAAAATAATAAGATACCAATTTTGCAGAAAACAAAACGTTGTTGGGTAACACTAATGTTGACCGAGCTGTGAGGAAACAGGAGCCTAACTCATTGTTGCTGGGAGCAGGTGATAGTGATCTGGCTGCACTTAACACGTTACTTTGTGTGGCTCTTGACTCAACAATCCCCCTCCTTAAAACATGCCCCTGAGAAACTCAAGCACGGATCCAGGGGCCAGGGGACACCAAAGGCATCATTGTCCCAGCTCCTTTTGCAGAGATGACAACTTAAGTGTCCACCCCCGGGGCATGGGTAAGTACAATGAAGATGCACAGTGCAGAATTCCGTGAAATTGTCAAAATCCCTGAACTAGAAGTCTACACAGCCACAAGCGGCACAGACAGATTTTTAAGGCATATTGTTGAATGAAAAAAGTGAGAAGCAGGAGCTCGATGGCACAACAAAACATACTCACATTGGAAGCAGTACTTACACACAAAAACAAGCTACATGTGTTTCAAAGTTAAACACCCATTCAAGAACATATATGAAACCTTCCCGCGAGTATGGTGGGGATGAGGATGGGGAACAGAAGGTGAGAATTGGTGACATAAAATATGATAGGCAATTGGTAATGTTGTGCCATAGAGTAAGGAGTAGGGTGAATTCAGCTGTCTGAACTGAAGGGGCACATCTCAAACATATATAAATTAAGGGTATGTGATGGTTGGTCTCCACGGACGCTGCTCCTTCCAGAGGTCTGGGCGACTGCTCTGAGAAAGCCACCTCTGCCTCCCTAAGCCTCAGCTGTGTCCCTGTGGGCATTCCTCCATGCTGGAACTAGCAGGCTGGGTGCAGTTCCCTCCCAGAGGACTCTACGGAAAGGACCTTCCCTGGGGGGTGAGAGGAAGGTGGGGGAGGCAAGCTTCCAGCCTGTGGCAGGTGGTTATATTGTTCCAACTATCTGCTGTTCCTCTCTGCAGGAAGATTACATTCTCCATGCTGTTGACGTCAAGGCTGGCCACAGGACTTGGCTCGGCCAATGACGTGTGGGTGGGTACATTGTGTTTCACTTTCAGGGAGCGGCTTCCGGAGCCAGTGGGTGCTTCTCCACGGCCTCAAGGCCAGCAGTGTGGGGAGGAGGACTGTGAGGACCACCCATATCCAGAGCAGGGACAACAGGGCCACTAATATGGATTGTGGGGTGAGTGAGAAAGCAACAGAGGTGGTTGGAAACCACTGAACTCTGGGGGCTGCCTGTTTCTGGAGCGTAGCCCCACTCAAGCTGACCAATGCAGAGCTTCAGCGGGGGAACCCGGCCCTGGTTATCCTCTTCTTTATAACTTTAGAAGTTCTAAGATCTGGCCACAGGCTGGAGAGTGAGAAGATCTGATCAACTTTTCAACTGCCCTGACACTCTTTTGTAGTGGGTCGTTATACAGAAAACTGGAGAAGCTCTTGTCCAGAGAAGGGAACTGAGACAGCCGCCCACCAGCTCTCAGCTGTCAGAGTCCTGCTGTCCCTGGACATGAAAAAGAGGCTTCTTGAGTGTCCATTGCCATGGAATTCATCCCGCCTGGGGCTGCTAAGCTGAGCGAGGGCCCTTAAGGATGTATTAAGGGCAGAATAATGAGGTGATGACTAAGGTCCTCCCACCTGGGCTGCAATTATTTCATTTTCCTGGAAAAATAGCATCATCATGATGAATACTTGGCTGATTTCAGGGCAGATTAATGCACTTGATATGCAGTGTATCCCCGTTTATCACTGGATGTGTCTTGCTGAGAGCTCGTACCTCTTAATCAGCCAGGGCCGGCTCTCCCAGCCAGCTCACTCACAGCTCCCAGCCCTCCCAGAACAAAGGACTTGCGGGGAAGGGCAATTTTTCAACCTTATGTTCCATTTCTTCGTTTTCAAATTATTTAAACACAACTTTCATCTCCTGTTACAGGCCAGATGGTGTCTTTCCAAAGATTCCTGTGTTGAGTCCCTAAAACCTTTGGGGCTCAGAATGGGATTGCGTTTGGAGGCAGGGTTTTTAAGAGGTGATCAATTCAAACCAGGTCTTTAGGGTGGACCCTAATCCCATAGACTAGCGTCTTCCTTATCAGAAGAGGAGATTAGGACACACACAGGCACAGAGGGAAGACCGCGTGAGGACACAGAGAGAAGACGATATCTACAAGCCAAGGAGACAGGACTCAGAAGAAATCAGCCCGCTGATACCCTGATCTTGGATTTCTAGCTCTGTGGTTTAAGCCCCGCCTGGTAGTTTGTTATGGGGGCCCTAGTAGACACATTCATCCCTGTTCAGCATCCTCCAATGGCTCTACATTCTCCGATTTACCAATGCTGGCCTTTGGGGGCCATTGAAACACCTATTACTACTCCTACCCCAATATCTGTATCCTCTCAAATAGCTGTAGTCTGTTTTCTAATTGCAGGTTCAAAAATATGGGAAGCACCTTTCCTCTGGAGGCAGCCTGTTCAGCCTCTGTGCACGGCAGGCCATTCGAGGTCTCATGTACCCAAGTCAGGGTGTGCCCTCCCACTCCCGGCTGCTGTCTGCTCTGGCATGTGCTGAGAAGGCTGAATGTGATAGGGGCTTGCAAAGACAGAAGTATCCACAACAGGAACAAGAGGCTGGGTGTGGTGGCTCATGCTTGTAATCCCAGCACTTTGGGAGGCCGAGGCAGGTAGATCACCTGAGGTGAGGAGTTCGAGACCAGCCTGGCCAACATGGTGAAATGCCGCCTCTACTAAAAATACAAAAATTAGCTGGATGTGGTGACGGGCACCTGTAATCCCAGCTACTTGGGAGGCTGAGGCAGGAGAATCACTTGAACCCAGAAGGCAGAGGTTGCAGTGAGCTGAGATCATGCCACTGCACTCCAGCTTGGCCCACAGAGTAAGACTGTCTCAAACAAAATCAACAACAACAACAACAACGACCACCACCAAAATAGGAATAAGAGGGAAAAGGGAATAGGACATAATTGTGTGAGCTTGCAACAAAACAGGTTAGGAGCCAGTGTTTCCGGCCCACGGTGAGACTGGAGGCTGACAGGCTGTCTCTCACAGCCCTGAGGAATTTCCCGTGTCCAGGGCCTGGCTTGCACCCCGCCTGGTGCCTCAGAGGTGGACTCTTCAGCGCCAGGTTCATAAAACCAGGTGCCAGCGTGCTAATGTTCAGCAGGCAGCACAGGCTGTCGTGTGGCCCGGACGCGTGTGGGCACGACTTGTGTACTATCCATAGCTGGGGGTCCGTGGGATGGCCCATTAGGGCCAGGCCTGGGGCTGGCATGGAGCCGGAGTGAAGGTGGGGAGCTAGGCAGGCTGTTGTTTACTTGCCCTGGACTGAGAGAACTGCACAGGCTGCAGCACAGCGTCTGGCCCTGCCGGTGTGACGGGATGGGAGCCACCTGGAGACTGTTTCATGTTGACTGCACACCCCAGAAACCCACCCGCTCGGTCTCCCTAGATGGGGGTGGCCGATGCTGTCAGCCTGTCCCTCCCGTCTGCCTCCTTGGGACCTCCCCAGGTGACCCAGGCTTGCTTCGATGACACAGTCTTGCTCTATCTGATTTGAGTCAACATTTAACCACGGGGGCGCCAACTTTACCCATGCAGTGACCTGCATCTCTGCCTTCCAAGCCTCCCTGCACTCGGTTGATGCTACACTCTCAGAAGGAGGTTTTGTTCCCCTTATTTCCATATTTCAGAGGTCCCCCCAGGGGCCTGAGCTCATGGGCTAAGAGGGAGAATTGAAGAGTGAGATCAGCAAGTGGGTCTGGATGGAGGCTTCTCTGTCCCACAGCAGGTCAGCTGGCTCCTGCAAGGCCTGTCTTTCTCTTCTGTTGGGTGTGGATGGTGGTGTCTTTGTCACAGGAGGGCCCTGGCATTGGGCAGCAAGCACATGGAAGTCACCTGAGCACACACAGCCAGGTGCACAAGACATTGCAGCTGGCAAGGTTTGGGATGAATCGGGTTTTAGGTCCCCCAATCTGTTCTCACCTGCTTGGCTGCGGAACTTCAGAACAAGATCTTCCACTCTGTCTGCTGCCCCAAAAGGGCCTCATGGAGGATGACAGTGGCCACTAGGGTGAAGGCGATGGGACCTGAACGTCCTGCAGAGAGGTTCAGGTAAGATTTCAGTGGCAAGAGCAAAGGCACGGATATTTATCAGTCCTCATCCTGTGTGGATTCCAGGGTGCTCTGGAATGGTTAGAGTGGGCAAATCCCATAGAGGTCATGCCCCTGGCTTTGCACGGAAGGGGAAACTGAGGCAAGGAGGCCGGAGGAAAAAACTGTTTAGCACACAGTGTGATAAAAGCAGAGGTGCGGCCGGCATGCAAGGCCTGTGGCTCCTAACCCACTTCCTGCCTGTCCCCCGGAAGCTGCCTGTTGTCAGGGAAGGGACTTCCCTCCTTTAATGGGACATTTGTACAAGAAGGGGGGACCGTTTCCATGGCATAGGAGGCTCTGATACTTCTGATGCACTTCTCCCCTCTCTCATTGGAGTGTATGTCCCCCCAGACCTTTGCAGTACTCAGGAGATGTCTCTCATGCTCCTTTACCTGATGGGTACAGATACGCCCAATGGTGGGCTGGAATGGACTGGCATTTTGTGCACACCATGCGGGCAGACACAGAGAGGATTTGTGGTGTGAGCGGAGCCCTGCGGGTCCTCTGCAGCTCAGCTCACAGTGGGCCATGAGGTTCCACTCAGTGCCACGGGCACCAGATCAGGGGGATGAGTGGGCAAGCTGTGGATGGTGAGGCAGGAAGAGGCCCAGTTCTTCCCTCTTGCTTGGCCTCTGCGAATCTAAAACCCACAGCCCAGGGGACTTCCTTGTTCAGCTTGGCCACTTTTGGTGGGCGCTTCATGCTGTCTGCTAGTGGAAGACAGTGAGATGGTGGAAGCCACATGCAGACCCGGGCCGGCCCAAGGCCAGTGGGGTGGGCTCCAAGGTGGCCACGTGCTCCTGGTCATGGCTACTCAATCACACACCAGGATTCAACAGGGCTCAGCTGCTCTGCCCTGGGAGCTCCAAGGGCCATAGACTGAGTGGACTGAATTCACTGCTCTGTTCCCAGCACTTGGCCCAGGGCACAGATGAGGGCTCAGGATCATGGTTGGAGAGGGAGGGAGACATGAGCCAATGAACAGCCCACTCCCTCATTCCCTAGCACCTCCTTGGCCCACACCCACGGGGCTCCTCCTCACCACACTCCAGAGTCCTGTGGCCATGGTCCTGATGGTCTCCATGCTGTCAGATCCCAGCTTCTTGTTCCTTCCCTCCTCGAGCTCCTGCCTTCTTCTGGTCCTGGTCCTGGTCCTGGTCCTTCCCTGCCTGCGACTGGCCACGCCTTTCCAGCCTCATTGCTGCCCACCCTCCCCCTGGGCCCTGAGGTTGGATTTCCAAGGGCTTTGTTCTGAGTGCTCTTCCTGCATCTCTGCATCGCCCTGGGGAACTTCATCTGGTCCCAAGCCCCCACCACCATCTGAGGGTCTCCTCCTTGGACCACCTTTGACCTCTAGACTTCACACACCAGCCCGCATCCTTGGCAAGCTAAATATGGCATTGCAGAGCTGAGTCAGAATCTTCTAGCACACTTTCGTGAGTGTCACTCAGTAACCCGGGCACCTAGGACAGCCACTGCCCAAGGACGCTGCCACCACATGTCTTCCTGGTACATGGGGGATGCTCAGGGTAAGCATCGGTGTGAACCAGGGTCCGCTCTGTTTGCAGGGTCCTTGTCCCCTCAACTCCATCATACCTCCCCCATCCCCAGTGAATGCTGGCTCATGCTCTAAGACGTCCTTCAAGCTTGCCCCATCTGCAACCTTCTCAGGCCATGGGCTTGGAAGTGGCCTCCTTCGTGTACTCCAAGGTGGTCCAGGCAGGTCCCCTTGTCCACCCTGATCACATGTGGCAGCTACCAGCTGCTCTTCTCCTAACCTAGACTGTGAGCTCTTGGGGGTGGGGCCGGGGTTTACCTGCCTCTGCACCCCTAGCACCTAGCACAGAGCTTGGTGCCTGCAGTAGCTCAGCAGATGTGGAACATGCACTGCCCTGTGCCTGTGGCTGAGACCCTGGGAATCCTGCGTGCTGCCTTGCATTGCAGACAGAAGGCGGGAGTGCTCGCCTTTTCCCAGCTAACGCCCGTCACCGTAGGAGTCAGCACCTTGCGCGCAGCCTCCATCTGGAAGCTTTCCAGTGCCAGCTCCCATGACCCTGAGTGTGGAGTCTCCTCTGCAGGAAGCAAGCGCCTCCACTGTGTGGCTGGGGGCTACCTAGACAGAGGGGGGCCAGGGCACCTCTGATCTGGCCTCCCTACCTTGTTTTGTGGTTGAGCAAAGCAGTGCTTTAAAGGGAATTTATTTTTCCAAATTGCAGAACAAAGAACACGATGTTTAGGAAGAAAGCACATTGCTTACATTTGAAAAAAATTAGCAGCATTATATAATGAAAGACACTTGAAAGTGTTGACTCACCCCGGGCTGACATACATCTTTGACTAGTTTGTGAAATACTCATAAAATTACATCCTGTTAATTTAAGACTTCTTATGCTAATTTTCAGTCAATTTTATTTGCCTAAGAAATTTATTGGTGGCCTTCAGGGTAACAGCCGGGTTTGGTCCAAAGATGTGGGATTCTTGTTAAAAACACCATGCCAGGGAAGAGAAACAGAACTCGATGTTAGGGCCAGAAGGATGGGAGGACAGCGTCAGGGCTGGGTGGGCTCTCGTGGTCTCCCCAGGCCCTGCCCTCAGAACCGGGCAGGGTGATGCTGACTCAGACCCCGCCCTGGTCCACACAGAGCAGAGCAGCCCTGGTTGAGTGCAGCACCCCTACTTTATAAAGGAGAGAGATGAGACCAGAACCCTTGACATTGCCCCTGAGCAGAGATCCACTGCTCAATGCACCCCACAAGTGGAAGTCGGCAGGAGGAGGTGGTTCTAGATGAAGAACATTTGGGTGATGTGTGAATTTATACAACAGCAAAAGGAGGCCACTTTTGTAAACTGGCATCCATCTCTTTGGGCAGGGAGGCAAGTTTATATTTGGGGCCCCCAAGCTGGGCCGGCTTCCTGGATGTGCAACAGGGCCCGGCTCTTGGGGTTGGATGTTCTGCTGTCTCTGTCTTGAAGTTCCTGATAAGGAGCCCACATTCCCATTTTGCACAGAGCCCCACGAATCACATAGCTGGTCCTGCCCCCTGAAAGCAGATCACAGAACAGAGGACAGTGAAGGGCCCACGGTTACCACCCTCCGCCCAACACCAGACAGTTCTAACAATGTTCTCCTGATCTTGGCCTCACCCACCTTCCCCTCTGTAAAAGGAGGATGGAGACCCTCATGGCACCTGCATCCTGGGAGAGCCCTGCCATGGCACGGTTCTGGAAGTGAGGGCCACAGCCCCCGGGGAAGCTCCCCCAAACAGTCTCCTTCCTGTTGACCAGGGCAGAGATGGATGGTCAGTGGTTCCCTGGGGTGGAATTCCCCTCCTCACCTCCAAACCCACGTACACACATGT
This sequence comes from Pan paniscus, assembly GCF_029289425.2. NCBI lineage: Eukaryota > Metazoa > Chordata > Mammalia > Primates > Hominidae > Pan > Pan paniscus. The sequence continues at coordinate 102,407,129 of NC_073264.2, read as the reverse complement.
GGCATGTTATGCCCATGCTAACCCTGAAATTCACCAGGAGCCACCGCCCTGTGCCAGAAGAGGCAGAGGATGTGCTCCCCATGCAGCCCGTGGGGAGGGCGTGGCAGTCAGGGTTGCTGTCTCACCTCCCCAGGCACCTGGCTGCTGTGGCCTGGTCTCGGGGCTCCTGCTACTGGGTTTTAGGCCCCAGCCATTCCCGCTTACAGCCACCCCAGGGCGGCTGGCCCCGTAACTGTCTCTGGCAAGCATTAGAGATAGGGCAATTTTGAGAACACGACCAGCTCAGAGAGTGGTGGTCTACCACCACAGATGGCTCGTCTCCATCCCTCTTAAGAAGTCTGGGCAGATGTTTTCTGCTGGATGTTGGTTGTTGGAGGTGGGAAGGATGGTAGTGGGGGAATCTGTAGGGTGCCGACTGATGTCACCTTAGGTCAAAGAAGCCCTTCTGGAGGGGCTGCTCTTTCCCAGCTTCTCCAACCAGGGACCACCAGACGGGCCATGACAATGCCTGCATAGGCCGCCCCTGCTAGTCCAGTGCCTCCCGTCTTTCCAGGCGGCCATTTGTAGCCACATGCAGCTCTGTGCAGGCCTTGCTCCTGTCCCTTGTCCTCTACAATTGGGCAGTGCCCCTTCCTTACACCTGATGGTTCCCCGTGGGCCAGGCCTGTGTCAGGTTCTGGGAGCACAGGGGAACCTCCTTGCCACCTGCCCAAGCAGTGCCTGGCCCCGGGGAGAAGGGGAGGGCCACGGCTTGGAAGTCTCCAGAGGAATCATCCCTCCTGGCCCTGAGAGGCCTGTTTGCCCTCATCTGGGGTGCCCGGGGTGTGCTGTGGATCCCATTTAGTTTGTCCCCTCCCTGTGAACCCAGGGTTCCTCCAGGATTCCAGCTGGGCTCTGTTTGAGTGGAATTCTCTTGTGTTTGCACCCTCTCCCGTTATTCCTGGTCTTGAGTTTTTCTCTCTATCCATCTTCTCTCATTTAACACAGGTTTCCCCAACACCCCCCCACCCCCGCACCAGGTTCTGAGACCCACCAAGATACAGAGTGTGACAGAACTCAGACCCCGACCTCGAGGAGCAGAGGGGGAAATTGAGGCCTGGAGAGGGAGGAGACCAGTCCTCATGTATCTGACAGCCTTCTCCTGAGACAGACGTTAAGAAACAGTTCCTGGTGGGGACACAGGACACCTGGTCACTGAGCAGAAGCTTCAGAGAAAATGTAATTCAAAGCAGAGACCTGGAGACTGTGTAAGGACTGACCAATGGAAGAGGTGGTGGAATGGGTAGAGTCCCAGAAAGGAGAGGCACAGGTGCAAGCGAGGACACACACTGTAGGGAGGGGCGGCTGGGGAGGTGGGCGGAGGCCGAGTCCCTCAGGGCATCGCGTGGTGGGAGGTGGGGTCTGGGACTTGGCGCGGGGGTGGACCCTCGTTGCAGGAGAGGAGACCTGGAGTGCACTCTGGCTGCAGTGCAAGGCATGGGCTGGAAGGCAGCAGGCCGAGGGTCGTCAGAACCAGAAGGTCCAGGACAGGCCGAGGCCTGGGGAGGGGCACAGAGTGATGCGGGGCAGTAGGTAGAGTTGGGGGAGACTGTGGAGGACTCGAAGCACGCCTGGGATGGACTTGCCATCCAGAGGGCAGGAGCAGAGACATCCGGAGGGTGCTGTTTGGGAGGCAGCGTCCCTGATATGCTGTTCACCATATGGAGCTCCCGGGGGTTTGTGGGGTGGGGGCAGTGCGGGGAGATGAAATTAGGGTGTGGCGGCTCTGAGAACCCTGGGTTGTGTCCTCTTGGCAGCTGGAACTTAGATCTGGAAATCTGAGGCCCCAGGAGGCGGATTTTCCCATCGTCCTTCCACAGGGATGATTGGATCCACAGGAGGAAGTGGAGAGGAAAGGCCTTGGGGTGCCGGGGGTTGGGGAGAGGGGCTCACCAAGGAGGGTCCTGCGGAGGCTGGAGGTTTGCAGTGAGAGAGCTGGGAGGATGGGAAGCTGGGGTCAGAGATGGAGTCTGAGGATGTGGGCTCAGAGGATGAGGGGCAGGGGCGGCTGGATGGCACTCCTAGACACAGCCTTGTCCTCTCCTCAAGGTGCACCAAGCGGATGAATAGCGACTTGTGATGGGCCTACGGTGCCTCCAGGAATGGAGGGCGACCTGTGGGGCAGTGGTGTCTTCCTGAGACATGTGGGAGTTGGGGAGGCAGCCTGAGCGAAAAGCTGGGGACCCTGGGGAACAGATACAGGTCTGTCTCTGAGCCTAGAGTGGGAAGACGCAGAAGATGAAGGCATGAAAACTACGGGAGGAGTTCTACACGTGGTGTGGGGGCATTGGACGCCACAGGCATAAAACGAACGTCACGTCCTATCTAAAGCTCACGTCCTGTCTAAACCACACATCGTTTATCTAAACCACGCATCCTATCTAAACCTCGCATCCTGTCTAAACCACGCATCCTATCTAAACCACGCATCCTACCTGAACCACGCATCCTATCTGAACCTCGCATCCTATCTGAACCACGCATCCTACCTGAACCTCGCATCCTACCTAAACCACGCATCGTTTATCTAAACCTCGCATCCTATCTAAACCTCGCATCCTATCTAAACCACACATCCTATCTAAACCACACATCCTATCTGAACCACGCATCCTATCTGAACCACACGTCCTATCTAAACCTCGCATCCTATCTAAACCACGCATCCTATCTGAACCACGCATCCTATCTAAACCACGCATCCTATCTGAACCACGCATCCTATCTAAACCACACATCCTATCTAAACCTCGCATCCTATCTAAACCTCGCATCCTATCTGAACCACGCATCCTATCTAAACCACACATCCTATCTAAACCTCGCATCCTATCTAAACCTCGCATCCTGTCTAAACCTCGCATCCTACCTGAACCTCGCATCCTACCTGAACCACGCATCCTATCTGAACCACGCATCCTGTCTAAACCACGCATCCTATCTAAACCACGCATCCTGTCTAACCCACGCATCCTATCTAACCCACGCATCCTATCTAAACCTCGCATCCTATCTAAACCTCGCATCCTATCTAAACCACGCATCCTATCTAAACCTCGCATCCTATCTAAACCACGCATCCTGTCTAAACCACGCATCCTGTCTAAACCTCGCATCCTGTCTAAACCACGCATCCTGTCTAAACCACGCATCCTACCTGAACCTCGCATCCTATCTAAACCACGCATCCTACCTAAACCACGCATCCTATCTAAACCTCGCATCCTATCTAAACCTCGCATCCTGTCTAAACATCACATCCTATCTAAATGACGCATACTATCTAAACCTCGCATCCTATCTAAACCTCGCATCCTATCTAAACCACGCATCCTATCTAAACCACGCATCCTATCTAAACCTCGCATCCTATCTAAACCACGCATCCTATCTAAACCACGCATCCTGTCTAAACCTCGCATCCTATCTAAACCTCGCATCCTATCTAAACCACGCATCCTACCTGAACCTCGCATCCTACCTAAACCACGCATCCTACCTAAACCACGCATCCTATCTAAACCACGCATCCTATCTAAACCTCCCATCCTATCTGAACCACGCATCCTATCTAAACCTCCCATCCTATCTAAACCACGCATCCTATCTAAACCTCGCATCCTGTCTAAACCTGGCATCCTACCTGAACCTCGCATCCTACCTAAACCACGCATCCTACCTAAACCACGCATCCTATCTAAACCTCCCATCCTATCTGAACCACGCATCCTATCTAAACCTCCCATCCTATCTAAACCACGCATCCTATCTAAACCTCGCATCCTATCTAAACCACGCATCCTACCTGAACCTCGCATCCTACCTAAACCACGCATCCTACCTAAACCACGCATCCTATCTAAACCACGCATCCTATCTAAACCTCCCATCCTATCTGAACCACGCATCCTATCTAAACCTCCCATCCTATCTAAACCACGCATCCTATGTAAACCTCGCATCCTGTCTAAACCTCGCATCCTACCTGAACCTCGCATCCTACCTAAACCACGCATCCTATCTAAACCACGCATCCTGTCTAAACCTCGCATCCTACCTAAACCACACACCCTATCTAAACCTCGCATCCTGTCTAAACCTGGCATCCTACCTGAACCTCGCATCCTACCTAAACCACGCATCCTATCTAAACCACGCATCCTGTCTAAACCACGCATCCTATCTAAACCACGCATCCTGTCTAAACCACGCATCCTATCTAAACCTCGCATCCTATCTAAACCTCGCATCCTATCTAAACCACGCATCCTATCTAAACCTCGCATCCTATCTAAACCACGCATCCTATCTAAACCATGCATCCTGTCTAAACCACGCATCCTATCTAAACCTCGCATCCTATCTAAACCACGCATCCTACCTGAACCTAGCATCCTACCTAAACCACGCATCCTACCTAAACCACGCATCCTATGTAAACCACGCATCCTATCTAAACCTCCCATCCTATCTGAACCACGCATCCTATCTAAACCTCCCATCCTATCTAAACCACGCATCCTATCTAAACCACGCATCCTATCTAAACTTCGCATCCTATCTAAACCTCGCATCCTGTCTAAACCTCACATCCTATCTAAACCACGCATCCTATCTAAACCTCGCATCCTATCTAAACCTCGCATCCTATCTAAACCACGCATCCTATCTAAACCTCGCATCCTATCTAAACCTCATATCCTGTCTAAACCACGCATCCTATCTAAACCTCACGTCCTATCTAAACCACGCATCCTGTGTAAACCACGCATCCTATCTAAACCTCGCATCCTATCTAAACCTCGCATGCTGTCTAAACCTCCCATCCTATCTAAACCACGCATCCTATCTGAACCACGCATCCTATCTAAACCTCGCATCCTACCTGAGCCTCGCATCCTACCTAAACCACGCATCCTATCTAAACCACGCATCCTATCTAAACCTCGCATCCTATCTAAACCTCGCATCCTGTCTAAACCTCACATCCTATCTAAACGACACATCCTATCTGAACCACGCATCCTATCTAAACCTCGCATCCTATCTAAACCTCACATCCTGTCTAAACCACGCATCCTATCTAAACCTCACGTCCTATCTAAACCACGCATCCTGTGTAAACCACGCATCCTATCTAAACCTCGCATCCTATCTAAACCACGCATCCTATCTGAACTACACATTCTATCTAAACCTCGCATCCTACCTGAACCTCGCATCCTACCTGAACCACGCATCCTACCTAAACCACGCATCCTATCTAAACCTCGCATCCTATCTAAACCTCGCATCCTATCTAAACCACGCATCCTATGTAAACCTCGCACCTATCGAAACCACGCATCCTATCTAAACCATGCATCCTATCTAAACCTCGCATCCTATCTAAACCACGCATCCTGTCTAAACCACGCATCCTGTCTAAACCTCGCATCCTACCTGAACCTCGCATCCTACCTAAACCACGCATCCTACCTAAACCACGCATCCTATCTAAACCTCGCATCCTATCTAAACCACGCATCCTACCTAAACCACGCATCCTATCTAAACCTCACATCCTATCTAAACCTCGCATCCTGTCTAAACCTCGCATCGTGTCTAAACCTCACATCCTGTCTAAACCTCGCATCCTGTCTAAACCTCACATCCTATCTAAACCACGCATCCTACCTAAACCACGCATCCTATCTAAACCTCGCATCCTATCTAAACCTCGCATCCTGTCTAAACCTCACATCCTGTCTAAACCTCGCATCCTGTCTAAACCTCACATCCTATCTAAACCACGCATCCTATCTAAACCACGCATCCTATCTGAACCTCACATCCTACCTGAACCACGCATCCTATCTAAACCTCGCATCCTATCTAAACCTCGCATCCTATCTAAACCTCGCATCCTATCTAAACCACGCATCCTATCTAAACCTCGCATCCTATCTAAACCACGCATCCTATCTAAACCTCGCATCCTATCTAAACCACGCATCCTGTCTAAACCACGCATCCTACCTGAACCTCGCATCCTACCTGAACCTCGCATCCTACCTAAAGCACGCATCCTACCTAAACCACGCATCCTACCTAAACCACACATCCTATCTAAACCTCGCATCCTATCTAAACCTCGCATCCTATCTAAACCTCGCATCCTATCTAAACCTCGCATCCTATCTAAACCACGCATTCTATCTAAACCACGCATCCTGTCTAAACCTCGCATCCTGTCTGAACCACGCATCCTGTCTGAACCACGCATCCTATCTGAACCTCGCATCCTATCTGAACCTCGCATCCTATCTGAACCTCGCATCCTATCTGAACCACGCATCCTGTCTAAACCTCGCATCCTGTCTAAACCACGCATCCTGTCTAAACCACGCATCCTACCTAAACCTCGCATCCTATCTAAACCTCGCATCCTATCTAAACCACGCATCCTGTCTAAACCACGCATCCCGTCTAAACCTCGCATCCCATCTAAACCACGCATCCCGTCTAAACCACGCATCCCGTCTAAACCTCGCATCCCGTCTAAACCACGCATCCCATCTAAACCACGCATCCCATCTAAACCTCGCATCCCATCTAAACCACGCATCCCGTCTAAACCACGCATCCTGTCTAAACCACGCATCCTGTCTAAACCTCGCATCCTGTCTAAACCACGCATCCTATCTAAACCTCGCATCCTATCTAAACCTCGCATCCTATCTAAACCTCGCATCCTATCTAAACCTCGCATCCTATCTAAACCACGCATCCTACCTAAACCACGCATCCTATCTAAACCACGCATCCTACCTAAACCTCGCATCCTACCTAAACCTCGCATCCTATCTAAACCACGCATCCTATCTAAACCACGCATCCTATCTAAACCACGCATCCTATCTAAACCTCACATTCTATCTAAACCTCAAGTCCTATCTAAATTTCACGTCCTATGTAAACCTCACATCCTATCTAAAAATTCACTAAGATAGATCAGAGATTTCAATGTAAAACTACACAACTTTGTTTAAAATATAGGAGAAAAGCTTTGCAAACTGAGGGCTTGGTGGAGAGTTCTTAGACATGATACCAAAAGCACAATCCATAAAATAAAAAATCTGACATTGGACTCCATCGACATTAAGAACACTTGCACTGTGAATTTCCCTGTTCAGAGGATGAAAAGGCAAGTCAGACTTGGAGGAAATATCTGAAAAGCATATATCTGACAAAGGACTCATAGCTAGAAAAATAACAAATTCTCAAAACTCAAATGTATAAAACAAACAATCCAATTAGAAAATGGGCAAAAAGCATGCATAGACATTTCTCTAAAGAGAACATACGGATGGCAAATGGGCTCACAAAAAATGGGCGACAGCATTAGCCATTAGGGAAACACAAATTAAAATCATGATGAGTTATCAATATATGCCTATTAGAATGGCTAAAAGAAAATAAAAACTAGTGACAACCATGAGAAAATCATCAAATGTCCTCAATTTGAGAGACATTCTACAGAATACCTGACTAGTATTCCTCAAAAGACAAAACATAACAATAAACACAGTCATAACACCAAATGCTGGTGAGGATGGTGAGAAACTGGGTCTCTCATACATGGCCAGTGGGAGTGTCAGATGGCAGAGCCACTCTGGGAAAATTTGGCAGTTTCTTTAGAAACTAGGCATAGCCTTACCTTGTGACCCAGCAATTACGTTCCTGGGAATTATTCCCAGAGAAACGAAAACTTTCCTTCACACCAAAACCTGTGCACAATGTTCACAGTGGCTTCATGTGCAACAGCCCAAAGCCAGAAACCGGAAGGCCCTTCGGCAGGTGCACGGTTAAACCGTGGTGCATCCGCGCTGGGGAATACTGGTCAGCTCCCGCGAGGAACCAACTGGGGACAAGCCCAGCGTGGATGGACCTTGGGGCCCGTCTCCAGAAGCTGTGTGTCACAGTCTCAAAATGACAAAATTACAGAGATGGAGACAGACTGTTGTTTGCCAGGGGATGGGGTTGGGGGTGGGGAGAAGAAGGGCATGGATGTGACATAAAGGGGTTGCAAGAGGGATCCTTGTGGTGGTGGAACTGATTGTGTTTTCCTAAATGTACCCATGTGAGAAAATTGCATAGAACAAAATATATACACATACACACACGCACATGACGAACACATGTGCTGTGGACCGAATGTTTGCGTTCTTCCAAAATTCGTGTTGAAGCCCTAACCCCCCAAGGCATGGTATTAGGAGATGGGGCCTTTGGGTGGTGATGAGGTCTTGTGGGTGGGGCCCTCATGATGAGATTAGTGAGAAGAGACTTAAGAAGAGATGGTCTCTCTCCAGCGTGCCGGGACTCAGCGAGAGGGCAGGGACTGAGTCTGCCAGCCCTGTGATCTCGGACTCCCCAGCTTCCGTATCTATGAGAAATAAATGTCTATGGTCTGTAGTATTTGTTACAGAAACCCCCACTGACTAGGACAGCTTGTAAAACTGGTGAAATCTGAATAAGATCTGTGGATTCCACCGAGGTCAGTTTCCTGATTTTGATATTGAACTATAGTTATGCAAGACGCTACTTTTGGGGGAAACTGGGTGAAGAGTGCATGGGTCTTCTGTGTACTATTTTTGCAACTTCCTGTGAATTTATAATTATTCCCCCCACCCCAACCCCCCAAAAAAAGAAGGAGAAAGAAGTAAGGGAGAGTGCGGATGCCTGGAGGGTGCACAGCGTGGGCGAGGGCCAGGCATAGCAGAAACATGGAAAGCAGCAGAAATATGCAGAGGGCAGGTTGCTTCCAACATCCTAGGCAAACCTGCCAGGCCAGACGTCTGGGGAGGTTAACTCAGGTAAGGAGGAAAGGGTGGGCCCCCAGGAATGGTGCCTGCTGGGAACAGGATGTGACCTCTCAGCCCCAGCAGAGAGAGCCCTCTGCCCGCAGAGGTGTGTGCCCAGGTAAGCAGGGGGCACATGGGGACTTGTGTCCCCCACCCCGCCGCTGGGGAAAACCAGCTCGGCAGGAGCCAAAACTTGATTCCATTTGGAGCTCTGGGTAGTGCTTTTCAACAATAACCTTTTCCATCAGGGGAGGGTCTTCTGGGGCTTCTCGGAGCCACAGTCACAGCCTGGGCTTCCCAGCAGAAAGAAGTAACTAAACGATCTTGCTTTGCACACTAGGAGCTGCTGCACCCACTCTTCCCAAGTTACATGAGGACACAATTTATCTTTAGCCCGAAGCCACCTGCTTGGTAATCTGTTTCTGTGTACCCAATTGATCCCACCATCCTTACATTAGCTGGAAAAGCGGCTGACTTTATTTAAAGCAATCAGCTTGCACAGATACCCCGGACGGGGTGGTCCCAGGGTGCCCGTCTGGGCTGCCGCCGTTGGGTGACCCTGCCCTTCTTTGAATGGTGGAGCCGTCTGCTCCAACCCAGGCTAAGGAGGGACTCGTGCCTTGTGAAGGTAACACTCGAACCCCAGCGAGAGGGTTTCATGCAGATTGTCGGTGGAGATTTTCCCCTCGCTGGTCACTGAAGCTATACTTCATTTTAACGTTTTGGTCCTTCTTCCAGGCAAATGATTAAATGGTTAATAAAAAGTCTGGAAGCATTTGTACCCAACACTGCCCGATGCTGGATAAATTGTGAAGCATATTGTTTTAATGATGTCTTAATATCTCTGAGGTTTGATCCTAAAGGAGAAGAGCTGCCTGTGCCCCATGTTCACTGAGTCATCTCAGATGCTTCTCCCCTTGTTTCTCCCATGACTGGGCAGCCACGCATCTGGACAGGTATCCAGAACACTCCCTCCCCTCCCTTCCCCTCCCCTCTCCTCTGTCTCTCCTTCTCTCCTTCTCCCTACAGGGTGACTGTGCATGTCGGCTGCCCCTCTGATTCTTCCATGATCAGGATCTGTTGTGAGATACATTCACATAGAGGCTGAATTTAAATGATAAACAAATGTGAGTCATGACCCAACAATGTGCAAGTGGGCAGGCCACAGGAAGCCAGGGAGTGAGGGGCTTGGTCAGCCTCCTTTAGAAGGTGGCCCTGCAAAGATGTAGCCTCCGAGAAGGTGGCAGGGGCTGGCTCTTGGCAGGCCACCTACTGGGCTCTACAACCCTCCGTGCGGAGGCCGTGTTTCCCCGCTTTGCAGATGTGATGCGAGGCACAGAGGGTCTGACCTCAGCAGGGCGGTTGGACATGCAGGCGTGTGCACCTTCTGCTGAGCCCCAAAGACTCCCGGGCCCCTCCTTGCAGTTAGGACAGGACTTGCCAAATGCCTCCAGCAAAAGGTGCACATAGCTTCACTGCCTTTTTTTTTTTGTATTGTGGTAACAACACATCACCTAAAATTTGCCATTTTAAAGCGTACACATCAGTAGCATTAAATATATTAACATTGTTGGCTCACCATCACCACCATCTGGTTCCAAAACTTTTTTATCACCCCAGATGAAAACCCTGAACCCATGAGCAATCACTCTCCATCTCCCTGCTCCTCCCAGCCCCTGGTAACTACTAAGCTGTCTTCTGTCTCTATGGGTTTGCCTACTCTGGACATTTCATATAAATGGAATCACACAATATGTGGTCTTTTGTGTCTGGTTTCTCTCACTTTGCATAATGTTGTCAAGGTTCCTCCATGTTGAAACCTGTATTGCATCATTCCTTTTTTATGGCTGAGTAATATTCCATTGTGTGCACACAGCACGTTTTGTTTATCCATTCATCTGTAGAGGAGGTGGAGCATCTGGGTGCCTCAAGGGGTCAGTTCATCTCCAGAGGCATCTCTGAGTGGGACCTGCAGGAAGCGGGGACTTAGCATGACATTCACAGCTGCATCCCCAGTGCCTAGAACAGTACCTGGCACAGAGTAGGTGCTCAGGAAATATTTGCTGAATAATGAACAAATGAATGAATACTTGGGTATGGTTGCCAGGAGTGACAGTGACAGCATTTTTGCTCTGATCTTCTAGAGGGAAGAGAGGGATCCCAGCTGCTACGACCACCATCTGTAGCCAACTTTTGGGAGAAAAAGCCAGTCTAGGGCTCTGGGTGCCAATCACTAGATGGGGAGTCAGGAAACTGGCCACAGGGTCGTGGTTTCACCACACATGGGCTCTGTTACTTAGAAAGCTGAATGAGTTTCCAGTCACTGTCACAACAAATTACCACACACCTGGTGGCTCACAACAACACATGTGCATCACCTTGCTATTCTCGAGGTCAGAAGTCTGATCCGAGTCCCAGGGGATAAAATGAAGGCACCCACAGGGCTGTGTTCCTTCTAGGGTTCTAGGGGCAGCATCTGTTTCCTTGACTTTTCCAATTTCTAGACCCATCTGAATTCCTTGGCTTATAGCCCCATCCTCCGTCTGCAAAGCCAGCCATGCAGCAGGACCTCCAATTCTCTTCCAACTCATCATCAGGTCTGTTCCTGACACAGCTGGGAAAGGTTCTCCGCTTCCATGGACTCAGTGATTAGATGGTTGAGACTGCTTGGCTAACCCAGGATACTCTCCCAGCTCAAAATCCTGAATGTAATCACCTCTGGAAAGTCCCTTTTGCCATGTAAGGTGACATATTCACAGATTCTTGGGATTGGGACATGGATGCCTTGATGGGGGGACATTATTCTGTCAGCCACAGAAGCCCCTTGGCCTGAGACTTACTTTCCCCATATGAGAAGGCAGGCCAGATAATTTCCAAGGTCCTTCCCAGCTCTTGGAGTCAGGTCATTGGAGCAGGAAGGAACAAGGGCTCTGACATATCAATGGATCATCATTGAAGCAGGTGCCTTGGAGCAAGGCCCTGTCTGGCCAAATGCTTGATTTGACCTTTCCACCCATGCTTTTTCCGACTCCTCATGGTGGCCTCTGAGAGCTCTGTCCTCCTCTATTGAGGTGAGAGACACAAGCGTCAGGGAGGCCGAGTGGCAGTCCCTGGGTGGTGTGGGAAGTGGGGACCTAGAGCCCCACTGTGTCTGTCAGACTCAGAAGCAGATGGAGTGCTCTGCTGTTTGCACAGGTGATTTGTGTAAAATGCAACCACTTTAGAGCATTTTTTAAAAAAACCTATGAATTTTGCATATTTGAAATTGGTCCTTTTAGGAAACTGGAATATATACTCAATTTAGTCATTAATGTAAAAGGTTTCTGAAATGGACTTTCTCAGCAAAAATGTGGGGAGGGGGGTGTTGTGGAGAATATCCGCTGATGTGACTGTAATGGTTGAGCTATTTGCCTTCTTTAAGTCTTTTTCTCAGGAGGAGCGAGCTGCAGAAAGAGAAACTGCAGAATGATGTGCAACATCTGGAGATTCTAGAGGTGAAACATCTGTATCTGTGGGCTGGCTGGCCCCTGGTCCCTAAATCCACGTGTTCTTTCTGAAGCTGGCTCCGCAGATGCCAGCAAGCAGCTGAGAAGACACGCAGTGTGCGGCTTCTCAAAATCCAAGATGGGACCGAAATATTCTCCCGGGGAGATGCACAAGCTCCCAACACCAAGCCCCCCAAAGCTTTCATCTTTACCATGTCCTTCCCTCCACTTAGGCTCCTCTGTGGATCTTACCATCTTGCCCCGAAAGACTTAACACTGCTGGGGGAGGATGGTCAGCACAAACACTACCCTTTGCTTGGAAGTGTGCCCTTTCAATAGTTCAAAGGGTATCTTTCAAGGGGCCGAGCTCTCAGAGTACAAGGCAGGGCCATGCACACACTGCGGTGGCCCCAGTTGTTTGCATAACACCTGCGGCAAGAGCTCTGCAGGTCGGCACCCACCGAGGGAGAATTGCAGCTGACCCTGAACCTGGGCCAGCAGCGCCTGGCAGAAGGGCTGAGGTCACAGACACTGCCTTCTTCCTGATAAGTTTCTGAGAACCACAGGTATGTGATGGGATGAGTCCGCAGCAGGTTGGGCTTCCTGGTACAGCCAACAGGATGGAGCTGTCCCGCTCTCATCGTCAGAGGAGCTTCGTAGGTGCTGCTTGTTGAGATCATGGTGGTTTGATCCACAGGAAGGATGCAATGCGTCTATTTGTACGAGTGTGTCTTCATTCATCCCTTTGTTCATTCAAGAAATATGGGGGGACCTTCCTGCCTGCTCCAGGGAATAAAAAATAAATGCGAAAATCTTCCTGCCCTCCTGGAACTCACAGTCTAAGGAAAGAGACATACTGGCAGGCCACCTGTTACAATGTAGCCCCTTTGTTTATTGATGGATTCATTCATTCATCAAGTACCTCTTGCAAGCTGTTTATGTGGTAGGTACCTGGGTGCTCACCAGGGATGAGTCCACAAGAAGCAGTTAGTTAAAATGTCAGACGTTGCCTGTTGAGTGGTGAGCAGACATAAACCTTTTGAACAATGTGAAAATAGCTCCTCAAGAATCATTTGTTGAGAAAAGACTCTTAGGCCTAAAAGGTTCATTTGAAACCTTATATTTGATAACCACATATCAGATGCAGCCAACAGTAGACACTATTTGCTGCTTCTTGCATCCATTGATCACTCACTGGGCACCCAGTAGGCACCAGAGGAGTACAGGCATGACAGAGACACAGCCCCAACTTCCAACAGCTCGTGGGTGGTTTGGGAAGAAGAAAGGTCAGAGCCCAGCGTGAGACCCATCTCTCACCCACCTGATCAGCACACAGCAAGTGCCTGGGCCTCTTCTGGTACTTCTGGGCTCTACCTGGAGTTCTCTGCCTCTTCAGGGACCACCCCATTTGCTTGATAATTGAGTGACTCCTGGTAGCCTCCCGCATCCCATTGCCTCACAGTACTTCTGAGGGCTGGAGACAGTTTCTTTCTACAGATGAGAGCACCAAGACCCTCTGAGGAACGGTCACCTTGAAGGAGTGGCCAGCATCCTCTGAGACCGGGGTGGCAGGAGGCACGCTTGGAGACCCACTTTCACTGGGTGGCCTGGTCCTTAGGACCAGCCCATTTCTGCCCTTTGAACATCAGCAGATTCATTTTAGGGCACTTGGTCCTTGGGGTTGGCTCTTGCTGCAAAGGCACCATTTTCTCCATTTAGAAACTTGGTCCTTTTGGAAGCTGGAACATATCATTAATTTATTCATTAGTTTTAAAGATTTCAAAACAGACTTTCTCAGTGAAAAAAAATGTGGAGACATGTAATCCCAGCACTTTGGGAGGCTGAGGAGGGCGGATCACGAGGTCAGGAGATCGAGACCACCCTGGCTAACATGGTGAAACTCCGTCTCTACTAAAAAAAAAGACAAAATATTAGCTGGGCGTGGTGGCTGGTGCCTGTAGTCCCAGCTACTTGAGAGGCTGAGGCAGGAGAATGGTGTGAACCCGGGAGGCAGAGCTTGCATTGAGCCGAGATCGCGCCACTGCACTCCAGCCTGGAAAAAAAAAAATGTGGAGGCAGAGGAGGGCCCTGCAGGAAGCTGGAGCTTTGTCCTGTGGAGGATGGGCGCTGAGTGTCCAGGCTGGGGCCTTAGCACTTGCAGGAGGCGGCGGCGTTGGACACGTGTTCCTGCCTGGCAGAGACCTGGGGACACGGAGCTGAGGGGTCCAGGCAGGGGTGGCCAGTGCTCTGAAATCAGCCAAGTTTGCCTAAAAAGAAACCGAGGAGTGTGGAAATTAGGACTTGCGTCTCCTCCAGATACCACCTGGGAAGGAGGCCAGGGGAGGCGGGGTCCCCTTACCTGACAGCTGCTTTGTGAGACTGGGCGCTGTGTGCCCATGGGCATGGATGTGACTGGCCCGTGGAGAGGGCATCTGGAGCAGGCCACAGCACCCATGAGGTCTTGGGAGCAGGACACACTGGGCCAGAGTGGGTGGGAGGGAGACCACACAAAGGTTCTGCTCAGCCCACCCCGCAGCGAGTGTTTCTGTACAACAGAGAGGCTGTTTTAATTCAGACTCTAAGTAGGATGGACTCTGCCCATCACAGGGGGCCTCGGACCCCTTCTTGGGGACCCCATGCTGAGTCCGCAGCCCCCAAGACCAGCATCAAGTCCTCAGGGCCTGGCACTCACCTACCACCAGCAGTGGGAAGGAGCTGCAGAATTCAGTGACAGGTCACACATCCACTGCTTACCTGCCTGGGCTGAGACCAATGCCTTTGGGATGCACCCTGGGAGGGCCTGAGGACAAAGGCAGAAGATAAGGTCCACCATCAGCGATGGAGGCAGGCAAGGATCTGGCACACTCCACAACTTCCTCCTGCCCTGCTGGTAACGGGCCCTCAGAGGCACCTGAATGAGGGAAGGTGGGCCTGGCATGTGTGCCAGGACCCCGGGAGGCCGTCCAGTAGACGGAGGCCATGAATGCGACTGCAGCTGAACTTTGAGCCGATAGGCACATTCTTTTGAGTTAACAACCCCAGAGGGGTGTTTTCATCTGCGGGACCCCGGGCAGTGGGCTGTGCAAGCCCAGCTGCTAGAGTCCATCTGAAGTGGGGAGCTGGGCAGAGGCAGCCCGAGATGGACAGACCCCATCACCTGAGATGGGCGTCCCTCAGGGGAGCAAGGCACAGCCCCGTGCCTGGGAAAGAGAAAATCCACCAGGAACCTGGAGGAGAGACAGTGCTGTTGTTGTCAGGCTCAGCAAATAAAAACACAGAACACTCTGTTACATTGGAATTTCAGACCAACAATAAATAACGTCTTCATATAAGCGTATCTCAAATGTTGCATCTTTGTCAGACATTCCAATGTAACTGGGCATTTTTTTTCTTTTTTTTCAGATATTTCATCCGGAAATTGTGTAAGGAAGACGAGTTCTGACAGTGCTATGAGGCTGCCGTTTGGGGGGATTCTGTGGTGGGAGGACAGCCCTGCCCGACCTCCTGAGGGCCCCCCACCCATCACCATGGCCCTGAGAGGACCTCTGTGACTTCCGCTCACAAGCACTTTTCTCTCCCAGGCCCACTCTCTTGACCAAAATAGAAACTCTTGAAAATGCGTCTGGCAGGGACAGGGGGATGGGTATTGGCCCAGCCCCTCGCTTTCCTGGCCTGAGTCCTCATTGGCCCAGAAAGGACTCGTTCTTCTCTTTCCTTTCCTCCCAAGAACGGGAAAGCCCGGGTGGCTGGCTCCAGCAGCAGGACACGCAGCTCAATCCTGCAGAAGCTTTGAGGATCCCCTCTGTAGGGGGTTCTGAGGGTACATTCAGGGCAGCTCCCAGACCCTGCTGATCAGGTCTTAAAGTCCAAAACTCACGAGACGTCTGATTGCGAGGGTCCTCAGCCCTGCCAACCCAGATGCTGCAGCTGAGGTCTGGAACCAAGGGGTGACCTGGCAGAGGCCACCAGGAGCTGGTGGCAGGCAGGAGGTATCTCCGGGTGGGCGCATCGGATGGGCTGGTCCTTCCTCTTTAAGATCCCTGGCAGTTGGTTTAGTCAAAAGGGGCTGGTTCTTCCCTCCAGAAGCCTGGGTGAGGTGGCCCACCTGGAAGGGACAGGCACCATCCTGGTGGGTCTGGAGGTCTTAGGTCAGAAAATCTGCCGTTTTCTTGGAGGGGGGCTGGAGGACAGAGCCCCCGCACGGAGGGGACCCATGGCCTTGGTCCTTCCGGGGCCCTATCTGTGGTTCGCTGTCCACTCCAGCCCCAGGCCCTTGGGCACTGAGGATGGCCACTGGGGGGCAGTGCGAGCCAGGAGACCTGGCAGGGATCCACTGGAGCTCCCTGCCCAGCGGGCCCTGCCCAGGAGGAAGCGGCCCAGGGTGGTGAGGGGCCCCGGCAGGCACCCCCGCCTCTCCTGCCTGAGGCGGTTTGGGGACCAAGGCCCTGCTTGGGTACTGAGCTTTTCCCTGATGTCCGTGATCACAGCCCTGGCCATACACAATCACGCACACACACACACGTAAGCACACACATGAACACACGTACACGCTCATAAACATCCACACTCAAGTGCACACACGCAAACACATGTACATGTACACGCAGAGACAGTCATACTCACACATGTACACAGACGTGCACTCACACGCGTTTATAAGTCACACACAACCCACAGAGACGTGTTCCCACACACACGCACCCTATTTTGCACATACGGCACACACACAGGCCCAGGAGGGTGGCAGAGGTACCAAATGCCCTCTCGGAATGCAGGGACCTTGAATTTTCCATTTGTTTCTCCCTTGCCGGCAGCCCAGCTGGGACCTGGGCTCAGACCCTGCTGCTTGAAGCAGGGTGAGCCCCTGTTAGATCCCCACCGCCAGGCTGGGCCTTCCTCAGAAGCCCCTTCTGCTGCCAAGCAGACCCCCGGGTCCCTGGGCTCACTGCCCTCCCTCTGACTTTGTACCCCAGCTGGGCCGTGTCCTCTGCGAGGCTGGACCCCGCGGCCCTTAGAAGCCCGCCCTAGAGGGGGATTCTCTGCTCTCCCGCAGCCCCACTGCGCGGCGTGATCGCACCGGGTGGTCGTGTCCTCTTCTGCGCAGGGACTCCTCACTAGGCTGGAGTCTGAGAAAGGCCCCCCACCCCCGCTGCTCCCCCGCTTCCCTCTCTCTTCCGCCATTGTCCTTAGCTGTCTTCTTGCAGCTGCCATCCTCCCTCTGTCTTACAAAGGGAAACCTGGGCCCCCAGCACAGGGAGTGGCTTGCGCAGGGTCCCAGGCAAGTCAGGAGTGTCTTTTCACAGCTGTCCGAATGCAGGGGGAGCTGCTCCCCTCAGGGACCTTGGCGAGCCCACCCCTGTCGGGTGGGCGATGAGAACCGATGCCCTGAAGTCCCTCCCCCACCGACTCTAGGCCACCCTATTTTCATCTGGCTCTGTGAATATGAAAACAACACAGCCCCCAGCTCCCACTCCCTTCCTCTCTCTGCAAACAAGCATTTCCTCACCCCTAAGTGCCATGTCTGCCTGAAAGGTCATGGCTCCTCGAGACCTCCCTACTCTGCTCCCCCAGGGGACCGTCTCTCCTACCCCCTGGACACAGAGCCCTTGGCTGTGGGCGCAGAGCCCTTGGCTGCGCTTTCCTTGTTGGGTTTTCTGCTGGTGCGGTGAAGGAGGGCCACCCGACTCCCTCACCTCAAAGAGGGGGACGTGGGAGGCCACAGCAGAGGGTACATCTGCAGCAGGCAGGGTGTGTGGTGGGGCCGTGGGGCCGTGGGGCTCTGGGGCTGTGGGGCTGTGGGGCTCTGGGGCCGTGGGGCTGTGGGGCTCTGGGGCCGTGGGGCCGTGGGGCCGTGGGGCTCTGGGGCTGTGGGGCCGTGGCTGTGGGCTGTGGCTGTGGGGCCGTGGGGCTGTGGGACCGTGGGGCTGTGGGGCTCTGGGGCCGTGGGGCTGTGGGGCTCTGGGGCCGTGGGGCCGTGGGGCCATGGGGCTCTGGGGCTGTGGGGCTCTGGGGCTGTGGGGCCGTGGGGCTGTGGGCTGTGGCTGTGGGCCGTGGCTGTGGGCTGTGGCTGTGGGGCCGTGGGGCTCTGGGGCCGTGGGGCCATGGGGCCGTGGGGCTGTGGGCCGTGGCTGTGGGCCGTGGCTGTGGGCCGTGGCTGTGGGCCGTGGTCTGGCCTCACCACTTGCTATGAACAGGTTCCAGCCCACAGCCTTTTTTCACGGAAGAAATTCTCTGGCTAAATCCAATTCTCCCAGTTGCCAGACAAGCCTGCCACAATCCCATATCCTGTTCTAGGGACGTTTGTTTAGCTTTGTGCACAGACAAAATCGGTGAGAGTTTCTACATACAGAGTGTGCCTTAATGGGCTTGCATTTGAGGCTGGGGTCTGTGCAGGTGAGGGCAGAAGGTGGGCCTTGCTTCCGACCCTCCGCTGTGTGGCCTTGGGGAGTCGCCACCCCCCAGTCTCCACTCCTCCTCTGCTGTAAAACGAAGACATGGGGCCCAACCTTTGGGGTTGCTGTGAGGATCGCTTTATACACCCGGCAAGGGGCCCCTTTTAACAGTGCCCCCAGAATGGGGATTGAAATCCTGAGGGATTCCCGTTGCCATCAGCATAAGAGGCCTCATCTTCCCCACCGTCTCTGAGGGCCCTGGATTATTAAGAGAGTAACCAAAACTGAGGTTTTCATTCCCGATGCTCCTCTGAGCTCCTCGGTCCCAAGATGCTGTTGAGGCCATGTTTTCAGTTCCCCAGGCCTCCGGCTGGCAGGAGCCTCCCCTTGGCTCTGATCCTGTGCCATCAATCTTGCTCACCAAGACTCAGTCCCCGTCTGGGTGGGCTCAGGGAGGCGGGAGGCCTGGTGGCTTGGCACGTGGAGGGGGCCGCAGAGGCGCATGCAGGAGGCCCTGGCCTTCCTGGGGAAACGCCTGCCAGCACCTTTTGCAAACAGCCCGCCGGGGCAGGAGCAAGAATGCGCGGGAAGGAGCAGCGTGGGGAGGAGTGGTGCGGGGTGGAGTGGTCTGTGCTGTGGGCCCTTGGGGCCTGAGGAAGGGCAGGTTTTCAGGAAGCCCCTGAGGCCCAGGGTGCACTGTGCACCCTCATTTTGCCACATGTCTCCTCTTGGCCTTTGCAAACTCTGCTCTCCAGCTGCCAACATTTTTTGACAGCGAGGCACCGCTTTAACCAGACCCCAGCTCCTGGGCCTGAGAGCACTGCTTTACGCGGGCTGAGCACACGCCCGGAGCCGAGAGAAAACACATTCATGAAAGCATCCACATTAATCATGGGCGATGGCACAGAGAGGAACTGAGGCTAGCACTAGACAGTGCTGTGTGTGTGGGGGCGTTTTTGTGTTCGTGTGTGTGTGCCTGCTTACGTGTGTGTGTGTGCACTTACAAGAATGTGTGTACGGATGTATGCACGTGACCGTGTGTGTGTGTGCGAGTGCATATGCTCACGTCTGTGTGTGCGTGACCGTGTGCGTACCTGCCTGTTGGGGGGCACATGTGTGGGCATGTGTATGTGGGCATGTGTATGCAGGCATTCATGTGTGTGCAGTGTGCTTGAACGCTGGCAACATGTCACCAAGAATTCTGCTAGGCAAGGAGAAAGAGGCCCGATGGGCTGTCCCAAGCTTTGTTTTGAAAGGCCCTTTTCCTCTCCTCCTCACAAACCAAGTCATGCCTCTCTGACTTTGCCATTTCCCTTGGCCCTGGCGGCGGTGTTTGCCAGCTCCGCAGGGAGGTCTGGTGGTCTGGTTGTGGGGTGGTGTTTCACACATTGTTGAAAGGTTTGGTGGGCAAAAGCATCCAGTTTTCATCCTGGCCCCAAAACCTCCAGCCAAGGCAACTGACACTCAGTCAATAATAATACAAAATTAATCTCATGTTTATATGGAATCTTCCACCCCAGAGACAATCGCCTTGTTTGGAAGCTGGGGGTGGATTAGCTGGTGCGTGACCCGTGTGGGTGAAAGTGAGGAAAGCCAGCTTCAAGGCCAGGCCACCACCACACTCTGTGACCTGGGACCTGCCACCCACCCTCTTTTGGCCTCGACATTCCCTAGAAGGAAGGACCAGGGCCAGGTGTCTCCTGGGACTCTGAAATCCTGAATCAGAAGTGTGACCCTGAGAGTAGGTCTGTGTGCTCTTGCTAGGAGGATTTGCTGTCTAAAGGCCATGGCATCCAAGGTAGGTTCTGAACATGCAGAGGCTCATGGAGGAGGAATACAGGAGGAGGGGAAGGCATAGGGTTGGCTCCTGGGACTTGTGGGCTGTGTGGGGTTTGGGGTCTGTTTCATGCTTGACACATGTAAACATTTACTCAAACTCTGTCTCACTTCATGAAGGAACACCTCAGCCTACAGGCACGATATAGCAAAACTAAGTGAAATACAAACACACAAAAGGTCCCAGGTAAGAGTAAATATACATGAGAAGAACTGAACAGCAAAGAGAAAAGTAAAACACAAATATACAGGCCAATAGGTCCTGTAGAGTGGATTTGTCTGAAGTTTTGAATTTGTCTCTGAGATTCCTGGAAGCCAAAATGAAAAGGGAAATAAGATTAGTTCAGTTGTCTTCACAATCCCTTAGAATAAGATTTCCCACCTCTCTATCCATCAGGGCACACAGGGAATATGTGAGACCCCCGGGGAAAATGTATGGGGCCACTGTCATCATCCTGGAGACCGTCCCACAAGCTGAGCAGAGCAGTGTCTTTGCACACTAGTGTTAGGAAAAGGCTCTGTCAAAGACAGTAGTCATTCAGTGCTCTGGAAGGTGCAAAGCTTTTTCCAGCTTTGGCTCTGAAAGATGCTTTTCCCATGAGGCTCCATCTAGGTGGCCCTGAAATAAAAAATGGATAATGTCCCCAACAGCATCTGGACAGCAAATGCGGTGATGAGTCTCATAAAACTGCTTCTTGTAACTGCCCCCGGTGAAAGCTGAGGGCACGCATCCAAACGGCAGAGGCTGCAAGGTGAGAGTGAGTTACAGGCAGACAACCTTGTAAACCTGGCTGGGCACTGTGCCCACCTGCAGGGTGAGGCAGGTACTCGTGCCTTTCTTGAGCACCTGCTATGTGCCCAGTCCTGATAGGAGGTTTATATACATGGTCCTGTTCAATCCTCCCACACTGAGCACAGTGGCTCCAGAGGCCCACTTCATAGATGAGGGCCCAAATCTCATCCATGACCCAGCCTCACACCAGGTCTCTGTGGCCCTGCAGCAGCTCTGTCCTCTCCCCTGGCCTGGTCCTTGGACCTAGTGGTCACCTGGGGTGCACTGCTCAGGCTGTGGTTCTGGAGCTTTCCAGCTTGTTCGAGACAGCAGGGTGAGGCACCTGCACAGGTTAGGGTGGGCACCTCCACAGCCCAGGCCTAGGCGCGGTGCCCTAGACAGGGCACTGCTGGTCAGCTCAGCCTCAGAAAGGGCCAAGGCTCACACACCTGCAAGTCCCTGCATGGGATGAGGTCCTCACACCCTCCCTGTGCCCTTGTCCTCGCTGAGCCCTTCCTTGGGGTGACCCCATCTTATCCACAATCACACCTCTATCCCCATTTCACAGACTTGGAAGCAGGCACAAATGATACAGGAGTGCTGGGAAGGGAAGAGCGTGGTCCCTTTAAACGATACGGAAGCAGGGAAGGGAAGTGCTGGGTAGAGAAAGGCGGATCCCTGGCCGGGGCTCCACCCACACGGACCTAGATGAGGACAGGCATTTCCTGCCCATATGTTGCATTTACCAAGACCACCCTGGACTGCCTCGCCTCCATCCTGGGCCTATACAAACCCTCAAGACACTAGCGGGCCAGAGGACGAGAAGAGCACATCGGCCGCGGAAGGAGACACCAAGCGGCTGGTCTGGTCATGGAGAGGCTGCGGAGGGGGCGAGGCTGCGGAGGGGGCGAGGCTGCGGAGGGGGCGAGGCTGCGGGGGGGGCGAGGCTGCGGGGGGGGCGAGGCTGCGGGGGGGGCGAGGCTGCGGGGGGGGCGAGGCTGCGGGGGGGGCGAGGCTGCGGGGGGGGCGAGGCTGCGGAGGGGGCGAGGCTGCGGAGGGAGCACGTCGGCGGGAGAGCACAGCGACAAGCCCCGGCACACCCGCAGGCCCTTGAACCAGAGGGACGAGTCGGAGTTTGGCTGGGGCAGTCAGGGGAGAGCCGGGGCCGCCAGCAGCCCCAACTCCAGGGGAAAACCGTCTCCCTTCTGGCTCCCCCATGGGCTGAGAGCTATAAATAAAACTCAATAAAACCTTAATAAAACTCAATAAAACGTTACACTTATTCTCCAAGCCCAGGTGTGATTCAATTCTTCCAGTACACCAAGGCAAGAACCCTGGATACACAAAGCCCTCTGTCCTTGCCTCAAGGTGGAGGGTCTAATTGAGCTGGTTAACAAAGGCAAACTAAGAGAGTACCTGTAACACACACCCACTGGGGTTTCAGCTGTAAACATTCACCCCTAGACGCGGCCGTGGGGTCGGACCCTCGTGACCTGCCCTCTGTGTGCTCCCCTAGAGGTTTGGGCAGCAGGGCACTGATGGAGCGAGTCACATCCCCATCGCACGCCCTGCGAGAGGGACAAGGGAACCTTTCCTGTTGTACAGGAAGGTAATAATAGCTTAGCTGGGATGAGAACCCAGACGTATCCGTAGTCTGGAGGCTCGTGTTTAGAGACGGACAGCCGTGAAGATGTTACACCTAGGGGAGGAGCGAGGGGATAGCTACCCAGGAGCACGCAAGGAAGGGAGGAGCTGCCCAGAGGGAGACCAGGGCCAAGGTCTCCGGGCAAGGGCAGGGGAGGGCCAGGGAGGGCTCCCGGACAGTGGAAAGCGCTTGCCAGGCAAGTGGGCTTTGGGGAGCAGGGAGCATTCTAGACAGAGAAGACTGCACACAGAGGCCAATGTGAGCTGCTGGGCAGTCCTGGGGAACTCCCAGTGGGCAGAAGGCAGAGCTGCAGGGCACAGGGGGCCTTGGGAGTCAGCCTAGGAGGCTTCCCAGGCTCTGGCCCTGAAGCCTGGGGCTCCACAGACGTGAGTCTGCACCATAGAGGCATCGTCTTGACGTGAGCACGCTGGCAGACGCCGCACACATTCACCAGAATGACGCTGGTTATTTTATTTACCTGAAGTTCCCCATGAATTTTAAGTTTTTTATTTTTATTTTTCATTTTTTAGAGAGAGAAACAGTGAAATGCAGTTCCTGGGCCCTCTGTGTCTTTCTGCAGAGAGCAAGGAAGGCCCAGGAAATGAGTGGCCTGGACCGTCGGTGGGTGAGGCCTGGACCCCGAGACCCCTCTCCTGGAGGGAAGTCAGGATGGAGAGAGACCCAGATCTAAGGCCACGAGGACTTGGCCTCCCAGAGGGCTGGGGGGCAACCAGCGAGATGGGGTGGGGGCTGTGAGGCCCCAGAGGGGTTGAGAAATGTGAAATTCCTGGCAAGAAAAGGAAGTTGTTTGGAGGAATTGGTGGGCTGGGAGCCAGAGCCCTGGGGGCTCCTCCAGGGACACCAGCCGCCGGGAGTTACTTTGTCACCTTGTTCCTCGGATTGACTGTGTTTCTCTGAGGACGCCTCGGGCGGAGACTGGGCCACAGGCAATGCATATTTGGGATAGCGCCTGTGCTGAATCCTTTGCCCAGACATCACACTTCCCTTCTGCAAGGCTGAATCCTAGCTGAGAGACATCCTCCCAAACACCAATCAGCGCTCAGCGCTCCCCACCAGGCGGCACAGACCCCGCGGTTCGCACAGACCCCGCGGTTCGCACAGATACCGCGGTTCTGCAGCTCCGTTCTCCGGGGTCCTCCAGTGCTTGAATTTTGAGAAACACTGCGGTCAGCAATGGAGATTTGTCTTTGAAATATTATCCCACAAGATGGCCCATGTGGCCCCATCTGGTTTCCCTCCCTTTCCCCTCACACCACCCTGGATGGACGGCCGGGGCTCTGGTCGCTCCCTCTTGAGTCTGTGCTCCCCACTTGGGTTCCCGGGGAGATTTTCCTGAATCCAGCACTGCTGTTCCCCTCACTCAGGGGCCAGCCTCGAAGGTCATCTCCAGTCCCCAAACCTGCATTCAGAGCTCTGCAGGGCTTTGAGACACTAGCTGTGTGACCTGCTGCGGCCATTCTGAGAGAGGCCTCCGCGGAAGCGGCTCTGTGTCTGACGCCCCTACAGGGTGGTCTGCACAGCGTCCCCGGCCTACGGTGTCCAGGGAGGGCCAATGGGTATCAGGCCGAGACTCCTGCCCCGACCTGCTTCTCCCTGGGCTCTCCCTCCCATGGAGCCCCTCCATCTGACCCCAAGTTGGTTTTATCCCCAGCAACAGGCGACATGGTGGGGGAGCTTTCCCAAGGGCTGCTCTCTCAAGCGGCTCCCTCGAAGCTGGTGTTTCGATGCCTTCACGGCTCTTTGTTGTTCTCATCTATTATTTCTTCCTGCTGCCCTTTTGCAGGCACGCAGAACGCTCTCCAGGGCTGATGGTTTGTGGACTGGAGGCCAAGAAACCTTACCCTGTCCTCCTCCACCTTCGACATCTCTCCCTGATACAAACCTGCCCAGATTGTCCGGGGCTTGGGAGCGGCACGGGGCCGTGTGACTGGGCATCCTCTGAGTGTATGCGTGTGCAAGCGTGTGTGGGCGCATGCTGTCTGACTTGAGGTGCACATCCTTCTGTCTTTCGGCACAGGTCTGCGGGTGCACGCATCTCCCCGGGAGGGTTGGCCCCCGCCTTGTGGTTGTCCCTCCCTATGTGCCTCCCACCCCTGGGTGCGCCTGTCTGTGGGTCTGCCTGTCCCTGGGTGCACCTGTCTGGGGTCCGCCTGTCTCTGGGTGCGCCTGTATGTGGGCCCGCCTGTCCCTGGGTGCACCTATCTGTGGGTCTGCTTGTCTCTAGGTGCGCCTGTCTGTGAGCCTGCCTCTCCTTGGGTGCACCTGTCTGTGGGTCCGCCTGTGCCTGGGTGTGTCTGCCTGTGGGTCGGCCTGCCCCTGGGTGCGCCTGTTCGTTGGTCTGACTGTCCCTGGGTGCCCCTGTCTGTGGGTTGGCCTGTCCCTAAGTGTGCCTGTCTGTGGGTCTGCCTGTCCCTGGGTGCGCCTGTCTGTGAGTCTGTCTGTGACAGGCCCCCCCGAGCTTTGTCCCAACCCTGACTCTGCCCCTGTCTCTTCTTGGTCAACAGAGATTACTAGAAAGTTATGCCCTATGCGGAGATGAAACTGACTTCCCTGGGACTCTGGCCTGTGGGCTCTGAGTCTGTGCCAGGCCAAGGCCACAACACGCACTGTGTACTTTGTGGCCTGCAGCTGGTCCCTGGAACGGGAGA
Organism: Pan paniscus; assembly: GCF_029289425.2. Lineage (NCBI taxonomy): Eukaryota > Metazoa > Chordata > Mammalia > Primates > Hominidae > Pan > Pan paniscus. The sequence continues at coordinate 102,381,448 of NC_073264.2, read as the reverse complement.
GTGGTTTGGGCTGGAATCCAGCCTGGGAGCCCTCTGCCCACCACGGTGTGTGGCAGACTGGAGGAGGGGCACCTCGTCCTTGGCATAAAGAGGCAGAGCTCACTCAGCACAAAATGGGGAGCAAGGGGTGCTCGTGGTCCAGCTGCCCCCTCCCAGGACTATGGACAGGCCTAGTGGGGGGCCATGCTCCTGGCTGCATCAGGCTTCCGGGTCAGGCTAGGCCCAGCTTTTTGTCCCTGGACCCCCTAGGCAGCTTCCCCCTGGCCTCTCTGCACCCCCCTGTGTCTCTCCTCCCTAGGTTTTCCAGGCTGAAAGCTGATGTGTCACCCCCACCCAACCTTCTCAGTGGATCCCGTGACCTTCACGTGAAAATCCATGCCCCCTTAACTTGGCGTGCAGGACTCTCCTTCCACGGCCTTGCCGACCTCAGGTCCTGGCCACCCCAGGCCAGGCAGTGCCACACTCTCTCCCTCACCCCTGCTGCTGCTGTGCCCTTTCCTCCCCCTCCCTTCAAGGCCAGCCCCGTACCCTCCACTAAGCAGCAACCTCTGCCAGAAGCTCACGTTCCCCTTAGCAACGCCACGGCACCTTGAACCCTTACATACAGAGTCCTGTTACTGGCTGATGTGATGTCTTCCCGCTCAACTGAGAAAGCGAGGCCCAGCCTGGGTGTCAGCACCAGGAGGGCCAGCGGGGGGCACTCAGGAAGTGCGGGGGCAGCAGCTGTGCAGCCCTGGATCAGGAACACCCACTTGGCACCCCAGAAACCAGGGGCAGGCGTGTGTTGTGCTGAAGGTGCAGGAAGGGGGCCAGAGGCGGAGGCGTCCACACACAGACACAGGAGAGCTCTGAGGTCGCTTGCCAAGGCCTACCTGGCCAGGCATCCAGAGGAGGCAAAGAGGCCCCTCCCCAGCCGCCCACCCCCTAACTGACATCCCCCACCCCCACTCCTTGGAAGACCAGTTCCAGGAAATCAGCTCTCAGTCACGATCTGGGGCCCGTCTCAGCCTGGAGATGCTGAGATGCTGTTTCCTGGAAAACAGGGTCCCACGGCCCCCGGGGGGCCCTTGTGGGGAAGGCTCACACCCTGGGCAGCCGCCAGGAGTCAGCAGGGGTGAGCGGATTCTGCAGACTCCCTGGCCAAGATACAGCTGGTGTGGGTGGGGCCCAAAGGGGCAAGAGGGAACTTTGTGGTCAGAGGGGGTAGCAGTTTCACTATCAGTCCCCAGTACCACCTTAAGACAGGGGACACCCACTGGGTGCCAGGCTAGGGTCCTGGGGTACTCCTGTCTCTGTCCCTGATGGGTTCGACGTGGCCCCAGGCAGCCTGTGCCCAGCAAGCCTCTCACCAGGACAGCCCCAGCTCCTGAGCCTCTGCCCAGCGTCCTGCTGTAGGCGTCTCTCCTGAGCGCTGTCTTTTTGACCCCTGGCGTTCCTCCGGGGCTGGTGTGATGTGAAAATGAAGCCCAGAGGCGTTGGCCTACACAGGGGGCTGCGTGCCCTTCACTGGAGCCCCCTGGCTAAAGGAAGACAGCATGGCTTCTACCCCCGCAGGGGTGCAGGAGAGACCTGGGGACAGGTGTGCTGGGAGGGTGGCCAGTTCCGGGCCCTCAGGGTGATGGGAGGGCTCACAAGGAGAGGACTCACATGAGGATGGGCCCCAAGGCCCCCTAAAATCACTCCTGCGTCTGGATTCGGGTGAGGAGGGGCCGTGGTGAACTCTGACACTAGAGGGGCGACAGCGAGCAGCTGGAGGAGGCTTTGGCCACCTTCCCGCAAAGCTGGCCTTTATCTTGCAGGCAGCTGGAAGGTGCAGGCAGCTGGAAGGTACAAGCAGGGATTAACAGGCCTGGATTGGCCAGACTCATGTTCACTTCTCCGAACACCGAGGGCCCCCGTTGGGTCTGCTCTAATTGGTTTATGTCTGACTGTAGCAAAGAACAAATTGATTTCCCTCCAGCTGTTTCTGCAGCTTCGGTCCTCACTCAGCCGTGGGCGGCCTGCTCTTCACGGGTCTGCTCCTGTCATCTCTGCTTCTCCAGGAACATGGAGTGGGGGGAAAGAGGTGGGGAAGGAGTCAATGTACATGCGAGGGAGCCTGCCTCAGTGTCCCTTCCCTGACCCTGAGCTCCCGGAGCTGGAACACATGCATGCACATCCGCACACACACGCACACCTGTGTCTGGGCTCGACATGGGCACCTGCAGGAATGAAGCCTCACATCTGAGCAGGGTGGGCTCCTCACCCATCACCCGAGGTCAGGAGTTTGAGACCAGCCTGGCCAACATGGTGAAACCCCCACCTCTGCTGAAAATACAAAAGACTAGCCGGGCGTGGTGGCTCAGACCTGTAATCCCAGCTACTCAGGAGGCTGAGGCAGGAGAATCACTTGAACCTGGGAGACGGAGGTTGCAGTGAGCCAAGATGGCACCACTGCACTCCAGCCTGGGTGACAAGAGCAAAATTTTGTCTCAAAACAAAATAAAACGAAACAAAATAAAACCCAGGCTCGCTGCTGTCACTGCACGGGACTTTGAACTCAGAGGTTCAGTCATGCTGGGGTTTTTACAAACTCGCCACCCATGTTCTTGCCCCTGGGCCTTTGCACATGCGGTTCCCTCAGGCCAGGAATGCCAGTGCATCTCCTTCCTGCCTCTGTTCTTCGGTTGAATGACAATATATCATTGTCCTTCAGGACCTGCTGGCAGGTCCTCTCTTCTGAGAACAACCCCCGTGTTTGCCCTGACAGGACGCTCACCACGCACCGAATGGAATTGTTCCCTGGGCTGGTCTGGCCCCACCACCAGGCATGTGTCTGCCAGGTCTCTGCAGCCACCATTCCTGGGGCATGAGCAGCCACCATGCTAGAGAAACAACAGGGGCTCAGGGTTTGATGAGGAGACCAGGGAACAAGTGGAATGATGGGTCTGTAACCCAGATAAACCCCAGGGCCCACATGTCCAGGCACAGCGCTGAGTCACATGCAAAGAAACAGCAGTCCAGCAACCAGAGAGTTGAGAAGGAGTCCCAATCCTTGTTGCCAGCTTTGGAGAACAACGTTTTAGGAGATGCCTTTCATAGTTCCAGCAAGGTCTCTGTGAAGCCCTCACTGTCTTCTCTCCCCAGTTCTCCCCTCTCTGATGCCCCTGTCGTCTTTCTCTCATCCCAACACTTACAAAAACTTGTCCTGGCCCCGTCGCAGGGCTCTTTCTCTCTCTGACAGCGCCCTCTCCCCTGGCTCTTTCTGATGCAGCTAGACTTGGCCTCCTGGCTTCTTTTTTTGTTTCCTTTCTGCTTTACCCATTCTCCATATTTCTGTGCAACAAAGGGGAGCCCTGGAACTCACCCAGCCAGAAGGAGCCCTCCTCCCTCTCTTGCCCTCTAGAGACCTCTCTCTTTGTGCTCTGTCTCCCAAATCTGCATCATAAAAACCCTTGAAACCCAGCTGGCAAATAGAGGGCTCTCCTTGGGGCTGGGGGAACAGAAAGGGTGAAGCCGAGCCAGGGAGGTCAAAATTCTCTTTATTCCACAGGGGATGGGGCCATTCACATGTTAATAAATCATATTCCCCTCGTGGAGCAAGGAAACCTTCTTACAAACTGCATTTTCACCCCTCACAATTGCTCCGTGAACAATTCTACAAATAAGGAAACTGAGGTGTGTGTTGGCAGGGAGGAGAGTTGGAGGGGGGCCGTGACTCAGAGAAGGCTGCCATGTGCAGGAGGACTGTCCCCAGGAGGGGCACACAGCCTGCTGTTTTAAAATCCCATACTATTCCCTATCCTGGGTTCCATCCATACATCCCAGAATGAAAGCTGGACCAGACCTTGTGGCTCAGACAGCCTCGTGTGCAGCCAAGAATTGCTGACTGGAGGCACATATTCAGGGATGGGATGAGGAAATTCCCAGGGTCTCAGTGAGTTCCCTTAAGCAGATTATATACAATTCCCTGCAAGCACCACGTATACCGTTTTGTTCCCAATGTTGGCTAGATGAACTGTTTAGAAAAGTTCAACCTCAACTCCTTGAAAAGCGTAGATCTGGAAGTGATTCCGGTTCCCGCACACCCTCAGAGGATGCCCAGGCAGGCAGAGCTCTGGGGAAGCAGAGGCCGAGGGCAGCTCTCCACCAAGGCAGCTGGGGACACTGGATGGATGCAGGCCTTGGGTATAGGTGCAGCCGGCTGTGGGAACCGGTGTCCTCTCCTGACACCAGGCCTGCTTTTTAAGGTCCCTAACTGCCTGAGTTTCACTGATGTGTTGTTCTTTGTTTTGGTTTAGTTGTGTTGTTTTTGTTTGTTTTATTTTGTTTTGTTTTGCCTCCTTCAGGGTTTATGGGTTGGGGAAAAAGAGGAAGCCCCAAATTTTTTTTTTTATGTTTTACAAAAGTTTTAGTAAATTGTTCTTGTGCAACTGAAAAGCTGAAGGATTTGAAAGAACTCTATGGGCTCGGGTCAAAGTACCCAAATCAAGAACAGCTTCCTTACTCCCCACCAACCGTATTCTTGTCTACCGCCCCTCATGTGTCCTTTATAGACCTCAGGGCCACAGCCCAGGAGAAAGCACAGGCTGGGGACAAAGGGTTCTAGGCCCCCAGCAGGAGCAGGGGCAGCGGCAGGACAGATCCATGAGGATGGGGCAGGGCCTGAGGGGTCTAAGCAGAGTCACCGGCTGAGAGCATGCAGTGCCTTAGTGAGTTGCAGCTGCCATGACAAATTTCCAAAGCCTGGGCAGCCTACAGATAGCCCAGCTTTACTTCTACAAGTCCGGGAAGCTGGAAGTCAGGTTGCCAACATGGTCAGGTTCTGGAGAAGGCCCTCTCCTGGGCTGCGGACAGCTGTCGTCTCATTGTGTCCTCACATGGTAGAAAGAGGGTGAGAGAGCTCTCTGGGGCCCCTTTTAAAGGGCACTAATCTCATTCGTGAGGGCTCCACCCTCATGACCTAGTCACCTCCCAAAGGCCCCACTTCCTAATACCATCACTTTGGGTGTTAGGATTTCAACATCGCATCTGGGGGACACAACCATGCATTCCATAACAAAGAGGGAGATACACCGTGTAGGGAATGGGTCTGTCCATGGCAATGGGGCAGGGGGCTAGGAGTGTGAGTTGGGGACTATGCCCCAGGAAGCCCAGAAGAAGAGCAGAGTCACCTCCCATGACACTTCACATGTCATGGGAGGTGAGCTGTGACCAGGGAGGCTGCAAGGAAAGCCCCCATACTTCATGTGGTGGGGCCTGCCCAGCAACAGAGGCAGCACTGGCAGGGCACGATCACTCCTGGAAAGAAGAGGTCACAGCACTTGGGCAGAAGCACCACTCAAGGGTAACTTAAGGCATGGCTCTCTTCTAGGGAGGGGCATGTGGCCACACTGCTGGCACCACTGATGTCCGAACATGGGCTAGAACCTCCCGCCATGGACTCAACTGTGGAAACACTGCGACCTTCTGGGAACACACAGATGATGGCCAGTGTGAGCTGTGCAGTTCGGCTGTCCTCGGTCACAAGAGGCCTGATGAGATCCAGACACTCACCAGGGAAAATGCGATTTCTCATTGGATCTTCCTTCTTGAGTTTGTAGAATAAACATTTGTCAGCTCTGGGAGCACGTATACCAATTAATTACCACTTGGACAAGCTCAGAGGTGCGTGCCATCTGAGGAGCCTGCTCATGGTCACGTTTTCCTCTCTGTGCTCTGCCCGGCCTTGGGGATCAAATTAGGGGGTGGGGTGGCTTTCAGGAGTCCAAGACGTGGAATGAGGCCTCTCTAAGGAAGTTGTGTTGGTTTCCTGGTGGCCTTTACAATTGCACTAGGGTTTTGGTGGGGCAGGTGAGAAGGAGGGAGGAAGGAGAAATGTCACCTTCCTGGTAAGACCCACCCGGACTGCCCTATTTACAAATGCACCCTCTGGTCACCATGATCCTAACGCACCCCTTAACCAGCTCTGTTGCTTTCTTGTTTTCCATAGCAGTGAATACTTCCAACATTCTGTACATAATTCATTGTTCTATTTTGTTTATTTTTTATTTTCTGGTTTAGACACCCCACTGTCCTCATGTCCACCCCGAGGGTCGAGCTGTCAGAGCTTGCTCTCCAGTGCAGCTCAAATGCATAGAAGTCACCTGGCTCTCGATAATCATTGGTATGGAATAAATATTTGACAGTCAGCAAATATTTGATGAACTTTTACCTCTCACTAGGAAGGATAACAGGGACTAGAATTCCCCTCCCTCCTGAAACATCTAAAAATCTGGACAAAACATGTGAAATCAACAATTTTCAGACATGAGACATCAGACAGTTCAAGACGGTAATCCCTGAGACAAACAATGTGAGCCCTGCGATTGCGCCAGCTTGCTGTCTGGAGACAGTTTCCAGGCCATGGTGCAGGGAGGAGGACTGAGACAGAGCCCAGGGTCTTTCTGAATTGAGATGGAACTGGGAGTCTGATGAGGCCGAGGCAGCTGGAGTCCACAGGACAGAAGAACGAGAGGCACAGAAAGGGAGTTTCTGAGATGTGCAGAGGGATCTCCCCCGACCCCTAGCATTCAGTAGAGGGCTGATCAGCACAGGGGTGGGCAAACTGCATGGGAGGAAAGACCCACCCAGAAGCATTCGCAGCAACAGTGCCCATGCTCACGAAGGGCTGGGAGTAGTGCCTGTTCCCACCAGCCAGACTGGACAATCTCACAGCTTCTGGGCACCCAGTAGAGTACTCAGTAGGGTATCAGCCCAGTAGTGGGGTGAAATTCACCCTAGACTAAATGATGCTCTGGTCCCACCTAACAGAACTTAAAACCAAGCCTCAAGAGGATCAAACTGTTTCTAAGTAACTTAACTGTGTCTGAAAACAGTATTTATAGGAATATAAACATCAAGCACCTAACAAGGTAACATTTATGATGTCTGGGATTTAAGAAAAGATTACCCAGGCATGCAAAGAAACAGGAAAATATGCCCTATAATCAGGAGAAATCCCAATCAAGCAAAACTGATTCAGAAATACTAGAGATGATGGAATTAGTCAACCGGATAAGAAAACAATTATTATAATTCTAATTCTCCACGTTCAAGAAGCTTCAGGAAAGATTGAGCATGTTAAGTAGAGACATGCAATGAAAAGAGATGTAAGTCAAACTTCAAGAGCTGAAAATACAATTATCTTAGATGAAAAATATACCGGATGGGATTAACAGAAGATTAAATACCATAGAAGAAAAAAAGATTAGTTAACTTGAAGACATAATAATATAAACTATCCAAAATAAAACATATGGAAAAAACAAAAATTGAAAAAAAAAAAACAGAGAAGAAGGAAGCTATGGATAAGTTCCAAAGGCCCAAGGAATATGTAAACTAGAGCTTCTGGAACAGAGGAGGAGGAGAAAGAAAAAATATACATTGGAAAAAAATAAAGCAGAAAATTTAACAAATTTGATGAAAACTATACATACCAAGATCCAAGAAGTTTAATGAATCCCAAGGCCATGAAACGCGAGGAAAAGCACACCCAAGCACATCAGGGAAAATCATAGAAAATAAAAAGCACACATTACATACAGAGGGACAAACGGAATGAGGAGAGCAGACGTCTCGTCAATAGCAATGCATGTGAGAAGGCAATGGGTAAAGTCTTTATTGAAAAAAACAAATGATCAGCTTTCCATTCTATACCTAGCAAAGATATATTTCCAAAATGAAGGCAAGGCTGGGCACAGTGGCTCACACCTGTAATCCCAGCAGTTTCAGAGGCCGAGGTGAATGGATCACTTGAGGTCTGGAGTTTGAGACCAGCCTGGCCAACATGATGAAACCCTGTCTCTACTAAAAATGCAAAAAATTAGCCGGGTGTGGTGGCAGGTGGCTTTAATCCAGGCTACTCGGGAGGCTGAAGCAGGAGAATTGCTTGAACCTGGGAGGTGGAGGTTGCACTGAGCTGAGATCGTGCCACTACACTCCATCCTGGGCGACACAGCGAGACTCTGTCCAAAAAAAGAAAAAAAGGTAAAATAGACTTATTTAGCATGCAAAAGCTGAAAAGAATTGTGAATTTGTGATCAGCAGGCCTGCACTACAAGAACTATTAAAGGAAGTCCTTCCAGCAGAAGGAAATGAATTACAAATAGATGCAGGGATATATGCAGCAGAAATAAGAGCACTGGGAATGGTGATTATGTGGATATATATTTTCCCATTATTCAAAATAGCTTTTTAAAATATAATTATGAGCCACTTGGTGCTGAAGTCACCTTAGGGCCCCAGGGACGTGGATCGGGGTGCTGACAGCCTTCAGCAGCTGAGGGCCCTGCATTGAAGGTCCTGGATGAAACACACTGCCAGACCAACCGGGAAGGTGAATGCCAAGAATGGAAGTGTTTAATGATGCAGGTCGTTGCGTTTCTTTGTCTGGAGTATGTTCAGAACCGTTTCTGAGCGTGTCCACAAGCCAGTATGCAGATGATGATCTGATGGTGAAGAGACGACCTCAACGGGGTTCATGAAAACCAGTTCCCATGTACTGCTTGAAACAGCTGTCATCCACAAAGCACTTTACCCAGCATGGAGGCTCCACCTCTTGCCACAGCAGCACAGACAGCTAATGGCATACCTGCTTCTAGAAGACCCTTCTACCTGGAGGATCTTCCTGTGGCATCTACCTCCATCATGAAGCAGAAGTCATCTGTGTGTGCAGTCATCTTATCGCTCTGCATTTGTGTAGGTTGGAACAGTTTCATTCAGCGTGGACTTTATCAAGACTGTGCATTTAGGCCCACAGTTCATATCCCTGATAACTATCTGGGTGGTGCCTGTCCACACTTGGTATATGATGTTCCTCCCTTTCACACCCTCATTAATTCCATCTCTGTGAACTGGATGTGCAGAGAGATTTGCAAAGTAGAGGCGGAACCATAATTGCACTTGGGAAGTACCCATCAGTACAAAGAAACATTTCTTCAAGATTGATACAGCAAACCCCCTAAACCCAGAGGCTACAGTAGTGTGTATGTACAGTAGTGCGTGTGTGTGTGTGTGTCCTTTTAAAAATAACGTGGTTGATGGTTTTAAGATGTGTCCCGCTTGTTTATTTGAGCAACCTAAAATAGCAGACCCACATTCCATTAGCTTTTCTCCATGGTATCCATCTGCACATCATGAAACCAGAGGGAAGAAGCTGGATGAGCCGTACAATAATTGTGTTCCTGCGATGTGTAAAGCCTGACTCAATGCCATCTTTCAGCAAGGAAGAAAAAACAGCAGCAACCTAGGAGATGCCGAATCTGTGGACCTTGGCCTGGTGAGAGCTGATCAATGGCAAGCACTGCCTATGAACATAGCAAGGTAAACACAGGCCACTGCTCCGCAGTAGAAAGGAAGCAACTATTGAGACACCCCACAGCTGGAACAGAGCTCACGAGCATTGTGCTGGGTGAGAGCCACTAGTCTCCCAGAAACAGGGCGGTGGCTAGGGAGTATGGAAGGAACTCGTCACCATAGCCATGCGGTGACAGAGACAAGGTGGTGTGTGCAGTGGTGTCCTCACCATCCTCAGCTTGTTTGGGAGGTATTTATTGTTGAGTTTCCAGGACCCTCAGGACATTCTGTGTCCTTCTGAGAACAAGGTAACACGTAAAAGCATTTTGTAAACTCTCTGTGAAAAGAAGGGGTTATGACCTCCAATGCCAGGGAATCTTCTCCCTTGAGATTCCCACGACCCTCTGGCTTGACTGCAGTGGTGAGATGGGGGTGTTGCAAGAGTTCATGGTCAGAGTCCACAGTGCTGTTGCGTGGCCCCAGGCAAATGACCGTTGGGGAAATAAGACAATCCTGCTGTCAAAAGACCCTTCTGTACCAAAATAGAAGAGAGAGAATGCAGTTTAATCTTAAGTAAGCACTGTGATATTCACATGCATGTAAGATAGCACAAAAGTGTCTCCAGAGACTGGACTTCAGAATTTCAACAGACGTGCACAGAAATGCAGAAAAGAGAAGAACGAAGCATTCTCCTATCTCCTAGACAGATAAGAGGACCCACTTGCCTATCTGTGAAAGATTTCCGAGGTCCTCTTAGGGGGTTGTGTTTACAGTTCCAAGGGTCAGGAGGCCTCATATCTTACATAGTAAAACTAAAAGATTGGGCCTCTTATCGGACTGATTATTTTTTTCCAAGGAGATACCCTAAGGAGGAGAGGGTGGAGAGGAAGCAGCCTCCTTCCTGTTTATTAACAAAAAAGGTCCATCATCTTATCCTTACATTGACTTAACTAAGCTTCCATTTCCTCAGCTGCAAAATCATGTTGTGTTCCGTGTGCAGCGTCATGCCTACTGAGGGGTTAACCACGGTCTGCAGAGAGCGGGTCCTCTGCCATTCCGCCTCTCCCCCATATGCTTGTCCCCCACGTAGATGCCTGGGGGTAGAGGCTGCATAGCCCAGAATCATCCCGCGTCCCCGCCACTGCCTCTCACTAATCCCGTGCTGCTGATGTCCTGGCCTGATCCACATCTGGTCTGCATCTCACATGCAGCCCCGGGACCCACTGCCCTTCAATTAGAAGGACTGCGTGTTAGGTAAATACGACATCTTCCAAATGTCTCAGGGTGAGCGCGGCCTCCCAGCCCATGCGATGGAGCCAGCTGTGATTGCTGCAGATCGAGATTTCACAGATTTAGCTTTTCTCTTGCAAAGCTAAGCTCCCAGAGAGATCATGGAACCTTCTACTAAGAGTTCTGCTGTTGTCAATTAAGAAATATTTTTCTTTCTTTTTTCCTTTTGAAGAAGGGATGTCATCATTTTCAAGTGTCAAGAAGCTGAAACAAACAGTTGTTGGGGATGTTTTTAGTGAAGTTTTGACTTCACTGGGGTTGTCTTTTTGATCCAAGTGATGTTACTCTGAGACCAGTGAGTGAGCTCACGTTCTCCCTGAGTGATACCCAGGGGAGCTCAGATGTCATTGCTGGCTTTCCAGCTTTGCTCAGGGAGGGATAGGGAGGACCAGGTCCTTCCAGAATAACCCCCTCACCCCGCAACATCCTGCCTTACAGGTGTCTTGACACTTGATACTCATGTGATACAACATGCAAGAGCTTTAGAAAGTGGAAAGAGGCGTCTTCATGCACACCTATCTTAGCGGCAGGAAAGGGGTCTTCATCATGTATCCCCCAGTGGCTTGGCACGTTGCGGTGGCTTTGCTGAGTGATTCAAAGAACTCTTCAGTGTCCAGGCCCAGATGTCTCCGTGGAGTGTCTGGAGACTTCATATTACGTGGGTGTATGAGTCAACTTGAGCTGCTGTAACAGAACACCTGAGACTGGGCAACTTAAACAGTGGAAGTTGATTTCTCACAGTTCTGGAAGCTTGAAAACCCAAGATCAAGGTGCCAGTGATTCAGTTCCTGGTGAGGGCTCTATTACTGGGTTGCAGACGACCATCTTCTTGCTGTGTTCTCACATGGTGGAGAGAGAGAGAGAGAGAGAGAGACAGCGAGAGAAAGAGAGAGAGAGAGAGGTCATAGCTCTTCTTATAAGGGCACTAATCCCATCATAAGGCCTCCACCCTCAATGACCTAATTACCTCCCAAAGGCCCCATCTCCACATACTTTCTTTTTTTATTTTATTTTTATTTTTATTTTTTGAGATGGAGTCTTGCTCTGTTGCCCAGGCTGGAGTGCAGTGGCACAATCTCGGCTCACTGCAAGTTCTGCCTCCTGGGTTCACGCCATTCTCCTGCCTCAGCCTCCTGAGTAGCTGGGACTATAGGTGCCCGCCACCGCGCCCAGCTAATTTTTTATTTTTATTTTTTGTATTTTTAGTATAGATGGGGTTTCACCGTGTTAGCCAGGATGGTCTCGATCTCCTGACCTTGTGATCCACCTGCCTCGGCCTCCCAAAGTGCTGGGATTACAGGCTTGAGCCACCATGCCCGGCCCATCTCCACATACTTTCATATTGGGGGTTAGAATTTCAACATATAAATTTGGGGATGGCCTGACACAGTCCATAGCAGTGGGGGTAATACGGTTCGGCTGTGTCCCCACCCAAATCTCATCTTGCAGTATAGCTCCCACAATTCCCACGTGTTGTAGGAGGGACCCAGTAGCAGATAATTGAATCATGGGGGTGGTTTCCCCCATACTGTTCTCGTGGTGGTGAATAAGTCTCATGAGATCTGATGGTTTTATAAGGGGTTTCCCCTTTTGGTTGGTTCTTTTTCTCTCTTGCCTGCCACCCTGTAAGATGTATCTTTCATCTTCCACCATGATTGTGAGGCCTCCCTAGCCACGTGGAACTGTGGGTCCATTAACCTTCTTTTTCTTTAAAAATTACCTAGGTTTTAGCCAGAGAAATTAAGCAAAGCAATTCTACAAACATAGAAAAAATTATAAATTTCTTTATAAATTACCTAATACAGGGGTCAAGGGGTGAGGCAGTTCCCATGTAAGATTTACCTGCCCAGAGCTCCAGGAACACCAGGAGGGCAAGTGCTCTGATGCCCCAACCTTCAACTCCCTCTGGACCCCCCAAATCAACACTGTCCCAAGGACCAACCTTTCAAGCCACAGCTTGAATTCAGGCTTACGTGCGCCTACCTGCTCACCTTTAGGGCACTCATCCTCCCCCTCAGCTCAAGGTCAGCCAGCATGTGAACTGGGTACCTCTAGGCCTGGGATTTTCAACTTGTGGATGATAAAACATGAGGGAGCCCAGGGAGTCATTTTTGTGGCCCATGACCAACGTGTTGTTTAAAGAAATAAGAATAGAAAAACCAGAATGTGTTCCTAAAGCCGTAGCTGCAGTTATAGTACCTATAGCAGGAGCAGTAGCCTGATGAAATTTTTGTCCCATATGTAATGCAAGAGAATCAATGTGTCTGCTTAGACGCATGGGCCAGGTCCTTATTTCTAAGTGGGTTCTAGAGAAGCTGGAAAGCTGCTGCTTTGGGGGATGCTGAGAATAAAAAGATTCACACTATGTCTTCAAGATGCCTCAGACAAGGCACAGAGAAGGATATTTGAGGCAAGGAAGCCCTCTGGGATCATCTTTGCTGAACATCTCTTTTTACAGCTATGGAAAAAGAGGCCAAGAGGAATCCAGAAAGTTGCCTCAGGCCATCCATGGGTTTCTGCCTCAGGCCTCCCCAGGGCTCCTCCTAGGAATATAGTAAGGGACAGGGTAAAGTCAGTGAAAACGGCAGAGTCAGGACCTCCAAAAAGTGTCTCCTTGAAAACAATGAGAATACCAGCAAAAATTGGCAGCATCAACGATTTCAAAGTTCTGGAAATTGACCACAGGCCTACAACAATTCTAGGAGGGTTTATTCAAGCAAACCGGCAGAATCTTACAAAGAACAAGCCTTGTAGCACTTTAACTTACTCTATCCCCATGCCACACTCCCCAGCCCTGTGGTAGACTTGAAAACCAATAACCCACTATCAGGGTGAAGACTAATAGCTTGGCAGCCGCCAGAAAGGAAAAATGGGTAGAAGCAACTTCAAGGCCTCATTAACAGAATTGTCATTACTTGAAGTCTGATGGTTCACTAAACCCACTTGCAAGATTGTCTTTATTTGACCTGACTTGGAGTTCTCCTGGTACAAAAAGCGTTTTCAGTGGGGCATTTATTGGAAACATTTATAGGCAAATGTTTAGCTTCATGGTAACCAAACCAGTGGGTAAGAGTTTGTGAAACAATAGGGTAGCCAACAAGCTTCAAATTAAAAAGCTGGGGAATGATACGTCTACAGGAGCTGCGAACCAACATCTTTCCAAGAATCCAGAAGGCCAGGTGCATGTTCAGGAAAGGCCTGAGCTCTCACCTCTACCTCTGGCTGGTCTTGAGGCTCTACAGAAGTAAGAAGTAAAGGCTCAGCACTTTGAGAGGCCAAGGCTGGGGATCACCTGAGGTCAACAGTTTGAGACCAGCTTGGCCAACATGGTGAAACCCCGTCTCTACTGAAAATACAAAAATTGTCTGGGCCTGGTGGCAGGCACCTGTAATCCCAGCTACTCGGGAGGTTGAGGCAGGAGAATTGCTTGAACCCGGGAGGCGGACGTTGCAGTGAGCCGAGATCACGCCAATGTACTCCAGCCAGGGCAACAGAGTGAAAGTCTGTCTAAAAACAAAAAAAACAAAAAAAAAAAAAAGGAAAGGCTAAGGCAGAACTGCCTGGCTGGACATTTTAATGCTAGAATGTGCTCTCTCAGTCTTTGCCAAGGAGCTCTCTCTCTCTCTCTCTCTGTGCTGTGTGTATGTGTGTATGTGTCTCTCTCTCTGTGTGTGTGTGTGTGTGTGTGTGTGTATGTGTGTTGAGGAACTCCAACTCATGGGATGCAGTTAAAGCAATGCTTAGAGGCAAACTTATGGTTATAAATGTGATGTTATAAAAGAAGGAAGGTCTTAAGTCAATATCTAAACTCCAATTTTAAGAAACTAGGTAAATGAAACCCAAAGCAAGAATAAGAAAGCACATCATCAAGATTAGAGGTGAAGTTAATGAAACAGAGAATAGAAAAGTAAGAGAAAGTCAGTGAAGCCAAATGTTGGTTCTTTGAAAGACTGACAACACTGACCAACCTTTAGCTAGACTCATCAAGGAAAAAAAAAAGACTTAAGTTACTAAAGTTGGAAATGGAAGAGGGGATATTAGTATCAATTTTACAGAAATAAGGAAGATAAGGAAATACAATAAAAAAAAATGCCCACAAATTTGGTAACCTAGAAAAAATGTACAAATTCCTATAAAGATGTGAGCTACTGGCCAAGAGTGGTGGCTCACGCCTGTAATCCCGGCACTGTGGGAGTCCCAAGCAGGCAGATCACTTGAGGTCAGGAGTTCAAGACCAGCCTGGCCAACATAGTGAAACTCTGTCTCTACTAAAAATACAAAAATTACCTGGGCGTAGTAGTAGGCACCTGCAATCTCAGCTACTCAGGAGGCTGAGGCAAGGGAATCACTTGAACCCAGGAGACGGAGGCTGCAGTGAGCCAAGATTGCGCTACCACACTCCAGCCTGGGTGACACAGTAAGAGGCCATCTCAAAAAAAAAAAAACAAAAGACATGCACTACTGAAACCAACTCAGTAAGAAATAAAAATGTTGAATAAATCTATAATAAATAAAGAGGTTAAATTCATAATAATAATAACATTATATTTGCCACAAAGAAAGGCCCAGGACTAGGTGGCTTCCTTGAATCTTAAAGAAGCGTTAACACCATTCACAAAGTCTTTTAAAAATAGAAGAACAAACATCTCCTAACTTATTTTATATTAATTACCCTTATACCACAGCCCGACAAAAACATCACAAGCCAATAAAACCACAGGTCAACATCTCTTATGACATAGATGCAAGCATTCTCTACAAAATACTAGCAAAGCAATTCTAGAAACAAATATATATATATATATATATATATATATATATATATATATATACACACATTATGAAAAAGTAAGATTAATCCCAGGACTGCAAGGTTGCTTTAACATCCAAGAGTTTATCAATGTAATACACCATATTCGTAGAATAAAGAATAAAAAATACATGTTCATCTTGATAGATACAAAAAAGAATGGCAAAATTCTAACACCATTTCATAACCCCTTTACATGTTGTTTCACTTAATAAACTTGGAATACAAGAGAGCTTTCTCAAGCTAATAAATGGCATCTAGAAAAATCTCACAACAACGGTCATGTTTAACAGTGAAACACCAAAAGCTTTCTCTCTAGGGTCAGGAAGAAGACAAGGATGCCCATTATCTTCACTTCTACTCAACATTACACTGAAGGTTTTAGCCAGAGAAATTAAGCAAGAAATAGAAATAAAGGCATTCAGATTGTCAAGGAATACAATCTCTATTTACAAATGATATACTCTTGTATATGGAAAATCCTATAGAACACACACACACACATACACACACACACAATTAGACCTAATAAATGCATTTGGCAAGGTTGCAGGATACAAAATGAATATGCAGAAATCAATTTTACTTCTTTACAATAGCATTGAACAAACAAAAAATGAAATTAAGAAAACGGTTAACTTGCAATCGTAGCAAAAAGGATAAAATGCATAGGAATGAATTTAACAGAAGAAGTATAAGGATAATACATAGAAAACTATAAAATATTGAAAGAAATTAATGAAGTCTTAAATAAATGGAAAAATAACCCAAGTTCAGAGATTATACGTGCTAATATTATTAAAATGGCTACATTCCCCAAATTGATACAGATTCAATGCAATATCTATGAAAATCCTAGCTGGATTTTGCAGACATTGACAGGCTGATCTTACCATCCATATGGAAATGCAAGAGCCTGGACTAGCCAAAACAATTCTGAAAGAGAAAAAATAGTTGAAGGACTCACACTTCCTAATTTCAAAATTTACTACAAAGCTACAGTAATCAAGAATGTGGCACTGTATAAGAATAGCCATATAGATCAATAGAATGGATTTGAGAATATAGAAATTAGCCTTTGCATTTATGGCTTTTGAAAAGGGGACCAAGAAAATTCAATGGGACAAAAACAGGTCTTTTCAACAAATGGTGTTTATAGAACTGGATATACCTTTATAAGAGCTCCAGGACGCAGGTGAGAGTACCATCTTAATGGAGCACAGAAATGAGAAATAATGCATTGAAAAGGGTAAAAATAGTTTCACTTGACCTGCATCGCTTCTCTTGCAAGCTCACAGAGTGCAGCACCAAGAGAGAGCTTGTTGGTCTACAAGTTCTCCTGTGAGGAAAAGATAGATCAAAGTGAGTGTCCAACTTCTCCAGCCTTCTCAGAGAATTTTAAGAGAAAAGTGACTTATCACATACAAGGGAATGTTCATAAGGCTATCAGCAGATTTCTCAGCAGAAACCTTGCAGCACACAAGAGTGGAATGATATATTCAAAGTGCTGAGGAAATAAAACTGCCAATCAAGAATACTATACCCAAAAACTGTCTGTTAAAAATTAAGGAAGACGAAGACTTTCCCAGATAAACACAAATTAAGGAATTTTGTCACCACTAGATCTGCTATATGAGCAGTGCTAAGGTAAGAGTTCAGGTTGAAATAACAGGATGCTAAACAGCAACATGAAAGCATATGAAAGTGTGGATCTCACTGACAAAGGTAAATATATAGACAAATAGAGAATAATGTAATACTGTAATGGAGGTATGTAAAATCACTTCTAACTCTAGTATAAAAGTTAAAAGATTAAATACTAAGAAAAACTATAACCATAAAAATTTCTTAATGGAAGCAAAATATAAAAAGTGAATTCCTGCTGGGTGCAGTGGCTCATGCCTATAATCCCAGCACTTTGGGAAGCTGATGCGGGTGTATCACTTAAGGTCAGGAGCTCAAAACCAGCCTGGCTAACATGGTGAAACCCCATCTCTACTAAAAATACAAAAAATTAGCGGGGCATGGTGGTTCATGCCTATAATCCCAGCTACTCGAGAGGCTGAGGCAGGAGAATCTCTTGCACCCAGGAGGCGGAGGTTGCAGTGAGCCGAGATTGTGCCACTGCACTACAGCCTGGGTGACAGAGCGAGACTCTGTCTCCAAAAAAAAAAAAAAAAAAGTGACTTCCAACATCAATAACTTAAAGTGTATGCACACGTTGGAGGAGGAGTTTTTCTACATGTAATTGAATTCAAGTTGTTATTGGCTTAAATAGACTGTTACAACTATAAGAAGTTTCATGCAAGCCTCATGGTAAACACAAAGAAAAAAATTAGATACAAAAAAAGATAGAGAAAAAAAGATCAAAGTATATTACCATCAAACCTCAAATTAGAAAGCAACGCAGCAAGATGAGAAAAGAGAAACGAAATAACTACAAAACAGACAGAAAAAAATTAACAAGTGGCAATAGTAACTCCTTACCTAGCAACAATTATCTTATGTAGAAATGGACTAAATGCACTAATCAAAATATGTAGCATGGCTGAATGGATTAAAAAAACCCAATCCAACTATTACTGTCTATAAGATATTTACCTTAGATTTAAGGACACACAAATGCTGAAAGTGAAGGTATTGCAAAAAGATATTTCATGCAAATGGTAACCAAAACGTAGCAGGGGTGGCCACACTTAGATCAGACAAAATAGAGTTTAAGTAAAAAAGTACCACAAGAAACAAGGAAGGAAATTATAAAATGATAAAAGGGAGTATATATACGTGTGTATATACATATATATGTACATACATATATATAATAAATGTGTATGCACCTAATATCAGAGCACCTAAATATGTAAAGCAAATACTGACAATTTGAGAGGAGAAATAGAGAGCATACAATAAGAGCAGGAGACTTCAATACCCTAATTTCAATAGCAGATAGATCATCCAAACACAAAATCAATAAAGAAAGAGCAGTGTCAAACATTATAGGGTAAGTGGACCTAACACACACACAACATTCTACCCAATAGAAGTAGAACACACATTCTTCTCAAGCACACACAGGAAATTCTCCAGGAGAGATCACATTCTAGGTCACAAAAGAAGTCTTAACAAATTTAAGAAGATTGAAATCATTCCAAGTTCCTTTTCCAACTACAATGGAACGAGACCAGAAGTCAGTAACACAAGGAAGAAGGAAAAATTCCCAAATACACAGAAAGTAAACAAAACACTCTTGAACAACCATTGGGCCAAAGAAGAATTCAAAGGGGAAATTAGAAAGTATCTCAAAACAAATAAAAATGAAAATACAATGTAACAAAATGTATGGGATACAGCAAAGGCAATACTAAGAGGGAAGTTATAACAACAGATGCCTATTTTAAAACGAAAGAAAGATCTCAAATAAACAACCTAACTTTGCACCTTGAGGAATGAGAAAAATATGAACAAATTAAGTCCAAAGTTAGCAGAAAGAAGGAAATACCAAAGAGTAGAGCAGAAATAAATCAAATAGAGAATTAAAAAAATAGAAAAAATTCAACAATAGGAGTTAGTTTGGGAAAATATAAACAAAATCAACAAACCCTTAGGTAGGCTAAGAGAAAAGGAAAAAGACTCAAATAAATGAAATCAGAAATGAGAGGCAAGATATCACAACGATGCCACAGACATAAAAAAATTATGAGACTATCATGAACAATTATATGCCAACAAATTGGACAACCTAGAAGTCGATAAATTCCTGTAAATATACAACCTACCAAGGCTGAATCAAGAAACAGGAAGCCTGAACAGGACAATAGCAAACAAGGAGATAAAATCAGTAATCAAAAACCTCCCAAGAAAAAAAAAGTCCCAGGGCCAGGTTTCTTCACAGGTAAAACCTACCAAACATTTAAAGAAGAATTAATACCAATCCTTCTTAAACTCTTCTAAAAAAAAAAAAAGAGGGAACAGCTCCAAACTCATTTTATGAGGCCAGAGTCATCCTGACACAAAAACCAGACAAAGAGAACACAAGGAAAGAAAACAATTGGCCAATAGCCCTGATGAAAATGAATATAAAAATCCTCAAGAAAATATTAGCAAACCAAATTTAACATCACATTAAAAGGATCATATACCATGATCTAGTGATATTTACCCTGGGATGAATGTATACTTCAACACATGCAAATCAATCAATGGGATACAACACTTTAACAGAATAATCACATGATAAAAAGTACATGATCTTCTTAATAAATGCAGAAAAGCATATGACAAAATTCAACATCCTCTAGTAATAAAAACTCTCAACAAATTAGGTAAAGAAGGAACTTATTTCAGCACAATAAAGGCCATATGTGAAAATACCACCGCTAACATCATACTAAATGGTAAAAACCGGAAAGCTTTTCCTCCAAGATCTGGAACAAGACAAGAATGATTATTCTTGCCACTTCTATTCAATGTAGTGCTAGGAATCCTAGCCAGAGAAATTGGGCAAGAAGAAATTAAAGTCATCCAAATCATAAAGGAAGAAGTAAAATCATGGTCTTTTTGCAGATGACGTAATCTTATATGGAGAAAGCCCTGAAGACTCAACAAAATAACTAATAAATGAATTCAGTAAACTCAGGACACAAAATCAGCATACAAAAATAAGTTGTTTCTGTGCATTAACAATGATCTATTTAAGAAGGAAATGAAGAAAGCAATCCCATTTGTAAAAGCATCCAAAAGGAATAAAATACTTATTATTCATGGATTTATGGATCCATAAAGGGATAGGAAGAATCACAGATAGGAAGAAACAATACTGTGAAAATGGCCATACTGCCCAAAGTAATTTATAGATTCAATGCTATCCCCATCAAGTTACCACTGATTTTCTTCACATAATTGGAAAAAAACTACTTTAAATTTCCTGTGGAACCAAGAAAGAGCCCTCATAGCCAAGACAATCCTAAGCAAAAAGAACAAAGCTGGAGGCATCATGCTACCTGACTTCAAACTATACTACAAGGCTATGGTAACCAAAACAGCATGGTACTGGTACCAAAATAGATATATAGACAAATGGAACAGAACAGTTGCCTCAGAAATAACACCACACATCTACAACCATCTGATCTTTGACAAACCTGACAAAAACAAGCAATGGGGAAAGGATTCCCTATTTTATAAATGGTGTTGGGAAAACTGGCTAGCCACATGCACAAAACTGGAACCAGATCCCTTCCTTATACCTTATACAAAAATTAACTCAAGATGGATTAAAGACTTAAACATCAGACCTAAAACCATAAAAACCCTAGAAGAAAACCTAGGCAACACCATTCAGGACATAGGCATGGGCTGAGACTTCATGACTAAAACACCAAAAGCAATGGCAACAAAAGCCAAAATTGACAAATGGGATGTAATTAAACTAAAGAGCTTCGCACAGCAAAAGAAACTATCAACAGAGTGAACAGGCAACCTACAGAATGAAAGAAAATTTTTGCAATTATTTTTGCCACTTCTATTCAATGTAGTGCTAGGAATCCTAGCCAGAGAAATTAGACAAGAAGAAATGAAAGGGCTGGCAAATAGCTAATATCCAGAATCTACAAAGAACTTAAACAAATTGACAAGAAAAAAACAAACAACCCCATCAAAAAGTGAGAGAAGGATATGAACAGACACTTCGCAAAAGAAGACATTTATGCAGCCACTAAACATGAAAAAAAGGTCATCATCACTGGTCATTAGAGAAAGGCAAATCAAAACCACAATGAGATACTATTTAATGATTGCCAGTTAGAATGGCAGTCGTTAAAAAGTCAGGAACCAACAGATGCTGGAGAGGATGGGGAGAAATAGGAACGCTTTTACACTGTTGGTGGGAGTGTAAATTAGTTCAACCATTGTGGAAGACAGTGTGGCAATTCCTCGATGATCTAGAACCAGAAATATCATTTGACCAAGCAATCCCATTACAGAGTATATACCCAAAGTATTATAAATCATTCTACTATAAAAACACATAAACACGTATATGTTCAGAGGCACTATTCACAATAGCAAAGACTTGGAACCAACCCAAATGCCCATCAAGGAGAGACTGGATAAAGAAAATGTGGCACATGTACACCATGGAATACTATGCAGCCATAAAAAAGGCTGAGTTCATGTCCTTTGCAGGGACATGGATGAAGCTGGGAATCATCATTCTAAGCAAACTAACACAAGAACAGAAAACCAAACACTGCATGTTCTCACTCATAAGAGGGAGTTGAACAATGAGAACACATGGACACAGAAAGGGGAACATCATACACCAGGGCCTGCTGTGGGGTGGAGGGCTAGGGGAGGGATAACATTAGGAGAAATACCTAATGTAGGTCACGGGTTGATGGGTGCAATAAACCACCATGGCGAGTGTATACTTATGTAACAAAACTGCATGTTCTGGACATGTACCCTAGAACTTAAATAAAAAAAAAGAATGAACTTAACCAAGGAGGTGAAAGACTTGTACACTAAAAACTATAAAACATTGATGAAAGAAATTAAAGTAGACACAAATAAACATAAAGTCACTCTGTTTTCATGGACTGGAAAAAATATTATTGTCAAAACGCCCATAAAACCCAAAGTAGTCTATAGATTCAAGGCAATTCTTGTTAAAATCCCAACGGGATATTTTACAGAAATAGAAAAAAACCCTAAAATTCATATGAAACCATAGAATACCCCACATAGCCAAAGTAATTTTGAGCAAGAAGATGAAAGCTAGAGACACCACACTTCCTTATCTCAAAATGTATTACACAGCTACAGTAATCAAAACAGTATGTCAAGAATTTGCCCTTTTTCTAACTTTTTGTTCCTTCTGGCCCCCAGCAATTGGATGGCATTAATGTAAATCAGTACAATTATTATGGAAAATCATATAGAGTTCCTCAAAATATTAAAAATAGAATGACAATATGACCCAACAATCCCACTTCTGGATATCTGTCCATAGGAATTGAGATCAGGATCTCATAGAGATATCTGTGCTACTATGTTCATTACAGCATTTTCACAATAGCCAAAACATGTAAGCAAACTAACTGTCCATTGATGGATGAATGGATAAAAAGAATGTTGTATACAAACACAATGAAATATCATTCAGCCTTAAAACGGAAGGAAATCCTGCCCTTTGCAACAACATGGGTGAAGCTGGAGGATATTATGCTAAGTGAAATAAGCCAGACATAGAAGGACAAATACTATACAATACCACGTGTTTTATTCAGGCTTCTCCAAAGAGATAGAGCTGATAGGAGAGATGCAGAAAGAGATATATGAGAGAAGGTTTATTAGGGGGATTGGCTCACCTGATTATGGGGGCCGAGAAGTCCCATGATGGGCCGTCCCTAAGCTGGAGACCCAGGGTAGCAGGAACTGTGGCTCAGTGTAGGTGTGAAGGGCTCAGAACCAGGAAAGCTGATGGTGTTATTCTAAGCCTGAGGCCACAAGTCTGAGAAACCAGGTTGGCCACTAGTCTAGTCCCAGACTCCAAAAGCTGGAGAATCTAGAGTCCTGATGTCCAAGGGCAGGAGGAGAGGGGCATTCTGGCTTCCTCAGAAACCATCATCACTGCTAGGAATGTAAAAAAAGTGGAAACCACCCAAAGGTCCATTAAAAGATTATTGAATAAGCAAAATGTAGTAGATCTCTACAATGGAATATTATTCAGCCATTAAAAAGGAAGGATGTTTGACGTGTGCTGCAGTGGGGATGATGGCGGGGCAGATCATCCTGCCTGCAGGACCACATGGTCCAGTGGAGGAGGCAGAGCAAAAACACCTGGGGCAATTGGAGGTGGAGGGGAGCTCAGGGGAGCTTGGAGGAGGTGAGGTGCAGCCATGTTCTACGGGCCTCATCTCAACAGTCAATGACAGAAGAGGCAGAATTTACCTCACAAAAGACACGTGTGTGCCCGAGCTGATGGGAACATTCCCTAGGCAGACTGAGGACGCCAGGCCTGGCGAGCTTGGCCTACAACCTGCCTGTGGCCAACTGCAGTGCTGATGGGGAGGCTCCATGGGCCTGCCTGGGTGGACATCATGTCTGCAACACATGAGATATCAGATTAGAGATAAAGCCACCATGGAGGACGTTGATTTTTAGGTGCCTGGGTTGAGAAGTCACAGATCCAGTTTGCTTGAAATGATCATGAGGGTCGAAGGAAACCCAGACCCCTGTGAAGAAAGGCTGTCAGCGTGGCCGAGGTGGACCAGGACAGATGGAGGGAGGGGAGTTCCTGGCAGGCCCCCACTTTGATGGCTGCTCAGTGGCCATGGGGTCAACTGGGCTGTCTCCGGCCAGGGGACAGGGCTTCGGCACAGTGGCGTGAGCCCTGCGGGCACAGGGCTCCCAGAAGATGCCAGGCCTCCAGAACTGCCCCTGTCATTTGGGCTCCTCTCCCTGCCCTTGTGGTCTCCAGCGGTGTTCAGAGAAGATGCGCTTGGCTGTGACTGACCAGGCACTCCTGCCAGCTGTGCCTCCCCATGCTGGTGCTTTCTCCAGAAGCACCTTCTCAGAGGTGTGGTTCCGAGTCCCCAGCGCCTGCCCGTGGGCCTACATGCTGAAGTCTCCAGGCTTTCCTTCTTTTTTTTTTCTGAGATGGAGTCTCGCTCTGTCGCCCAGGCTGGAGTGCAGTGGTGCGATCTCAGCTCACTGCAAGCTCCGCCTCCCGGATTCACGCCATTCTCCTGCCTCAGCCTCCCGAGTAGCTGGGACTACAGGCACCCGCCACCACGCCTGGCTAATTTTTTTGTATTTTTAGTAGAGATGGGGTTTCACCATGTTGGCCAGGATGGTCTTGATCTCTTGACCTCGTGATCCACCCGCCTCAGCCTCCCAAAGTGCTGGGATTACAGGCGTGAGCCACCACTCCCGGCCGCCTCCAGGCTTTCTGAAACAACTCCCCAGCAGGGCCAGGTTGTGCTCCGCAGAATAATGTCTCCCAAGATACCTAAGCCATTTCCCCGACCTGTACAGATGTGATCCTGCAGGTTGAAGGGACTTTGCAGGTGTGATTAAGCTGAAGATCTTTTGAGTTGGAGAGATGAGCCTGGATCACCTGGTGGGTTTGATGTCATCACAAGAGTCCTCCTAAAATGACGAGTGAGGCAAGAATTGTAAGGTCAGAGCCATGTGACGTGGGAAAGGCTTGACCAGTCATTGCTGGCTTTGAAGACGGGGAAAGGGCCACTAGCTGAGGGATGTGAGTGGCCTCTAGGAACTGGAACAAGCAGGAAATGAATTTCCCCTTCCAGCCTCCAGAAAGCCCAGCACGTGCCATTCATTTCAGACCTCTCCTCCGCACTGTAAGGCAAGACATTTGCGTTGTTGTAAAGCCACTAAGCGTGTGGTCCTTTGTCACCGCAGCACAGGGAAACCAGTACACCACCCAAGCCTGAGCCCCCACCCCGTGTGAGCGGGGCACAGTGCAGAACACCGGGACGGCATTGAGGATGGGGCCCGAGAAGTTGGTGACTCTTCCTCCCAGCTCGCATGAGGATCCTGAAGCCCTGGAGGAAGTGGCTGACATCCAGGGCTGGAGCCAGGCCCACAGGCAGTCCTGGTCCAGCTCACCGCTTCTCCAAATCAAGGTCATATGTGTTGGGATGCAGTGGGGAAGCAGGATGCCAGGGTCACCTCCCCATGCCTCCTCTCAGTTTCGGCTCTTTGAAAGCGCATGCCATCTTCCAGGCTCAGGAGGGTGTGCAGGTGGCCCACGCCCTCCAGGAAAGGGGTGCATTGTGTGGGGCTATCTCTGAAGCACAGAGAGGCAGAAGCAGGAACCATGTCCAGGGAATAAGTAGTAAGAAGGCCTTGCCAACTCATGCCATCATTACTTATTATGCCCCTGCTGTGTACGAGGCCTAAGCTGGGTTTTGTTAGGGATCCAGAGAGAAACTCTCAGTAGGGGGTAGAGATACAAGTGTGCAAAGAGTCACAGCAAAGGCCAGGCCAGGACAGGCACGAGGCACTCCTGGATCAAGGGTAGGTGAGGGCCCAGCAAGCAGGGTCCCGGCAGTGCCCAGGAGAGCTGGCTGCTGGAGGAGGTGGTCCAGTGCTTCCTTCGTGAGATGGATCCAGGAATCCGGGATGGCATGAGCAAAGGCCATGAGTGGAAGAGGCTGGAGGGAAGTCACTTGACTGGAGGCTGAGCTGTGTGGGGAGTCCTGAGGCCCCAGGCAAAGCCCTGGAGGGCTGAGCGTGAAACCCAGAAGATTGAGCTTGTCCTGGGGGCACGGGGAGCCAGGACCGTTCTAGAGGGCTCTCTTTGGAAGCCCCAAACGGACAAGGATCTGGCAGGGTTGAGACTGCAGACTGAGGCCAGGGAGGAGGCCGGAGTCTCACTCACCAAAGAGGGGATGGGCTCAGCCCACAGCGGGAGTGGGATGGAGAACAAGTGCCAGCCAAGACCCCTACCTGAGATGGGTGGCTGGGGCAGGGCACCCGGGCTGCTCTTCCAAGAAAATGTCACTTACAATGCAATGTTGGGGAAAGGAGCTGGAACCCTCCCCAGGATGGTTCCCATGTCCTACAGGCCTGGCCCTGGCCCTGGCCCACTTCTCCCTGCTGCCCTGTGAATGGAGCCCCCACTCTCCAGCTCGAACAGAGTTCTCTGCACCCTCTTGCTTCTCAGAGGTGTTTTCCTTCTGAAAAGTCCTGCCTGCATGGCTCCCTGGAGGACAGCACGCCTCCACCTACCCTGGGATCCTCGATTGCATTCCCTCTAATGAGCCCATCTGAGCTTGGGCAAGGCAATGAGGAGCGCCAGGCCTTCTCAGAACTGCTCTCACAGCCAGACAGGCAGGCGGCCCCAGCACGTTGCCCACTGCCTCACCACCTTGTAATGAGCGGGAGAAATCTGGGAATTAATGAGAACAGGAAAATTAATCACAGGTTGCTGAGAGGCCTGCTGCAGGCTTGGAGCTCGGACTGCAGGTCCAGATTTGGGGGTGGGGAGAGGAGATCTGGGGTCTAGGATCTTGCCATAAACATGGTGCCTTCCTTCACCTGTCTCACACTCGGAGAGGAGACCGTCCGGGGCAGAGTTAGGGGACGAGCAGGAACCTTGAGGATGGAGTCTGAGTTCTGGCCCTGCCACCTGCTGTGTGATCTAGAGGTGGATGCTTAAGCTCTCTGAGCTCTGGAGTCCGCCATCTTTTTTTTTTCTTCGAGATGGAGTCTGGCTCTGTTGCACAGGCTGGAGTGCCGTGGCTCGATCTTGGCTCACTGCGACCTCCACCTTCCGGGTTCAAGTGATTCTCCTGCCTCAGCCTCCTGAGTAGCTGGGATTACAGGTGACCGCCACCACGCCCGGCTAATTTTTGTATTTTCAGTAGAGACGGGGTTTCACCATATTGGCCAGGCTCGTCTCGAACTCTTGAACTCAAGCGATCTGCCCACCTCGGCCTCCCAAAGTGCTGGGATTACAGGTGTGAGCCACCGTGCCCGGCTGAGTCTGCCATCTCTTAAAGGAAGAAGATAACCTGTAGCGATTCTCATGCTGATGAGGTGTCACACGTTTTACCAACCCCAAAGCACACAGTTAGGAAACGAGACCCTTCGCCTCCCCAGGAGCTCACAGTCTCACTGCCCAGAGGATTAAAAAGATGTCCACATGGTGATGGCCCAAGGCAGTGTCCCTGGATGCACAGACCGTGGACCTGGACTTCTGGGGCTGCTCCGCCTTCAGCAGGCCACAGCCATCCCAAATTGCTTCTTGGGAAAGGGGAGGAAGGGAGGGCAGGGAAAGGCACAGAGGTGGGAGAGGACAGCTGTGTTTCCTTTTCCAGTTTGATGGGGCAACTTGCAGGGGAGAGAGGAGACACAAGCTGCGGATGCTAGTTGGGGCCAAATGAGGGTGGGTGCATGTTGCCAGGCTGAGAGCGCGGCTGTGTGTCCTGACATATACGGAGGGCAGGCATCGCTCCACTCTGTGCCCCCCACCCCCTGCCCCCTGCCCCCTGCCCAGCCACGGCCTGCTCTGACCTGTGGTCAGCACTGGGGGTGGCTGTGGGGTGATATAGTCTAGTCCAGATATCATTGGAAGGCACAAACAACACGGCCTATCCAGAGACAGCTGCCGGAGCATTTTTTATTCAGGACAAAGATTTTCAAATGTGTTTTCAATCCCCTTCTAAGAAAGTAAGTTTATCTAGAAGACATTTGGCCTTCCAGCCTGCTTCGCTTATAACAGACTCTTTGTTTACCGCTGGGTATGGCCAGTGCCTGAGAAGGGAGTGGCTCTGACTCACGATGGGTGCAGGTGGGCACAGATAATTGCAAGTGAGCTCAGGTGGGCTCAGCTCAGAGGTGGCCTGAGGGAAATGCCATGAGCAGTGGGCTTGGAAGGAAGGGAGACACAATGTGGGGCCCTGAGGTCTCTCCCATGACTGGGAGCTGTGGCTAGGTCACCGCTAGGGTCCTCTGAGCTCCTGTCACAAGCTGACTCTCCGTGGGGAGCGAGGGCCACAGGGGTGGAAGTCAGGAGGGAAAAGCTCTCGTGGGCCCCAAGAGGCTTTTGAGGGGCCGGCTGAGTCAGTGCCTGCAGTCCCCCCAGCAGCGGCTGTACCGACCCCAGGCTGGGGGCACAGAGGAGCGGAGGAAGGAGGCGCCTGACAGCAGGGCTCACGCAGAACTAAGAGGGAGACTGAGGCTGCGGGACCCGGGGTGGGGCTGAGTCCAGGACCAAGCCTCTCGGCTATGGGGCCATTTTGGTGCTCTCAGTATCCACCCGAGAAGACCCTCATGGAGGAGCTGGGCAGCCTTGCCTCAGCTCTGCTGGAGAGGCCTCGGAGGCTGGCTGCTCAGAGGCTGCACAGGCGAGTTGCTATGCTGCTCCCGGCTGCGTTCAGCACAGGCCTGGGCATCCCTGCCCAGCTTCTGCCAAGACCCAGCAGGACCTGCCCACACCCCAGGTGTACAACCTGGGCACACACGAAGCGCCACCCCAGGGACCCACAGGAAGGCCTCTTCCTGCCGCAGGTTCACGCAGCTTCCCTGATGTCCTTCAAG
Organism: Pan paniscus; assembly: GCF_029289425.2. NCBI lineage: Eukaryota > Metazoa > Chordata > Mammalia > Primates > Hominidae > Pan > Pan paniscus. The sequence continues at coordinate 102,352,962 of NC_073264.2, read as the reverse complement.
GCCTCAGAGAGCAAAGACTCGAGCCTCAAGGTGCCTGGTGAGCTCAGGACCACCTGCCCTCTGCTCACTGGCCTCATTCCTTCCTGGCCTCACTCTCTTCTCCTCCCCTTTGCTGCCCGGGGACTGTACACTCCTTCCAAGGTGGCTTCTGTCTTTCCTTGGCCTCAGTGAAGACGTGGACCAGGGCCTGGGGGCTTACATGGAAGGGAGAGGGTGCTGGGGAAACCGGGTCTTCCACTGTGGGTGGGGAGAGAGCAGGATGGAGGAGGAGGCAGCTGAGGGAGAAGACAGAGAGGCCAAGCAGGAGAAAGTGCTGCACCCAGGTCTCCAGAGGGTAGGAGACTCCCTGGGTCCAGCAAGGTCCTTGGCTGCAAACAGCAGAGACGGCCCCTCCTGCCGCAGGGGTAAAGGACGTGTAGGGGCACCCAGAGTGGGAAGGCATCAGATAGGTGGAGCCCAGGTCACAGACCATGGCCTGGCTTCCAGGAGGTTCCGGCAAACTCCCCCACCCAACTGTCTCTACTCCACCTGGAGACTCAGCTCCCCCTCCAGGAAGCCCTCCTGGAGCCACAGCCAGGCTCTGTGGGCCCTGGAGATTCCTCTGTGCACTTATCTGTGCCCAGCCATGCCAGCCCGCTCTTCATCAGCCCGGGAGTTTCCCTACGGAGGGAACAGCATCCCACTCCTCTCCCTGACCCAGGGCCCAGCCCAAGGTGAGGCACAAAAGCAGACGGGCGGAGGTGGAGCCGCTGGTAAAAAGCAAGTGAGCGCCAGCGGCCTGCACTCAACCCTTCTCAGCCGAGAGGCTGCGCTTTGGGCCAGGCCTCTGCTTGGCTTCTTGGCGCAGGAGTGGGAGGGCCAGTGAGGATGGGGGTGGGCCATGTTCCTGCTAATTGGGTAAGCCTGTTGGCCATGCCTCAGGAAAGGTTTTCCTGGTTGCTTTCATAATGAAATGTTTTATGACATCAAATATTCCTCCTAATTAACCCAAAAGGTTAGGGAACTGCACCTCTTTTGTTTCCTGGGCAATTTGGTCTGACCTTTAGTTAGTGAAGGAGGTTGCTGCTGCCTCCAGCGGCTGGCTAGAGGAATCCTGCATCTGATGCGGCCCTTCTGCTGTGCCTGTGGCTCCCCAGTTGCCTCTGGGCCATCCCAGCCTCAGTTTCCCCATCTCTGTCATGAGTTAAGTTGGACTCAGTGGAGGGGCAGGGCAAGGGCCCTTTGGCTTCCTTGGAACTGGGAATGAAGGCTCAGTTTGTTTGGGAAGCCTCTTGGGAAAGGGTGGGCATGGGTCTGTTCCCCTCACCCCAGCCTTATGCCTACCTGCTCCTGCTTTGGGCCCCCTGGAAGGCTGGCAGCAGAGGGGACCCCTTTACGGACCTCACGCTCGGAGAGTTGCTGTAGCTTGCTAAAGATGAGTTTGTCTCTTAATTGCTTGTCCACCTGGTTTTAATAACACTTTGCCCTGCAGAAATACTCACCCCTCAAGATTCTCACCCCTTGTGTGAGGCTCCAGCAACATAAGTAGAAATTAGAGCACTGGGAAGCTCTGTTTGTTGGAATAGCACTGGGAAGCTCTGTGTGCTGGAATAGCACTGGGAAGCTCTGTGTGTTGGAATAGCATGACAAACAGGAAAAGAACGAGTGTGCCTGCCTTTATGGGTGGCTCGACCTGTGCCAGACATTCATTTATCTTTGCTGAAATGTTCTGTAATGTGTGCTGTTATGATTCCCATTGTACAGATGACACCATGGAGGTTCTGTGAGGTGAAATGTGATCTCACAGTTTACATTTGATGGAGCTGGGCTTTGAACCTGGGGACCGCATCCTCTCACCCCTCTCCTTTTCTGCCACCTTGGCTGGGAAGTGGAGGAGTTCTGACTCACAGCCCAAAGTCCTGTCTACACCGGATGCCAAGAGAAGAACCCGGCATACAGCAGACGGTGAAGATGCAGGCGCAGCCCTGCCAGGGGGTGGGCAGTGGGGTGTGGGGGGGGGGCAGGGCTCCGAGCTGCTGGGGTGGCTGGGCTCCGTAAACAGAGGAGGGTGGAAAGGTGGTGGGGCCCTCAGTCTGCCCATGATAAATGTGGTGATTCGTGGACAGCCGTCAACAAGGGCTAGAGAAATCTAACGAGCCCAAAAAACGCCCTGCATGAAAATCTTTGGAAAAATCAACGGGAAACCAAAGCCTGCCAAAGACTTAAGCTTGTACCACTCGCTTCTTTGGAGCTCATCGGGCCCAGTTATTTAAGAACAACCACCCAAGATCAACTTTAGAGCCACTTTTCCTTGCAAGGAGAAGGCAGAAAGCTGAGAGGAACATAAGGAGGAGAAAAACACGGAACCTTCTTTGACGGGATCCGTGTGCCTCTTGCCAGGTTTACACTTTGAAATGAGAAGCAAATGTTGGGAAAACATGTCAGACGATCCAGGCTCTGAAACCAGTGAGAGGCTTGGAGGGAACTAAGGAGGGGCGGGAACAGCCTGCATGAGGCCAGCGGCTCCTGTCAAGAGGAAGGGGCCTGAGCAGGAGAGCCCCACGGGCCCCCAGAAGGGTGGTGACACCGTCTGTCCACATATGGGCACCTGCCTCAGGAACTTGTCCAGAGCAGGTGGTCACGCTGTCACATGGAAATGGGTCTCAGGACTGGAGATGTGTCGAAGCCTGGAGCCAGGAAGGCTGGGGTGTTGGGCTCAGGACAGGCATGAGAACTGCCCTCCCATGTCTGCAAAGCTCCCAAGGGGTGAAGGAGCCAGAGAAGGTTCTTGAATTAGAGGTCATCTCCTTCTACCCAGCAAGGCACCCAGGACAGCATCCTGTTAGCACCTCCGACCTGGTCATCTTGTCTCCCACTTTCCTCTGGGAACAAGTTCCTGGGAGCCCCTGCAGGTTTTTCTGGCACGTTTGCCCTCTCCTGGGATCAGGCCGAAAGTCACTTTCTCCAGAAAAAACAGGATTCTACCTGTGCTCCTACAGCTCCCAGGTTTGGGAGTGAACAGCGGGGACAGGTTCCTGGGGGCACTGGAGGTCATCCCTTTCCTAAGGGGGCCAGCTCCTGGCTCTGGTGTTTTCTCCATCCCTGTATATAACCACACCTCCAAGGACCTACTCTCCCACAGGCCTGAGCACCCACCCACTATGTGGCACCAGGCAGCAGAGCACATGGGCAGGGGCTATGGACCAACTTGCACCTCACCTTCAGACTTAGGGGCACCTGGGCTGGGAGTGAATGCCTCATCCCTGGAGGCTGTCTTCTTGCAGGGCTGTGGGAAGAGAGGGTAGAGACTGAAATTAGGATCCTCTCAGCTCAGATATTTGCAATGCTCCAGCCGGCGGTGGGCTGGGAGGCCTGGAAGACCTGGCTTGGCCTTGCCTCTTCGTCACCTTCCTACGGGGCAGACTCGGGGACAAGACCACCCAGAGTCCCAGTGTTCACGGGCATCAGAGGTGCTGCCGCCTCTCACCGTGGGGCTGGGAGGTGCTGACTGTCTGTAAGCGCACAGCCCCCAGCCTGGAACCCAGCTCTGGGCAGAGCGGCAGGTGAGGGCTGCAGGGGTTCTGACCTCAGGAAACCCTCTCACTCCTCCCCTTCTGTGTCTCTCGCAGGCCCCCAGGGCAGAGACTACTTGCATGGCTGCTGAGGGCACTCAGGCACCCCCACGCTGGCAGGTGTGCACGTTCCCACCTGCTTTGGGCACCCAGGGCCTTCCGGCAGCCAATGCCACACTGACTGTGGTAGCCCCACAGCAAAGGGCCGAGAACCTGGTGGGAATGCTAATGCCGGCAGCTGGATACCTAGGTGACAGCGTTTATGTGCCCAGCCCCCTGCCAGGCCGCATGGCTCAGCTGATAACCGCTCATTACTTCAGGCAGGCGCTCTGCCCTCCTAACGAGCCTCTCGGGGCTGCTTCCTGCAAGGAAAGTGCTTTCCTGTGCTTCAGTGGAGATGGAATAAGAGAAATAGGTACGTGTCTAGGGCAGGATGACAAATCGTTCCGTGAGCTGGACTTTCTAAGGTGTTGTCAGAAGTGCCTGAACCCAAACGGGAACCCTTAGGGACAGCAAGGTCTCCCGGGAGAAATCCAGGCCTGGGGCAGACAGGCTGGGGCAGTACCCCCTCCTTTGCTGGCCACAGCCTGACTGTGGCCTCTCAAGACGTGCCCTGTCTCCCCTGGAGGGGGCTTAGTGAGCCCCAGCCTGACATTGCTGTCCTGAGAATGAAACAAGAAACTGAGGCACGAACACTCTGCAGAGTTGGAAGTGCCCACACAGCCCCAGAAGGACGTGGTAACTCCCTTGGCAGAAGCCTCCATTCACACGCCCAGCTCCTCCAGCCCGCTAGCAGTGGGAGTCCAGAAGCAGGAGTCATGACTTGGTTCAGGCGTGATGAGACCCCGCTGGCACTCTGAAACCCCACCAGCCCCCAGCACCGAGCCCGCTGCACTCCTGGTGTCTTGCGCTCATAAACGGCAGCGCTCACTGTGCATGTAGGTTGTCAGCTGCTCTCCTCCGGCCAGGCGCCAGGGGCCAGGGCTCCAGCAGGATTCGTACACGTAGGCCCAGGGCAGACAGGGCTTCCCAGACCACTTGTCTGCTCACCTCCAGGAGTTGGGTAAATGAGGGCCACTATGGTAGTGGACCAGGCTGAAGGGACAGGGCTGTGACCAGCCAGGGCACTCCTGCCTGCAGCTGCCATAGTTGGGGGAGACCCCTGTTCAAGGGCAGGGGGTGCTTCAAGGCAGCATGATGTTTGCCTCTGGCACCTGGGGCTTGCTGCTTCAGGAACCAGCTGGGGATGGTGGTCAGTATTTCTGCTCTGCATAGGAACAATGGCCACTGGTCCCCGGGGTGCCGAGGCTTTGATGAGACCTGTCTCACTCAGGGTCCAGGGTGCCAGCAGCCAGCTACATCTGACATGGGTGGAGCCCATGTGGTTTCTGCTGGGGATGGGACCTCACTTCTCACTCCCTCCTGGGCTTTGCCTGCCTGTGTCAGCCCCAAAATGGAGCTTTCCTAGCAGATGGGGAAAGGCGTCTTGCAGGGAGAGGGAGGCATCCACTTCTCCCTGCAGTTCATTAAATCTGGACACGGGGATGCTTGTAGCAGCAGAAAGCTGAGTGATTTGTAATAACAGATGACAAACTAACACAAGTTGTTTTTTAATGACATTCTAGTAAAGTTGTGTCCCAGCCCCCTGGGATGGGTTTGTCTGACTGACCCACTGGAGCCTTCTTCATGGGGAAAGGCACAGAGAACTTTGGTATTGAGCAGAATTTCTGTTCTTACAGCAGCTCCTGTGTCGCGGGGCCAAGGGAGCTGGAAGCCTGTGTGAGCACTGCCCCCCACAGCTGCAGGAAGCCCCTCAAGTTCCCTGGCTGGTCCCCCTGTGGGAGTGTATGGCCGAGTGGATGTGCTTGCTGGGTGAGGATAGAATGACACGGCACCTCTCCCATCCCCTGAAGACCCAGCTCAAAGACCATCTCTTCCAAGAAACTGTCCTCAAACCCTCTTGCCTTCCCCAGCCCCTGCCAGAAATGGCCTTTCCTTCTCCAGGCCCCCAGGGCCTCCTGTGGGCCTCTCTCAGATGGGTCACCCTTGTTCCTTGGCCTTTGTTCCACCCATGCTGTGCACCCTACGGAGTCCTCTGGGACAGGAGAGCTGTCTGGGAGTCCTCTGGGACAGAACAAGATTTAAGGCTGAAGGTTTCCAATAGGAATCATCAACATCCCAGGAGGTCCCCTGGCAAAGCTGCCTGGTGCTTCCCCACCAAATTCCAGAAGAAACATGGTAACAGATGGCCTGGGAGCAGAAATCAAGCCTGCTTTCTGCCTTGCGGAGACTGCTGAACTGGTAGCCAGTAGGCAGGCAGACAGGTCATCTCTGGCTTCCAGAGAGGCACTGAATTAACAGGGTCCCTTGGGCAGCCATGGGAACGAGACAGAACCATAAGGCCTTTCAGTAAAATCACAGAGGAACTGTAGATCCATGACTGTGCCCAAGGATACAGCGTGGACCCTGAACAAAGCCTCAGCAACAGGCCCGCCCTGCCTCTTCCTGCCCCACACTTTCCTCAGTCAGGTCAGGGAAGACAGAAGACAGGTTTCCCAGCCTAGCAATGCCCAGACCTGGGAGGGGACTCTCATCTCACGGGTGACCTGTCGACGGTTTACGAGTGCATGATGTGGAGTCGTGGACTTGGCTGGTCCTCGATCTGTGTTGATTGGACCGGAATCTGCATCTGGGTAAACTGAGGTGAGGGGCTCCCAGACACTGGACGGGGTGAAGGCAAGGTCAGCACTGGAGGAAATGTTCCTGCTTCTCTCAGCTGAAGCCCCATTTCCAGGTGACCAGGGGTGACATCCCTGCAGAAGTCGCCCACCCACAGGCCACCCTGCTCTTGGGGACTGAGTCACGTTCTACTTAGTAGCTTGGGGATGGTTTTACTTTGCAGTTAAGTAATCTTTAATAAGGTAATTAAAAAGGAAAAAGAGGAAAAACAAAGGCAAATGAGGTAACCGTGCAGCAGCATTATTGCCAGGGAGGGGCAGCCCTTCCAGGTTTGGCCTCAACAGCAGCTATGGCCTCTGGTGCTTCTGAAAGGTCTCTGATTGACACTGTTCCAGGCTCAGTTCATCTCTACTTGCCAAAGGTGAGGTTTGTCTGCTTCCCCCCACAGATGCTGCCAGGGTCCCGAGAGTCAGCTTGGGGAGGGTGAGTAGATGCAGGGGTAGGGAGGGGAGGGTGGATTCTGGGCTGGGTTGCACAAAGGCAGGCTCTGGGGCTTGGAGAGGATCCTGGGCCCCATCTGCATAATGAGCTCTTGACAGTGACAAAGGGATAGTGACAAATCATATCCGCTCTCTCGTTTCATCCTTGCAGTGGCTCCAGCATGGAGACAGTGTCGGCTCCACTTTAGGGAGAAGGAAACTGAGGTCCAGGAAAGTCGGGTGGCTTTCCAAGGGCATCCCCCATGGAGGGATGTGGTGAGGGCTGGCCCAGGCCTTCCAGCTTCATCCCCACTGCTCCCACTATACGGGAAGTCTTGTGGGACATATCCTGTGGCTGAACCTCTTCCCATCCAGCAGCATGGGAACCTCTTTCCATCTTCTTTCTCATGAAGAAAACCAAAAACAAGGATTTCCACTTCTCGGAGCAAGTCTTTACTCCACTCTTCTAATCCACTGTGTCCTGGACCCCACCCATATGGGGCCATCCTCCTGTGCCCAGCACCAACTCCGTCCCAGGGACCTTGGCTGCAATCACCTTCCTCTGTCACAATTCACAATGTTCTGGATTTTTTCCTCGTGTCGTTTCCACTGACTCCTCACCAAAGCTCATCTCTCTCATGCTTCTCAGCCCTTGATCTGGACATCATAAGGCTGTAGAAAGATCCTAGGATAGAGACCGAGAAAGCTGAGTTCTAGAACTTTCCATCAACCAAAAGCATTATCTTTAACAATAAAAAGATTTGCAGGTTTGAGGATGGCTTCAGAGAAAGCTGCAGGATTCCAAAGCAGAATGTAATCTTTGGAAGCCCAGGTGAGTCTCCACCTGGCTGTGTCTTGCTGCTTGCATCACATTGCTGCTCTGAGTCTTTATCTTCTCACCTAAAATTGACGTGGTTGTGATGAAGACCTAGCAAGGAAACACAATACTGAACTCAGTGCTTGGCATGTGTCAGGTGGATTGGTAGTACAAGCACCTGCCCTTCCTTCATGACAGGCAACCAGGACCCAAAACTGTCATCCATCTAACTTTCCATCCATCCACTCACCCGTCCACCCATCCATTCTCTTATCCATTCTGTCATCCATCCAGCTATCCCTCCCTCCATCCATATATCCATCCATCCATCTATCCATGCATCCATCCATCTTTCCATCCATCCATCCATCCATCCATTCATCCATTCCTCCACACATCCAATCATTCCTCCATGCATTCAGCCATTTCTCCATCCATCCATGCATCCATTCCAGTCATCCATCCATCCGTCTATCCACTCATCTATTCTTCCACCCATCCAACCATTTCTCCATGCACTCGACTATCACTCCCTTCCCTTCTCCCTCACTCCCTCCCTCCATCTAACCATCCATCCATCCATCCATCCATTCATCCATCCATCCATCCACCCAGTTTCCTACCCATTCTCTCATTATCCATTCATGCATCCATCCACTCACCCATTCACCCATCCATTCTCCTATCCCTTCTCTCAACAAACCTTCCTTCCTTCCTTCCTTCCTTCCTTCCTTCCTTCCTTCCTTCCTTCCTTCCCTGCTTCCAATCCTTAGCCCTAGATTATGTCACAGCTCTGGATTTCTGTAGCATGAGTTCACTGCTCTTACAGCTCCTCACAGCAGCCTCTCAAATTCAACTTCCTCCTCCCAAACCAACACCTTTTCTGAGAACCCCTCAGAAGGCCCTCTCCACTGTTCTTTGGCAAAAGACTCCATGGAGAACTTCATGCTATTCTTTAAACTACGGTTTTTTCCTCTTGCCTCCCCCCAGGCCCTCCCTCCTTATGTACCCACATTACTAAGCATGTTGCATTATGGGGCAAGAAGTAGAAACAGAGTAATTACCCATCCTTTTTGACTTTGTTTCCTGAGAGACAATTGAACAAAAATAACCCATTGTCATGTGGTCCCTGTCACAGCTACAAAAGCTCTGGAGGTCTGGCATTCTGGGTCACAGATGCTTGCTCGCTTGGCACTAACTGCCATTGAGAGGGACAAGTTTAGGTTTAGAAATGCACAAACAACCCAAGATGAGTTGAGAGTATTTTCCTTTTTTTCTTTTCCTTTTCTTTTTTTGGTGCTCAAGTCTGAAGTTCTTTTCAATATGTCAGGCTTTTCAAAAAATGATTAAAATGCACCAGATTATTAAATAGAGCTGCTTCAGACTTAATTTAGCAAACTGTAACATTTTTATCATTTTTATAAAGCCCTTTTTAATGAAAACCGTCTGCAAGGAGACCAAATATCGAGGCTGAAATCATGTTTTCTCTATATTTGTTATCCCTGAAGATGTTGTTCCCAGATTTTACAGAAATAATAAATTTCATTTAGAAGTTTGGGCCTCCGCAGCCGTGCCACACATCTCTGAATTTTCCAATTTGCAGTGCGAGAAGCTAATCCCACTGTAATTTCTCACGCTTGCCAGCTCCTGACCGCAATTTCATACCTTCCTTGCCTCTTTGTAAATGTAGACCTTGTAGCAACATTCGACCCAATATGTTTATTCTACATGAGCCCAAAAAACGTTGTTCTAATGAGCATAAACATATTTTCTCCGTGACAAAATGTTTTCATCCTGTGGCTCCTGATTTTACAGGTCACTGCTTTGTGCTATTTCCCACAGGTCATCCCCTCAGCCACCGGGAATTAGGCAGGAGGCGTCCGAGCTGGCTTTACACCATACAGGGTGTCATCTGTTTCGGTGTTGTGTGTGCCTGTCAGACATCCAAGCCTGTCCTGGACACCCCTCCAGTGACACCTCATTAACAGAGGTGAGACTTCCAGCCCCAGAAATTATGTTTGCCATAAAACTACCTCGAAAGTGATTTCTCAGGTCCAAGGCCTGCGACCTGTCTTGGTGGCCGTCTGATGGCCTGTCTCCATGTTGGAAGCAGAGGTGGCTGGAGCCCGAGCTGCCCTGTGAAGTGGGCCAGGCCCTGTGGCCATGGCTGGCAAGGTCATGACTGGCACACAGCCAGTCAGAATTACGCCTGAGAGCCAAGGTAGTGGGGCGTGGCGGGGGTGGGAGTGCTAACCTGGTTTGGCCCCTCTGGCTTCTGGAGTTTGGCTACAGAAGTCAGGTGGGGTCACGGGGCCAGGTAGTTCCTCCCTGGCTCCTCCTGGAGGGCGTCTTGTTAACTCTGATCTCTGGAGAGCAGAAGAGGGTTTGATGAGTACAGTGGAGCCCACAGCATAGAAAGGGCATCTGTCCTTCGGATCCCCCAAAGCCAACATCCTAACACTAGTCAGAGTCTGTAGGCCAGTCCGGTTCTCTTCAGCAACTGGGCTTTGGCTGGATTCTGAGAGCACCTCCAGTTCCTCCTCTCTGAGGATCGAATTGGGAGGCAAGCTGTGGCCAGGGGCACCCCTCTCTGCTGTGATTTCAGCCTCCAGGTGCTGCTGGTCCCAGGATGGGTTTGTATCTCCTGCTTTGCACCTGGCTTGCAGGCATCACAGGTGCAATTGCTCTCAGTGCACTTTGGGTGCCCAGTTTTTTATCAAGGACTGGAAGTAGGGTCACCAACCATCCTGGCTTGCCTGGGACTGAGTTTTCTGGGATGCAAGACTTTCGGAGTTAAAATCAAGAGAGTTCCGGGCACACCAGGGAGGCAGATAAGCAGCGTTTATGCCATCGCCTTTGGTGAAAAGTCATTTTCTGTAGGGGGGCCAAGTGGAACGTATCTGTCCTCCACCATGCTGCAGGAGCATGGACGCCAGGGCACACCCTGCGTAACACTGTAAGTGTTCCCCGGCTGCTTCCAAGTGCCAAGGGATGTTCTCTCCACTTCTTCTTCATCCAAGAAGTTTAGGCAAACCAGCACATTACTGTCTGGGGTCATTCTCAGTCCTCAGCACCAGGGGACTGGCACCCAGGGGGCTTGATTCCATGAGTAACTGGCCTTCCCAAGAGGCCAGTTCTCTCAACACACTTGGGAAGAGACCGAGGCCAGAGGGGACAAGACTGGCCCACTGTCACTCAGTGAGTTGGTGACACTGTGGGGATCTGGACAGACCCCAGGGCACTGACCTCCCAGCACAAGGCTTTTTCTACCATGCACCTTGCCACGACCTGGCCCCAGCAGACCCCCCACACTCTCCTCCCAAGAAGCGAGGCCGACTTTCAGTTCAGCTGAGGTCACCCAGAACTCCCGGTAGCTTTTGTCACATCCAGCCTTACACTCCCATCAGTGCCAATGTCCCCAACCAGCCCTACCACCAAACTAGCAATCTTCTGAACCCCATGCTGTGAAGAACAAAGGACCAATTCAGCCTCCTGGACAGGGAAGGGGTCTCATTAAGGCCCTGGCAGCCAACGTGGGGGCTGAGGTATTGTTTTTAATGGAATAACAAGAATTTGCTGTTATGTGTTAGATTAAAGGCTTTATCCTGGGGAATTAATCGGATTGCTACTGGCCTTGAGTCCCATAGCCTTTGACTTCACATCCTCAGAGAAGTCACAGACCAGGGCTGTGAAATTGGTTCATTTCTCTTTCTGGTATTTAATGAAGCCCCAGACAGCCGTTGCACGGCATCTCCTCCCCAGAGCAGCTGTGAATTACCTCTCACCTGCACTGGCGACAGTCTCTGAGCACTCACCAGCCCACCCCCCTCCTCCGCTAATCCATCCAAGACACACTGCCAGATTCATCCTCGGAAAACATAGCTCTGGTCACGAACTGCTCAGAAGCCTGGGTCTGCCCACCGCCTCCAGAATAATCTTCAAATTCTCCCATCCCCTGAGCTCCTGTTTCAACAAACTTCAACTTTTTATTGGAGTATAATACACAGGTGGAATAGTACATGGATTGGAGGTGTACATATTGAATTTTCACAGATTAGTGGTGCAGGCCTCTAGCCATCCCCCAGAACAAGAAACAGAACCATGCCAACGCCCCAGAAAACCTCCCACCACACCTCCCTTCCGGTTGGCAGCCTTCTGTCCCAGGGGTGACAATTACCCTGCTTTCCACACTATTTTAAAGTGGTTTTTACATTTTTATACATGAAATTATACAGTATGTTGTGTATGCTTTTGTGTTCAACATGCTTTAAAAAGGTGGCCTCTCCTTCCAGCTCTGCATACACCACACAGCCAGGAAATAGTATGCACCTCCCAGACAGACCCCACCATGCGACCCTGCTCCTCTGGGCATCTATCATGCCTCAAATCCTTGACTATCTGATCAGGAGCCCCCTTTTCCAGGAAGCCCCTCTGGATTCCCCTGCATGCTGAGAGCTGCTTCCTATGGGTAGAAACTTCCCCCGTGTGAATCTCTGGTTAGACAGGGAGCTGCTCAGGGATGGGGACTCCTGGGGGTACCTGTCTAAGGACTTGCCTCCCAAGGGGAAGTTTGTCCATAAACAATAGTGCTTGCCACTCCATTGTGAGTTCCTGTTTCTTCCTCTATTGTAGTGTATCCTGTCTGAAGGCATGAGTTTGCTTGTCATTGTCATCATGGATTTCAGATGGTGGTATAGTCTCCTGGGAAAGAGAGGGAGGAACCAAGAAAGAAGCCAGGAAGAGAGGGAGGGAAAGAAGAGGGTGGCTAAATGTTTGAAGGCCTACTATGTGCAAACCCTTGTGGTCACTATGCTGCTATTGCCTGGTTCCATCGTCTCAACCACCTCCTGAGGTGAGTTCAATTTCCCTACAAGCTGTGTGGCCCTGCACAGGTTGCTTGACATCTCTGAGCCTCTGTTTTCTCCTCTGTAAAGTGGGGATCATGGAACCCACCTTGCAGGCTGCTGTGTGGACAGGTGATAGTGAGGCCAAGAGCTGGCCTGGGGCTGGGGGCACGGGAGGCCACCAAGTCACAGCTGTGATCACAACCTCGATGTCCTGTCTTTGCATCTCACCTTGGAGGAAGGAGGAAAGCCAGAGAAGCTCTTCCCACCCCTGGAGGAAGCTGGGCGAATCTCAGCACCTCTTTCCTCCTCTTGCAGACTCTGCTGGGTGTGACCCAGCTGAATATCTCTGGAAGCCCCCGCAGCTAAGCAGGGGCCATTCCATTTCTTCCAATCTTGTCCAAGGTGAGGGTCCAGCCCAGGGGGGAGGACTGGGCCATGGTGGCTCTGGGCACCCCCAGCACCCCTTCCCTGAGGTCTGCATGTCTCCAAGAGGAGGGGACACACTGGAACTGCCTGGGGGCTGGCAAGAGCTTTAGATCTCTGCTTGGCACAAGACACAGAGGTCCGGTTGCTGTTCTGCTGAGGTGAAAGCCGGGATCGGTGGGGCCTCGGGTGTAGTTTCTAAGGAAACGTCTTTCCGCCACACCTTCATTGTCAGTGACTGAGACCCCAGAGTTCTATCTTCCATCTGGCAAAAATCTGTGAAAGTTAGTTCCTATTTCATACCCAACAAATACCCTAAAGGGACTGAAGATTTAATAAATGACAAATAGCTAGAGCATTAGAAAAGGGAAGAAAAATACTGGACCCTCAGATGGGGAAGGCTTTCCAAGCAAGATGCAAAATCCAGATGCCGTGAAGGAAAATAATAACCAATGTAAGATCACGAGACCACTGAGTGCTGAAAGACACACACACATACACATGTACACACACATATGCACAGGCACACACACAGATGCGCACACACACACAGGCACACACACAGATGAGCACACACAGCACACACACACATGCACACACACGCACACACACAGACGCACATGCACACACACACGCCACACACACAAACACGCGCACACACACAGAGACTAAAATTAAAAGATAAATAACAAACTGGAGGAATATAGTTGAATGTTTCTGATAGACAAAAGAGCAATACCCTTAATAAACAAAAAAGTTATAAATTAATTGAAACAACTCTCAATAGAAAAATGGACAAAGGCTCCAAGGAGGCAATTCACAGGAGAGGAGTAAAAATAGCCAGAAACATCTGAAGAGTTTCTTGACCAGAGAATTTTACATTACAAAATGAAACAATGAGATGTGGGGTTCCTTTTGCTGCTGACATCGGCCCAAGTGTTCCTGTTTGACAGTAGCCAGGGCTGACAAGGGTGTGAGCAGCAGGCGCAAGCCTGTGCATCCACGCTGCGTGTGTGCCTGTCTAGGGAGGGTGCTTAGGAAGAATCTTCCACGATGAAAAATGCAGCAACCCCCGGACGCAGCCGTGGGTTGTAGGGATCCGGCAGGACCTGCTGCAATGTCTTTCTCTGGGTCTCAGCAGGACATATCTTATCCACGCATGCCTGTTCATCTTTAATGCTCTCACCTTAGATCCCATAAAACTGGGGCACCCCCCATCACCCATGTGAAGAGAGGTGGGGCCCAGGGCAGGTTCAGTGCACATGGGGCACTCCTGCTGTGACCGCTCCCCGCAAAGCCTTTTCCCCTGCTGGGTCCACCTCATTCTGGAGGACACCCCCAGATCTCAGGCCATGCATGTGTGTTCAGGCCTGGGTGCAGTCACAGCTCTCAGGGTGGTCGCAGTGGCAGCTGCTGGGTCTGGGGTTGGGGATCTTGGCCGGGCAGGCTCCATGAGGCTCTCCTGTGCATGAGCTGACTCACATGCGTGCTTGTGGGGCCTGTCACACCGGTTCTGGGGATGGCAACCCGGGATGAGCGCCCCTCAGCCTTTCCATGGGGCCCAGAGCCTACCAAAGGTGGCAGATACTTCAGGCCTGGAGTGGGGTTGCTGCCGGCCTCCCAGCTGTTGACAGCCTCCTGGGAGAGACCCATGCCTTCCCCGCAGGTGGCCGCTGTGCTACACGCTCACCTGTGTGGCCTGGGCGGGCTGGGCCGGAGGTCCCGGGCATCCCTGCCCCGCGGTCCTAGTGTGAAGGCTGCACTGCCCACCAGGTGGCCTGGCTCCAGGACTGGAAAGAGAGGACCCTTCCTGCCCAGGGTTTCTCTCCAAGCCCACAGCGCCTGGGGAAAAGCAGCCCCTCGTCCGCAGCCGCAGCTCATGGTGCCCCCTAGCGGGATCCGGGCTGGCGGCAGCTGCATGAGCAGGGCTTTGGGGTGGGTGGGAGCAGCCTGGCTCTGCTGTCCCTGCAGCCTGGGCCTGGGGCCTGTTGCACAGGGAGAAGCCCCTAGAAATGAAAGGAAATGAGAAAGTGAGGAGGACCCCGGGACCAGAGATGCAAAGGACGGAGGGAGAGGGGCCAGGGGAAAGGAAAAGGAAGAAAGGGAGTGGGGAAGGAAAGGGACAGAGACTCAGAGACTGAGAAGGGGGAGGATAGTGGAAGAGGGGAATGGAAGAAGGAGCAGGGGTAGGCAGGGAGGGAAAGAGGGGAAGGGGAGGGAGGGAAAGAGGGGAAGGGGGGCGAGGGAAAGAGGGGAAGGGGGGTGAGGGAAAGAGGGGAAGGGGGGTGAGGGAAGCCCTGAACCAGGGCAGGGAGAGACGGAGCTGGAGAAGATGCCAAGGGTGTTCCCCACCCCTGATTCTTCCATTCATCCTGAAAGTGATTTGGACACACATCTGCCTCACTCTCTCAGGGAAATGGTTTTCTTGTCTATGAGTGGGTTTGAACACCTGACCCCTCCCTGCCCCAGTGCATCTTGCAAATCCCTTAAACTTGTCAGGAGATGCAGTTGCAGCCTCTGAGATGGCCTCTGGAGACTCTGGCCTCCTGGTGTTCACACCCAGAGTAATCCCCTCCCCTTCAGTGGGAGCTGGTCTTAGTGATGGCCTCTCGTGAGTATGATAAGCAGACATGATGGGACATCACTTCTAAGATCAGGTTTTAAACACCATGGCTTTCGCCTTTGGGTCCCCCCTCCATTAGATGTCTCACTCTGGGGGAAGGAAGCTGCCATGCTCTGAGGCTGCCCTGGGGGGAAGGAAGCTGCCATGCTCTGAGGCTGCCCTGTGGGGAAGCCCATGTGGCCAGGGACCAGGGCCTGCCCATAGCACATGTATGGACTTGGGAGTAGAGCATCCCCACACCAGTCGAGTCTCTGATGAGACCACAGCCCCAGTCAACAGGCTCATCACAGCCTGTGACAGACCCTGGGACAAAGGCACCCAGCTGAGCCATCCAGGTATTCCTGACGCTCAGAACCTGTGAGATGATGAATGTTTGTGGTCCTCTGCTGCTAAGTTTTGGGGCTATTCGTTACACAGCCACAGACAGCTAATACAGGAGCCCCCAGGGAGAACAAAGGGCTCTGCCTCTGAGGGAGTGTGGGCACTGGCTGGTCACTCTCTGGACACTCTCTGGCCGTGGGAGCTCCCTTGGTTCCAGCCTTGGGGTTCCAGATGGGGAAACAGGCCTGGTACAGGGTGGCATTTGCCTGAGGTCTCTCCTGCTTTGGTCAGGGGCTGGAGTGCCTTCCTTGGCGGGCCTGACTTTGGGACTTAGAGACACTAGGTCCTCAAGGGCTCTGCTGGGGGAGATGTGCTGCAGGCTGTTGGTGCAGTCACATGAGAAGGTCCTTGGACCCTGGCAAGGGCAGGCACAGGGCAGGTGCTGACCAGGAGGACAGCTTCCTTCGACCTCCCCTGGCCCCTCACGCTCCGTTCCTCATAATGGAAGTGATTTGGGGAAGGTAGGGTTGGAAGGAGTGGGGCTGGGGTCAGGGCAAGGGTATGCACTGGTCTCTGTGATTTGGCTAAATGGTGGTCCTGCAGGTGGCTTAGAAGGCTTAATTCCCCACCCACACCTCCCACTATAAGTGAGGAGCTGGGACCCGGGAAGGAAGGAAGTGGCTCAGGCTCACAGCAGAAGCTCTGCAGAGTGGTGAGCAGGGCCACTGAAGCCTCCAAACCCAGCGGCCCTGGAAACAGCTCCCCACTTACCCCACAAACACTCACTACATCGGAGACCAGAGCTGGCCAAGAAGGAGAAGGAAGTGGGGAGCCAGACGTGCCCACATCTGCACCTCAGGTCTGAGGCTGATGGGTCTCCCCACTTCCCCACACATCCTCTTTGGGCCCCAGTTCTGAGCCATGGTGAGCACTCTGGGCATCACACTCGACAGAAATGATGATTTAGGCACACCAGATAAGACACAGGGTGCCTGATTAAATGGGGATCCCAGACAACCAAAGAATAATTTTTAGATATAAGAATATTCATGCAATATGTGGGATATACTTATACTAAAAAAGTATCTATTGTTTATCCGAAATTCCGACTTCACAAGGCATCCTTTTTCTCATTTGCAAAATCAGGCAATCCTATGACAAGGGCAGGCAGGCTCCATACAGGTGGCTGTGAGCCTCTGGCTTTGGGCCATGTCACACTATTCCTTAATTGGGTATGGGAGTTAGGGACTTAGCAGGGAAGAGCCGGAGTCTGATAACTAAACACCAGCACCTCTTGTTGATAACTAAACACCAGCACCCCTTGCTGATAACTAAACACCAGCACCCCTTGCTGATAACTAAACACCAGCACCCCTTGTGATAACTAAACACCAGCACCCCTTGCCATCTTGGGCTGGATTTCAGCCCTCACCTCTTCATACCCTGGGCCTTGAGCAGGCAACCAGCAACACAGCCCTTTGAGGACAAGGTGAATTGGGATATCTTGAAGGGTAACGAGCTCCCCATCATGGGAGGTGTGTCAGGACTGAGAATGCGATAGCGGGAGAGGAGAGGAGGGCATAAGCCACTCAGCTCACCAATGGGTCTAGAAAGAAGTTACCGAGGACTTTCCTGGGAGGGGTGCCCTTGGAACAGATCTTGAGTGCTGAGTGGGGGTGACCCAGAAGGGAGCAGGGAAGGGAGGTGCAGGCAGGAGAGCAGGCCCTGCAGGGGCTAGAGGAGGTGCAGAGAAGGGTGTGGCTGGGAGATGGTGACCAGAGGCTGGATGAGTTTCCTATCGCTCCTGTAACAAATCACAACAGACTTAGCAGCTTGAAACAACGCAAACTTTTCTGGAATCAGAAAGTCGACATGGAGCTTATGGGGGTAAAATTGAGGTGTGCTCAGAGCTGGGTTCCTCTGGAGGCTCTAGGAGAGAATTCCCTCCTGAAGCTTTTCCAGCTGCTAGAGGAGCCTGCATTCCTTGGCTCATGGCAGCATCATTCTAATATCTTGTCCATTGTCACATTTCCTTCGCTGACCCTGAGCCCTCCCACCCACTGACCTCCTTCTTACCTTATAAGAACCCTGCGATCTCACTGGGCTCACCCACATAATCCAGGATCATCCCAGATCATCCCCCACCTCAAAATCCTGAATCACATCTGTAAAGTCCTTCTGTCACACAGGGTGACACATTCACCGGTCCCAAGGGCTGGGACATGGGCATCCTTCAGGGGCATCCTGTGATTTTCCCAACAAAGGCAACTGCCAAGCCTGGCAGGGGCTAGTCAGAGGCAGCCTTGGAGCCCAGTTTCAGGGATGCCGGCCTTTTCTTGAGGCCCTGCACCTCAACTGAGTAGGGCCAACTTCAGGCCCTGCTGGTCGAAGCCAGTGTGGGTCAGGGGCAGCCTGAGCCCCCTGTGACCCTGGTGTGGCCAGTGGAGGTGGGTGGCTGTGTGCTGGGACTGACCCCCCGTAAGTGTCAGCAGCAGAGCTAGGGCAGGGAGGGGGCGTGGGCAGCTCGCCTACATGGGCAAAGCATGTAAAACACATGCTTCACATTAAGGCTGCAAGAGTGTGATTCCCATCCCAGCCTGGCACACCAGGGACGCCTGCTGCACGCAGTCCTGGCAGGGTTCAGCAGCTGCTGCAGAATTCCGAGGCTGTGAGCACTGCCTGTGGAGAGCAAGGCCTTTGATGTTGACAAGGCGGCGGGGAAGGAGGAGGGGGCTGAGCGTGAAGTCCTCCCATCCCCAGCCCCAGCCCCAGCAGGCAAGGTCTGCTTTCCACAGAGCCTGGCATTTGGGGCCCTACTGGGGGAATGCAGCCCACACACACGAGCCCTGCTAGCTGGAAAGGTTGAGCTAAGGTCCTCAGTGAGGCGTGGCCGAGGCCTTCTCAGAGACAGCATGGTGGGAGGCTTAGCTTGTGTTTGGGCTTCTGCCTCCTCTCCTCTACTTTTGCCTCATTTTGGCCTTCACCTTTCATCAGAGTGGGTTGAGACCCTGTGGGGACTCTGTTGGGGACCTGAGGATGCCCCTGTTTCTCTGAGTCTGAAGAGAATTCATCAAGGCCCTCATCAAGAGCCCCAGCATGCTGACCATGGGGTCTCACTGTGGTCTGGAGGAGAGGTTCTGCTTCCCCAACCCCATCTAGACTGATTTTCTTTATTATTATTATTATTTTAATTTTTTATTTTTTGAGACAGAGTCCCACTCTGTGGCCCAGGCTGGAGTGCAGCGGCACAATCTCAGCTCACTGCAACATCCGCCTCCCTGGTTCAAGAGCTTCTCCTTCCTCAGCCTCCTGAGTAGCTGGGACTACAGGCGCCCACCACTACATCTGGCTAATTTTTAAATTTTTAATAGAGACGGGGTTTCACCATGTTGACCAGGCTGGTCTCAAACTCCTGACCTCAGGTGATCCACCCACCTTGGACTCCCAGAGTGCTGGGATTACAGGCGTGAGTCACCGCGCCTGGCCTAGACTGATTTTCAAACCCTGTTCTCCATCCTGTGCCCACTCTGGTCCCTGCTCTTGAATCATGCTCCAAGTTTCTCACCTCGGAGACTTTGTCTGTGCCATTTCCTCCCCACAAGAACATCTTGCCTCCAGCTCCGCCTCAGAGCCCGGCTGGCCTTCACTGCCAAGTGCTCATCTTCTCTGAGTCTTTTCAGGAACCCGTGTCTTCCTGCTGCCCAATCTAGTCCATTCCATGCTGTTCCGGGTTCTCAGAAGCCTGGGTCTCTAGCTCGGACGCGGCAGTGATCGCTCTCCATCTTGGAGGATGGCTGGGAATTTGCATGTCTCCACCCACCCTGTCCCACGCCCAACTCAGGGCAGTTGGTCTCCCTGCACAGGGTCGCTTTGGACATTTGTGACTCTGACATTGAACAGCGTTACTATGACACCCGCCCTTACAGCCCTGTTGCCTAGAATAGCCCCTGGTACGTGGAAGTGGCTCCCTACAGCTACTGAATAAACGGAAGAGTCTGGAGGTGAATAACGCTGAGAGGGGTGCCAGGGTCCTGGAGCCCTGCTGGTCCAGGGGGCGGTTCTGGATTTGTAGGTGCCTAGGGGAAAAAAGTTGGGAAAGAGCTCATGCAGAAGGGGACATCTGAGCTGGGTTGTAGAGGCTGAGTAGGAGTCTGTGAGAGGGAGAAGTGGAGACATTCGTGCCAGAATGAACATTTTTGTCCCTGTGGAACCCCGGGTCAGCACATGCCACCCCGTGTCCGTGTTCTGCCTGAGACCTCTTTTTGCATGGCCTGTGAGCTAAGAATGGCTTTACATGTGTGGAAGCTTGTCTTATAAAAAAGGCAAAGAAGAATATGCAGCAGAGACCGTATGCAGCTTGCAATGCCTGAAACGTTTACTCCCTGGGCCTTTACAGAAAGGTTTCCTGAGCCCTTTCTGCACAAGGAGGAGGATGTACATGGGGCTGACCCTCTCCTAGGAGCTCCGGGAGGGCTGAGGATGGGAGCTTGAGCTGACTTGCACATGGGGGAGAGAGCTATGGATGTGGATCCACCACCCATTACTGCATGAGCAAGGCAAGCCCCTGCCCCTCTCTGGCCTCAGTGGGTGATGGCCTCTTTCTCACAGGAAGGTGGGAGGGCTGGATGAGATCACTGCTGTCACAGAGTTGAGCAGGCCTGGCTGGGGGGCCCACCGTCTCCGCAGCCAGATCCGTGACCCTCGGGCCTGGGAGGGAGAAGACTCCCACACTCCGTTTTGAATTAGCCGTATTTTCCACCGGCTGCCTGAGTCTGGAGGGACCCAGCAAGACGATGTTCCAAGCTTAGTAACGTTTCAGCTCTAATGAGCTGGAATTCTGGTGGTTTCTTTTAATCCCACTGTGTTTACCTCAATCAGCGATCGAAGGTTGGCTGGGATGGTTGTCATTTTTTTCTGTGATTACAGCTCTGGCAGGCGGGCCTGTTTTCCAGGAAAGGCCACTCTTTCCCATCTCTGCGCGGACTAACAGTGTCTTTGGAGGCCCCTGGATGCCAGACTGGGATATGGGTCACAGCAGCAGACACCGGGTGGACACCAGGCTTCTCGCGTAACTGTGGTGCTTTGCATCAGCTCGTGTTGTGTCCAGTTGTAACTGTCGGTTACACTTCCTGAAGACGGGGGCCATTTCTGAGTTATTGTCTTAGTTTGGATTCCCCCAGAAGCAGAACTCGAGACAAGGTTTTCGTACAAGCAGTTTCTTTGGACGGTGATCCCAGTAAACACAAATAAGGGGCAGGATGCATTTCCAAGCAAGCTACCACTGGGAGAAACTGAGGCACAATCCTCCTGGGGAGCCCCAGGGGTCAGTGTAGGGCATGTGCCCTGGAGCTACCCCATGCAGAAGTGGGGAGCGCTGGGGTCCTTGAATGACAGCACTGCTCCTAGAGATGTCAGCTTCCTAGTATTTCGGGCCAGCCATGTGTGCATGGAACAGACCTTAGCAGCTTCAAAGAAAGCACCTCAGGCAGAGAGAGGCAGCAACTGGCAGCTGGATGGCGGCTGGCACGCTCTGAAATGTTAGATCCAAGGGGATGTAGCAGGGCAGGCCCAGCGCATCTGCTACCATCATGTTTACATGTCCTACCATCCACGCCTATGCCACTGCCACACGCATGTCTGGTCCTTCTAAGCTCTGCAGTACATCATGGCCAAATGACTCTCCTTTTAATGGACAGGGAAATGGCCCAGAGTCCTGGGAATACACGCAAATGACCGTTACCCAGACAGTGTGACCTGTCCGGATTTCTTAAGTGCCTGCTCTGTACCAGGCCTGGGAATGCCTAGAGGATGCTGACCCAGGCAGGTCCCCGGCTCCCCTGTGTCTCCTCCAGGGCTCAGCGGGACACCACCCAGAGAACGTGTTCAGGAATCGTGTGCTGAGCTCCAAGGTGCTGAGCAATGCCCTGTATCAGGAGCGTCCAGGAGGGCCAGGCTGGGGGCCTCGATAGCAGGCCAAGCTGATGGCAGGGGGGCTTCCGATGTGCCACAGGGGCCAGGCAAGGCCTCTGACTTGGGGTGGGAAGGGGTTGGCCCATGTTGTAAAGCTCATACTGGCTGATGGGCTACGGTCCTAGGGGTGCTCATGAGCCTAAGCACACACTGTGCAGCCCAGGGACCTGGCCTAAGGGGAGGTCCAGGTGGGTGGGGAAATGCAGGCCATGTCACTTTCTGTACAGTGGCCCCAGTTACCGATGCTGAGGCAGCAGCATCCCCCTCCCTCCCTAACAGCCTGAGTCCGGCTCAGGAGACACCTGCCCTTCTCTTATTGTCTTTGGTCTGCACAGCAGCTGTGAAGAACCAGGCCTAATAACACCACTTTGCGGGTGACACCGCTGAAGTGGCCTTGCTGGTGAGTGGCCCAGCAGACCTCACTCCTGAAGATGTCCTGGCCCTTTCCCTTGGTGTCAGTGATGTCCACCACACAGCAAATGGCCAGACACTGCATGGCTTGATGCAACACACGTTTCTGTTCTCACAGTTCCTATGGGGCAGGAGTCCAGGCCTGGCTGACCTGGGGCCTCTCCTCAGCATCTCATGAGGCTGCAATCAGTGTTGGCTGGGTCGCATTCTCATCCGGAGGCTTAACTGGGGGGAAATTGGCTCCCAAGCTCATTGGGGTTGCTGGCAGAACTCATTTCCTTGTGGCTCTAGAACTCATGGAGGCCGGTTTCTTCAAGACCAGGAGGAGAGAGCATCTGACCCTGAGGTCCAGGCCCACCTTTAGGGGCTTCTGCCTGAAGAACGCAGGCTCACCAAGTGTGATATTAATACTTCAAAATCCACCAACCTCGATCTGCAATAACTCATCTCCTTTGCCATGTTCTGTTGCTTAGAATTCAGCCTCGGGTCCCCCACACTGAGGGACTGCACAGGCACAGACAGTGTGGGGAGGGAGGGACTATTGGGGTCACCTTGGGGTCTGTCTGCCACACCATCCTTCATTCGTTTGGCCAAAAAATGTCCCAAGATGCTGGCCTTAGCTCACACCAACTAGAATGGGCACTTGGTTTTGTCACCCACGGAATGAGTATTGCTTTCTGCTGCCATCTGAGGTTCCTCTACTGATGGTGCCTCATTGGGGGCATGCAGCCCTGGGCAAGGGCTGGGTTCTGTGGGAGGGAGGTGCGGAGAGCCCTGAGTGAGCCTCACCTCTCATCTGCATGTATATTGCCTGACTCTGACCCAGGAGCCCACGTGGAGTACAGACCTGGAGGCATGTCTTTAGCAGGGTACGCACTCCTGCCCACACCTCTGGCCTCCTGCCCACACCCCTGGCCTCCTGCCCACACCTGCCAGGCAGAGCCTTCTGTTTGGATCTGCCGTGCTCCACCTGCTTTGTGACATTAGGGAAGTCACTCACCCTCTCTAGGCCCACGTTGTCCCTCCAGTGAAGTGGAAACGGATGGACTGGGCAGGGCCCAGAGTCCTCACCTGTACCAAGGAGACAGTGCCACCCAGGAAGGGACTCTCTCTGAGACCGTGGTCCTGGTGGCAGGGGAATCGAGGGAAGGACCACCTGGGGCCCAGCAGAGGAGACTCAGCAGAAGCCAGCATCTCCACATCCGCCTTTGCTCTCCTCCCAAGCCCATACTGTTTTGTAAAAAAAATAATTTTGCCTTCCTTCTTTAAAACAACAGACAGGCAATAAGCCTCCTGTGCTTAGGGCCTGGAAGAGACTTGCGAGAAAGTGCTAGCAACAGAGCCCAAGGGGTCACTGCAAAATGCCAGCCCTGCTGCCCTCACCACTGCGGGGAACACAGAAACCAGAGCCTGTGGTGGCAGAGGGGAGCTGTGGGCGGTGGCAGCAAGCACTTGAGCTCTCCGCCGGCCACTCATGTCCCCGTGAGCCCTCACTCAGACATGTGCCAGCCCACGCATCAGCCATCACCGGCCTCCACCTGCAGGCTGGCAAGGCAGCTGCCCGGTGTGTATTTTACATTTGCCTTTTCCAAAGCCAGCCTAGCGTGTGGCCTCCAGTGGTGCTGGCCTCCTGCCACCTCTGCGTGGCTGACTGGCATTTTGGAAAAAAGTGAAGTTGGAGGGTGTTCTCTTTCCCTCTTTGTGAGAGAGGTCTGGGGTGCAGGCTGGTGAGTGAGGGAAGCTTGAGCACTGGGCTGGGGTGACACAGGCCAAGTGGGGTGCCAGCCATGTCCTGAGCCAGGCAGGAGCTCAGGAAAGCCCCTTGCCCTCTCTGGGCCTCGTCTGCAAGCTGCCCTGTGCCAGACTTCCTGGAACTCTTAGGATGGAGGCCCAGGGTGGGGATGGGGGAGGATGCAGCCGGTGGGAGCAGGCTCAACCCAGAAGATGAGGTCCCTGCTCGGGGTGTGCATATCTGCAAGGGGAAGTGCTTCCTTTTTATGAGGGGACTTCAACTGGTTAAATTTTACAGCAATAGGAAACTTGTAACCTCACTTAGTAATTACATGGAGCCCTGCAGTGAGCACACCCCATAAAAGTCCATTGCCCGTGGGAACCTGGTGAGGGGAAGAGCTCCTGCCACCTCCTCTCCTCTGCAAGGCAGGCGATGCCCAGGCCCTCAGGGGTGTGGACACTGCAGGCACCTTGAGGCCCCATCAGAAGGGTGGCTCCATGCCAGGAACCCCAGAGTGTCTGCTGGTGGGGTGGCCAGTTCAGTTTTCTCTCAGAGGACTGTAGATAGAGCCTCTCTGTTACTTGAACCAATGCCTGGCTCACTGAGGCCACACAAGAGCCACATCACACATGGTCCTGAGCAGCAGCTGGGTGTGGGCAGCAGAATAATGACCCCTAAGGGTGTCCAGTACCCAGTACCCAGAACCTATGACTGTGTGACCCTACCTGGCTTAGAGACTTTGCAGATTTAATTAAGGATTTGGAAATGGAAAGGTCTCTCTGGAGTGTCTGCTGGGCCCAACGTAACTGCAAGGGTCCTTATAAAGGAAAGAGAGAAGCAAGAGGGTTGGAGTCAGAGGAGGAGAGGTGACCATGGAGCAGATGTTGCGGTGATGAGGCCACTAGCCAAGGAATGTGGACAGCCTCTAGAGTTGAAAAAGACAAGGAAACAGCCTCCAGGAAACAGACAAGGAAACAGCCCACACCTTGGTTTCAGCCCTGTGTCAGACCTTTGGCCTCCAGAGTTGTAGGACCAATTTGTATTGTTTCAGACACCACATTTGTGGAAGGTGATTATGGGAGCAGTAGGAAAAGAATCCACCAGCGCTATAGACTAAATGCTTGTATCACCCACCTGAGCTGATGTGGTTTTTATATGGTTTGGCTCCATGTCCCCTCCAAAATCTCACCTTGAATTGTAATAATCCCCTTGTGTCAAGGGCAGGGCCAGTGGGAGATCCTTGAATCATGGGGGCAGTTTCCCCCAAACTGTTCTCATGGTAATGAATAAGTCTCATGAGATCTATGGTTTTATAAATGGGCATTCCCCTACACAAGCTCTCTTGCCTTCCGCCATGTAAAACATACCTTTTCGCCTTCCGCCATCATTGTGAGGCCTCCCCAGCTGTGTGGAACTGTGAGTCCATTAAACCTCTTTCTTTATAAATTACCCAGTCTCGGCTATTTCTTCAAAGCAGTATGAAAATAGACTAATACAGATTGGAAGTTATGTCCCCTGCAAACCTCCTATCAAATTGTAATCCCCAGTGTTGGAGGTGGAGCCTGATGGGAGGTGACGGAACGAACCCTGGGGGTGGGTGGGAGGTGACGGAACGAACCCTGGGGGTGGGCTTCTCATGAATGGTTTAGCACCGTCCCCTTGGCGCTGTCCTCATGATCATACGTGAGTTCTTGCGAGACCTGGTTGTTTAGAAGTGGGTGGCACATACCCCCACCCTTGCTCCCTCTCTCACCGGTTGATGTTCCTGCTGTCCGTTCACCTTCCATCATCAGTAAAAGCCCCCTGAGGCCCCTCCAGAAGTGGAGCAGATGTGGCACCTGCTTGTACAACCTGCAGAACAATTAAACTTCTTTTCTTTATAAATTACCTGGCTCGAGTACTCCTCTCCTCTCCTCTCTTTTCCTTTCCTTTCCTCTTTTTTGTTTCACTCTTGTCACCCAGGCTGGAATGCAGTGGCGACATCTTGGCTCACTGTAACCTCCACCTCCAGGGTTCAAGCGATTCTCCTGCCTCAGCCTCCTGAGTAGCTGGGATTACAAGTGCGTGCCACCACCCCCAGCTAATTTTTGTATTTTTACTAGAGATGGGTTTCTCCATATTGGCCAGGCTGGTCTTGAACTCCTGGCCTCAGGTGATCCACCCACCTCAGCTTCCCAAAGTGCTGGGATTACAGGCGTGAGCCACCTCGCCCAGCCCTTGAGGATTTCTTTACAGCTACACAAGAACGGCCTAACACAGGAGTCATAGGCTGAAATCCTAATCCCCACGGTGATGGCAATAGGAGGTGGGGCCTTGGAAAGGTGATCAGGTCATGAAGCCTTCACAAATCGGATTGATTAGTGCCCTTATAAAAAACGCCCCAGAGAACACATTGGCCCCTCTGCCATGTATGAACACAGCGAGAAGGCACAGCTGTGAACCAGGAAGTGGACCTTCGCCAGACACCAAATCTACCAGTGCCTTGACCTTGGACCTGCAGCCTCCAGAAATGAGAGAGAAATTTCTATTGTTTCGAAACCTCCCAATCTACAGTAGTTTTGTTATCATAGCCTGAATAGACTAATACAGAAAATGGTAGCAAAAAGCAGGGTGCTGCTGTACCAAAATCCTTAAAAATGCAGAACTGGGTCATGGACAGGGGACAGAAGGTGGGTGCTAGAAAAACAGATGCTGCTGTGAATGGACTGTTGAACTTACTTGGATCTATCATTTCTTCCTTCTTTCCTATTTCTTCCTTTTGGAATGCCTATCCTATGCCTGTCCCACCACTGGATCTTGGAAGCACATATCTTGTTTGGCTTCGTAGGTTCACAGGTGGAGAGAGATTGGCTTCTGGGCAGTTGTACCTTGAGTTTCACCCATATCAGATTTAGATGCTGTTTAGATGAGACTTTGGATTTTAGACTTCAGAGTTGGTGCTGAAACAAATTAAGATTTTGAGGGTTGTTAGGACATAATGAATGTATTTTGCATGTAAGAAGGACATGGATTTGTGGGGGGCATGGCAAGAATGTGATAGACTGAATGTTCCTGTCCCTCCAAAATTCATAGGTTGAAATTTCATCCCCGGAGTGATGGTATTAGGTGTTAACCTTTGGCGGGTGATTAGGTCAGGAGGGCAGAGCTCTCATGAATGAGATTAGAGCCCTGATAAAGAGACCCCAGAGAGCTCTCTTGTCCCTTCTGCCATGTGAAGACACAGAGAGAAGATGGCTGTCTATGCACCAGAAAGCAGGACCCCAGCAAATTCAGCATCTGCTGGTACCTTGATCTTAGATGTCCCAGCTGCTAGAACTGGGAGAAAAACATTTCTGTTGTTGCTAAGCCACCCAGGTTACGGTATTCAGCCTGAATAGACAAAGAAAATCAAGTATGCAGTAGATGCTCAATTAATATCTACCAAAAGTGTTGAAGTGTGGACACAGTCAAGGAAAACCTGAAGGATTTGTTCAAAGCCCTGATGCAGCCCAGAAAGCTGGAGTCAAGGGGACCCCAGGGGCAGCCAAGGAATGGCTGCTGGAGAAGAGTCTAGAATCATGAGAAGGGTCTACCTAGGCAGAAATGACATCATGCGCTATTGAGTGATGGCTATAGCCCTGCCGCTGTGCTGGGCTCTTTTTCCATCCATTCGAAAACTAGTTCTCGAGAACCCACTATTTGCCCTTACGTTCTTACCTTTACACACACTTTTTAGCTGAATCTTCACAGCTACCCTATAAGGTTTGTACAGCTTTTATCCCATTTTCACACAGGAACAAACCCAGGTATAGAGCAGTTAAGAGACTGCCCCAGCGTCACTCAGCCAGTGAGTGGCAAGGCCAGGAATTGAACCCAGCTCTTTGTCACCCATTTGGCCACATTGAGAAGAGCTAGGGTCAGCAACCAGAAGGAGAAGGAGCGGTCAGGTACAGAACGCCAGCAGCTGGAGGGAGGAGGTGAGGGGCACGGGAACCCAGGCCAGAACCCACATTTTGCTCCTTAACCAAAACTGAGCTCTCTGGGACTGGGCACGGAGTTTCACGAGTTTGAAAATTCTCTGAGGATATTTTTGACATGCGTTTTCTTTTTAATAATAATCTAAAAAGATTTTTACTAGTTATACAGGGAAAACTCTTTGTGGTGATTTATTCAGTGTCTTCCACACTGAGGACTGTAGTCCCTGAGAGCATTCACTGATTTAATTTGGGAGATCTTTGAGAATTTTGTTTCCTTATTAAAGGGTTGGGGAAAAAATTAAAGGTAGAAACTTCTGGTTCCAGGCAAGATAAAGTGGCCCTCCTCCCTCTCTAGTTTCTTTTTTGATTAAAAAAATCCCAACAATTCTGGACATAACAAACAAGCTTGGTAAGCTTCTGAAAGATGGGAAGAAGGAGACGGATGACCCAGGGGCCTCGGAACCATAGGAACAGCATGGCAGTGAGTGTCCGGCTTTTCTTTTTGCCTCCTGTATCTCCTGTACTGGGTGCTAGAGAAGCTGCCACCCTAACCACCAACAGGCACAGACCGAAAAAAACAAAAACAAAAACAAAATAAAACGCCATAAGAAAAGCCTGTTTCCTCTAGCCAAAGATAAAATGGCAGCTTAGCAGAACAGAAAACCCTTTTTAAAACACCCATCCTACTGCAGCCAAACCAATGAAATGATTGCCTCCCTGCCAGAGAGACCAATCAGGAAGCTCAACCTCCATCTCCACCCACCCAGCAGCAGCAAGGCAGAGCAAGCAGCCTACACACGTGCGTTATGGTCCCATCAGCCAGTGGTGTTGGTGAGGTCCAGCTGAGAGCTGAATATATCCTCCCCTACCCAGAACCGGTGAGGCAGCGTAAGGCTGAATGAGGCAGTGCTAGCTGAAGCTTTGCCCCCACCCTGCTGATGTCAATGGGGTTTAACAGAGAACCATACTTCCACCCCCACTCAGCAGCAAACAGGCAGTGCGAGTTTAGTGCTCTGCTTTCGAGAGCAGGGTCAACTTTCAGCCTCACCCTTCAGCAATGAGGTGGGATGAGTCAGGGAACCACTGTTGCTGGGGTGTTGTCGTTGTTGTCCTCGTTTTTGAGATGGAGTCTCGCTCCGTCGCCAGGCTGGAGTGCGGTGGCATGATCTCGGCTCACTGCAAGCTCTGCCTCCCAGGTTCAAGCAATTCTCCTGCCTCAGCCTCCCGAGTAGCTGGGACTACAGGCGCACACCACCACACCCAGCTAATTTTTGTATTTTTAGTAGAGACGGGGTTTCACCATGTTGGCCAGGATCGTCTCGATCTCTTGACCTTGTGATCTGCCCACCTCAGCTTCCCATAGTGCTGGGATTAACAGGCATGAGCCACCGCATCTGGCCAGCTGGAGTGGCTTTAAAAGAGCAAGGTGCACAGTAAAACCACACCCTCACCCAGGCCTGACCACTACACCTGAGCAGCATGACTGCCTGTTAAAGAGGAAGATTAAATAGGATACAGAGTCTCCTGACACAGTACTCAAAATATCCAGAACACAATAAAAAAGCCATATTGTACCAAGAACCGGGGCAATCACAGCTGAAATGAGAAAGTCAACAAATGCCAACATAGAGATGAATCAGATGTTGGAATTATCTGACAAGAATTATAAAGCAGCAATCTTAAGAATGCTTTAGCAGCAATTGTGAACATGCTTGAAACAAATGGAAAGACAGAAAATCTCAGCAAAAAAATGAAGATATTAAAAAAAAACACACACACCAAAGGGAAATTTCAGAGCTGAAAAAGTATAGTAACTAAATTTAAAAAAAAACAAAACTCACTAGATGGTTTCAGTAGTAAATTAGAGATGGCAGAGGAGGGAAGTGGTGAACTCAAAGACAGATCAATAGAATTCAAAGACAGACCAATCTGAGCTACAGAGAGAAAACAGACTGAAGAAAATGAACAGAGACTCTGGGACTATTACAAAGGTTCTAATATTCATGTCACTGTAGTCCTAGAAGGAGAGGAGAAGTAAGGTGAGACATTAAAAGGATCTGAGTAAATAAAGGCTGAAAATTTGCCAATTTTTTTTTTTTTAGAAAGACAAGTGGCCTTGCTATGTTGCCCAGGCTGGTCTCAAACTCCTGGCCTCTAGTTATCCTCCCACCTTGGACTTAAGTTTGTCAAAAGCATAAGCTTACAGATCCAAGACATGAAGAGAACCCCAAAGAGGATGAACTCAAAGAAATCCTTGCCAAGAAAAATCATAATCAAATTTCTGAAAACTAAAGACAAAGACAAAGAAAAATTCCTGAAGGCAGCCAGAGAAAAATGACATACAGTCATGTGCTGCATATGATGTTTTGATCAATAAACTGCATACACGATGGTGATCTCATAAGATTATAATACTGTATTTTTACTGCACCTTTTCTACATTTAGATAGGTTTAGATACAAAAACACTGACTGAAGTATTACAGTTGCCTACAGTATTCACTACAGTATAACGCTATGCAGGTGTGTAGCTGAGGAGCAATGTGCTATACCAGAGAGTCCATGTGTGTAGTAGGCTAGGTTTGTGTAAGTACACTCTATGATATTTGCATGATGACAAAATTACCTACTGACTAATTTATCAAAATGTATCCTCACCATTAAGTGATGCATGACTGTATTATGCTTAGGGGAACACCAATCCAAATGACAGCCGATTTTGCATCTGAAACCATGAGGGCCAAGAGGAAGTGGCACAACATTTTCTGAGTTCTGAACAAATGGAACTGTCAACCCTCAAATTCTATATCCTGAAAAAAAAATTCTTCAGTAATAAGGGGGAAGTAAACTCTGATGAAATCTTTTTTTTCTTTTTTTTTTTTTTTTTGAGACAGAGTCTTGCTCTGTCACCCAGGCTGGAGTGCAATGACACGATCTCGGCTTACTGCAACCTCTGCCTCCTGGGTTCAAGTGATTCTCCTGCCTCAGCCTCCTGAGTAGCTGGGACTATAGACGCCCACGACCACGCCCAGCTAATTTTTGTATTTTTAGTAGAGATGGGGTTTTACCAGGTTGGCCAGGCTGGTCTCGAACTCTTGACCTCAGGTGATCCACCCGCCTCAGCTCCCAAAGTGCTGGGATTACAGGCATGAGCCACTGCATCTGGCTGAAATATTTTAAAGACCTAAATAAATAGACATTCCATGTTTGTGGATTGGAAGTTTCAATATTGTTAATCTGTAGATTTAATGCAATCCCAGTCAACTTGCCAGAAAACTCTTTGTTGATATCAGCAAACTTATTTAAAGTTTATATGGAAAGGGAAAAGGCACAAAATAGCCAACACAATACTGAAGAAGCACAAAATTGAAGGACTCACACTACATGATTTCAAGAAGTATAGTAATCGAGCTACAATAATCAAGACAATGTGGTATTAGCAGAAAATAGACACAAAGGTCAGTGAAACAGAATACAGAATGCCGAACTGGACCCACACAATTCTAGCCTACTGGTCTTTGACAACAGAGCAATGGCAATTCAATGGAGAAAGAGTAATCTTTTCAAAATATAGTGCTGGAATCACTGGACATCCATATGCAAACAAATGATTCTAAACACAGACTTTACACCTTTCACAAAAATTAACTCAAAACAGGTCATAAACCCAAATGTAAAATGTGAAACTATAAAACTCCTAGAAGAAAATACAGAAAGAATTCTACTTGACTTTGGGTTTGCTGATAAATTTTTAGATACAACATCAACAGCATGATCCATGAAAGAAAATGATGATAAATTGGATGTTATTAAAATAGAATCTTGTGTACTGCAAAAGACAATAAGAGGATAAAAATAAAAACCACATATTTGGGGTAAATATTTGCAAAATGCATACCTGTTAAATAACTTGTATCCAAAAATTTTTTAAAGAATTATTAAAAATTAGCAGTCAGAAAACAAACAACCTAATTCAAAAGTAGGGAAAAGATCTTCATGGACTCCTCATCAAAAGAAGATATATACATAGCAAATAAGTACGTGGAAGGAGCTCAAAATCATTTGTCATTAGCAATTTGCAAATTAAAACAATAATGAGACACCAATACACACCTATTAGGTTGGTTAAAATCCAATACCAATTGCTGGTGAGGACACAGAGCAACAGGAACTCTCACTCATTTCTGGTTGGAATACAAAATGGCACAGCCACTTTGGGAGACAGTTTGGCAGTTTCTTACAAAGCTAAATATAATCTTACCATATGATCCATCAATCATGCTCCTCAGTATTTACCCAACTGAGTTGAAAACTTATGTCCACACAAAAACCTGCATATAAATGTTTATATCAGCTTTATTCATAATTGCCAAAAACTGGAGATAACCAAGATGTCCTTCATAGAATGGATAAACAAACTGTGGCTCATCCATACAATGGAATATTATTCAGCAATTAAAAAAATGACCTATCAAGTCACAAAAGACATGGATAAATATTAAATACTCATTTCTAAGTGAAAGACCACTGTTAAGCATATTGCTAAATGAAAGAAGCCAGTTTGAAAAGGCTACATTCTGTAAGTTTCCAATTATATGGCATTCTGAGAAAAGCAAAACTATTGAGACAATAAAAAACGATGGTTTCTAGGGGACTGGGGGTACAATTGAATAGGTGAATCACAAGGGATATTTTAGGGCAGGAAAACAATCTTGTATTATACGGTAATGTTGGCTACATGATACATACATTTGTCAAAGTCAATAAAGCTTTACAGCACATTAACATATAAATTTTTTTCCATATATGCAAATTTAAAAATCATTTAGGAGGTTGGGACAGCCCAAAATGGAAGGCAGTCAGTGAAAAAATCATCTAAATGCATTATAGATGTATAAAACAGCCTAACTGAAGGGAATGGGAGGATAAGGTGCTCACTTAAGTGACTTTGAATGTAGTAGAGTCTGAACACTAAAAGCAAAAGAACTGTACCTAAACACTGCATTCTAGTTGATAAAGTTGTTCCCACAGAGGGTACAGGTTGACATGAAACTGCTATAGATGTACACTGGAAGAAACAATTAAGTAAACAGATGACAGAGGATGGGAGCCAAGTTTTTTATTGTTAAGTAGTAAATTACAGATAAGCCAGGAGTCTAAAATGATACATGTAGCAATCAATTAGAGTTGACATCAGTATAAATTCATGTTTAGAATAATGTAAATACATATAGTTACATACAGAAATAGTAAAGATGTGTATATACATGATTTAGTATAAACAAACATATCGCCTTGCTCCATCAGTTGAGAGGGCCTAGAAGCAATGACACTACGGTAGCAATAAGCACATCTTTCACCCAGACCTTGGTTTCTAACACCATTCTCCAATAAAAGGAACCAGGAATTCTTGGAACAATGATTGATTCTAGGACTGGGTCAGGAAAGTGCAAGATGGGCCTGGAGTATCTTGTAGTGCCAGGAAGAAAGACAGTGCAAAACAAACAAACAAACAAAAAAACCCAAACGGGAAACTCACAGTGATACGAGGTATGTCAATGGGTTAGAGGAACCAACTGAAAGAGCTTCCAGTGGTCAAAGCTAAAACAATGAGTGATAAAATAAATGTAGTATTGGGTGATAGCCAAAAGTATAAAATAAATACTGATATAAATAAATGATTGAATACATAAATAAATGACTACAGGCAATCTCCTGTGCAGAATTCTAAATAATGATGTGGGTATCGTGCCCTCAAGGAGGTAGAGCGGCGCTACCAACTCCTTCAGTGTAGGCTGCACATAGTGACTTTTTCCCAAAGATTACAGTATGGAAAGGGAGACGAACAAAGTCACTTTACAGTGGAGAAACCTCACAAGCCCTACTTCAAATGAGGTGATCAAGGTCAACATCAGCAGTGGTGTTACATTGGTAATATATACCCTTGACGTGATATAAAGAGAACAGCACTTTACTTCTGTGATCTTCCTCCCCCAAACACATTGCCCCATTCTTATCATGACAAGAACATCAGATCAATCCCAATTGAGGGAAAGTCTACAAAATACCTCATGTATACTCCTCAAAACCCTCCAGGTTATCAAAAAATAAAAACAGAGCCTGAGAAACTGTCACAATCAAGAAGAGCCTAAGGAGACATGATGACTACATGAAACAGAATCCTGGGACAGAAAAAGGATGTCAGGGAGAAAGTGAAGAAAGCTCACTTTTAAATAGAAAGCACACAAATAAACTGCAGACTCGAATCAACAATAACATATCAGGCCAGGAGCGGTGGCTCACGCCTGTAATCCCAGCACTTTGGGAGGCCGAGGCAGGCAGATCACCTGAAGTCAGGAGTTTGAGATCAGCTTGGCCAACATGGTGAAACTCTGTCTCTACTAAAAATACAAAATTAGCCGGGTGTGTTGGCGCACGCCTGTAATCCCGGCTACTCGGGAGGTCGAAGCAGGAGAATCACTTGAACCTGAGAGGCAGAGGTTGCAGTGAGCCGAGATCACACCAGTGCACTCCAGCCTGGGCAACAAGAGTGAAACTCCCGTCTTGAAATAAATAAATAAATAAATAAATAAATAAATAAAATAACATCAATAGTGGTTCATTAATTGACTAATGTATCATACTAATGTAAGATGTCAAAAACATGGGGAAATTGGGTGTGGGTATATGGCAACTCTCTGTACTATCTTTAGAATAATTCCGTAAATCTAAAACTGTTCTAAAATTAAAAGTTTATTATTAGAAATTCAAAAAAATTTCAAAAAGAGAAGAGAAAGAAAGGAATGAACTGTTGGTACATGCACCAACCAGAATGGATCTCCAGAGCATTGTATTTTATATATAAAGTCAATCTCAAAATCTTCATACTATATGATTCCTTTTATGTAACATTTAAAAATGACAAAGATATAGAACTGGAGAACTTATTAATGCTTTCCAGCAGACAGAGATGGAATGGGTTGTGCAAACTACTTGAATAGTGAATAGTTATGTGAGTCGGTTGTAAGAAAGGGGCAGCACAAGACAGCTTCTTTGTATAATCGATGATGACACAAATTTGTGTATGGAATCAAATTGCACAGAACTGCATACACCCTCTACATATACACAAATAAATGCCTGTGAAAATGGAATAAGGTCTGTAGTCTAGTTAACAGCATTGCGCCAATGTCAATTCCCTTGTTTTGATACCGCACTAGAGTTAGCATCATTAACGACAACTGGGAAAAGGGTATATTGGAGTCTGTGTTCTAGTTTTGCAATTTCCTATAGACTCCTGTGAGTCTATAATTATTTTTTAAGTTAAAGTAAAAGTCTGAGTACTCCAATAATGGCAGAATAGCTTGTAACAGACTCTGTTTTCTCCTGACAATAATTACACTCTGGACAAAATATAAAAACAGCCATTTGAATGAACATTTAAGAACAACCTGAAACAGGCTAAGACTTAAGAGGACATGACACCTAAAACAAGGAAACATTAGGTGAGATGTATGTTTAAATGATGTTTCCCCGAGAGACACTATCCAGTGTGTATCGCATGCAGGAATAAGCTCAAGCAGAAAGTGACAGTCTAAAGAGGCTGCTGAACCAGAGGCCTGGGTTAAGAGAAACCATAGAAGCTGAAAGTGGGGAAGAAAGGAGAGAGTCACGGGGTGGAAGGAAGTATCCCCAAATCTGCATACCAATTCCTCTTCAAAATCTTGGCTAACTCCTAAACTGCTTATGTATGAGTATAGACTCTAAAAATCTCAGTGAAAAGCAGCACCTAGAAGTCTGAAAGATCCAAGCAGAGATTTAATCAGCTGCCCAGTTCAGGAGGGATAGAACTTGAAGTTCCATTTTTGAAACGTTATCCCTTCAACGGAAGCCAAAGGAGCCATGCCTTGTGTATAAGGACCATGTTCCAGGACTAAGGACCACACTCTAGGACTAAGGGAAAAATGGGAAGGAACTCGCCCTTTGAAAACCTTAAAGCAAGCCTCTCCCAGACCAAAGTAATGACTGCCACTTATTTATTTGCCTTCCAGAAAAAAGGAAACACTCTTTAAAGGAAAATAATAGAATCCAGAGCTTCTATGATGTATCGCCTATAATGTTTATTGTATGGTCAAAAATTAATAGTGTAAACCAAACATAAAATTCTATGTGCCCCTCAACCAACTGAATGGACCCCTCTCTTGGCCAAGGGGATCCAAAGAAACCTGAAAAACTAGTTTAGGCCATGACAGCAAGTGGAGATCAGACATGGCCCGTTATACTCTTCTCCCTTTGGAATTAAGGCGCAACGGATCAGCATTAATATTACAATGGGGATCATAAGACAAACAAAACAGACTCTTTGTAGCAATGATACCCACTCCAAACAGACTCTGGTATAGCATCCCATGACAGATAGTAGACCCTGAAGGAAACCAAAGTATTTTACCCCAAAATACATTTTCTTTAACATATTTTGAAAAGCCCCTGCAAAGCCATCTTTTGTAGGGGAAATGTTCATTCTCTAGAGAATCTCTTTTCCTTACTAGGTCTTTTTCAGAGAGTCTGACACCTTTTAAGGTCCTATAGACACTTACCATCTATTCTCTCTGAAGCCTGCTACTTGGAGGCTTCACCTACATAACAAGAACCTTGGCTTCTGCAACGCCCCCTTATCTTAACTCAAGCATTTCTTTATTCTGACTTCAACTCTTCAGGCAAAGCTTAACTTCTTCAACCAATCACCAATCAGGAAATCTTTGAATCCAGCTAGGACTTGTGAGCTACCCCCACCCTTCTTCACCTTAAGATATCCTGCCTTTCCAGGCTGAACCAATATATACTTTACATGTAGCGATGTGTGTCTTTGCCTATAATTTCTGTCTCCCTAAAATGTATAAAACCGAGCTATAACCCAACCACCCTGGGCACATGTTCTTAGGACCTCCTGAGGCTGTGCCACAGGACATGGGCACTCAAATATGAGACTCAGAAGAAACCTCTTTAAATATTTTACAGAGTTTGGCTTTTTTGAGGTCAAAAGTAGGCATGAAAAGGAGCAGAAAAATGTGACTCATAATCAAAAGAAAAAAGCCAGGCAAAAGAAGCAAACTAACAGATGACTCAGATATTTGAGTTAGTTGAGAAGAAGTTTAAGTAAATTTTTTACAGGAAAAAGATGGATATATTATGTATATTTCCACTGTAATAAATATCAGAAGAGAAATAAAAAAGAAAAAGAATCAAATAATAATTTGGAAACTGGACAATTCAATACCTGAAATGAACACTGTATTAGAAGGCAGACTGGAGACTCCAGAAGAAAGCATCAGTGAACTTGAAAATAGGTCAATAGAAATTAATCAAATTGAAACCTAGAAAAAAGTTAAAACTTCAAACAGAACTCAATGTGAGACAATGTTAAGAAATCTAATATATATGTGATTGGATTCCTAGAAGAAAAAAAAAAGAAAATGAAACAGAAAAATATGTAAAGTATTAATAGCCTCCCCCAAATCTAAATTTAAGTAAAAACACTAACACACAAGTCTAAGGATCTCTGTGGGCCTAAACAGTATACATACAAAGAAAACTACACCTAGATATACCACAGTAAAATTGGGAAAACTAAAGATAAGAAAAATCTTAAAAGTAGTCAAAGAAAAATGGTGCATTACATACAGCGTAGACAATGATAATAATAACAATGGACTTCTTGTCAGAAATAATAGAGGTCATAATGAAAGGTCCTTGTATCCGTTCAAACCTCGAGAGCGCACCAACAGACAACACCAGGCGGTGTGGAGCAACACGCTGTTTTAATGAGCCCCTGGGTGCGGGCTGGCTGAGGCCTAAAATGGCGTCAGCCCCAAATGAAGACGGGGCAGGGATTTTATAGTCCTCTGTAAACAGGCAGTGTCCCAGTCTGACGTGACTGCTAGGTAGTACCTGGATGGCCTCTTTCTTGATCTTCAGGGGTACTTGTCTTCCGGCCAGGGTAGGTGTCTTCTGGTGGGCTCTCTTCCTGCTTCTGCTCTCTTGCTGACACACACTGCTGAAGCAAGTAGCCTTGCGTCTTGGGACTGGGCCTGAGAAGGGGGGAGTTACTCATCCCTTCAAGCTTTCAGGCCCTGGGGAGAATCTTTCACATAACAATAGAAGAACATCTTTAAAGTGCTAAAAGAAAAATATGGCCTTCCAGAATTCTGTCTCCAGCAAAAATATCTTTCAAAAATAAAGGAGATTTTCAGTTTCCAGTCAGGCATGTAAGAAGCTTAAAAGTTGCCACTCTCTCCCAAAAGGTAAAAAAAAAAAAAAAAACAAAAACTGAACAAACTGCTTTCAAAACCAACGACTTGTTTGAAAATCAATGACTCTTCTTACATCTGTACAAGAAGTGAGATACAGGGCACTCCTCTTCCCCCCTGAATTGGAAAGATAGGCAAATTCAGAGATTCAAAACTTACTGGAACAGAAACCCATTCACTGAAACCTCATGGGAACCAGTGCCAGCATAGAAAAACCTAAAGTGTAATCAAAAAATTGCTGGAGGCTTAATGTGGACAAATCTGAGAGCTAAAATTTCCAGGAAGACCCGGTCATGGGAGTAGGAGGGAACTATTTTGTGAGTTTTACCTGCAGAACCTCTATCAGGTCCTTGTAGTGAATATTGGAGAAAAATTCCCTCCTGCTTCTGGCAAGGAAAGGGGAAAGGGAACCATTTTGATATATACTAGAGCATTATATTCTTCTTAATAAGGTCTGCCCTCAGGAGAAACTATTTGACCAGAGCTTAACCTGCTGGGGTTTTATCAGAGCCTAACTAACCTGGGGAAAGGCAAATACCCATTTTCAGCCAGCTCTAGCCTTCTACATGGAGGAAGGGAAATACCTAACTCCAAAAGCTGGTTCTTTGAAAAAAAAAAAAAATCAATAGAATTGGTAAACCTCTAGCCTGGTTAACTAAGAAAGAAGACGCAAATTACTAACATCAGAAATGAAATAGAAGCCATCACTACTGGTCCCATGAAAATGAAAAGAACAAAAAAGGAATGCTATAACAATTCTATACCTACAAATTTAATAATCTAGAGGAAATGAACCAATTCCTTGAAAAATGCTCTGCC
Source organism: Pan paniscus (assembly GCF_029289425.2). Lineage (NCBI taxonomy): Eukaryota > Metazoa > Chordata > Mammalia > Primates > Hominidae > Pan > Pan paniscus. The sequence goes on along the minus strand of NC_073264.2, from coordinate 102,314,028 downwards.
AAAACTCACATAAGAAGAAACAGATAACCTGATAGGCCTCTATCTATTATGGAAATTAAATAAATAAATAAGAACCCTCTAAAACAGACAGCACTAGATCCAGATGGGTTCACCTGTGAATCCTACCAATCATTCAAAGGAGAAGTTATAACAGTTATCTACAGTCTCTTTCAGAAGATAGAAACAGTAAGAATACTTCCTAAATCATTCCATGAGGCCGGCATTACCCTACTACCAATCCAAAGACATCACAAGAAAAGAAAACTACAGACCAATATTGCTCATGAACAGAGATACAAAAACCCTAAACCATACTGGCAAATAAATCCAACACTGTATAAAAAGAAGTATATACCACAACCAAGTGGCATTTATCCCAGGTATGCAAGGCTGATTCAACATTCAAAAATCAATCAAATGTAATCCATCACATTAACAGGTTAAAAAATTATGTGGTCATATCAATAGATGCAGAAAAACCATCTGACAAAATTTAACACCTATTCATGGATTTTTAAAACTCTCAGTAAACTAGAAATAGAGGAACTTCCTTAATAAAGAATATCTGCAAAAACCCTACAGCTATCATATTTAATGGTGAGAAATTTGAAGCTTTCCTCTTAAGACTGAGAATAAGTCAAGGATGTCTCTATCACCACTGCTTTTCAGCATCATGCTGGAAGTTCTAGCTAATGCAATACAAGAAAATGAAATTAAAGGTATAAAGCTTGGGAAGGAAGAAATAAAACTGTTTTTGTTTGCAAAAGACATGATTGTCTCTATAGAAAATCAAAAAGGATAGAAAAAAAGCTTCCTGGGCAAATAAGCAATTATAGTAAGGTTGTAGGATACAAAGTTAATACCCCAAATCAACTGCTTTCCAATATACCAGCAATAAACAAGTGAAATTTGAAATTTAGCACCCTGAACATGAAATACTCAGGTACAAATCTCACAAAATATGTACAAGATCTATATGAAGAAAATTACAAAATTCGGATGAAAGAAATCAAAGAATGGCCAGGCATAGTGGTTCACACCTGTAATCCCAGCACTTTGAGAGGCTGAGGAAGGTGAATCATCTGAGGTCAGGAGTTCAAGACTAGCCTGGTCAACATGGTGAAATGCCGTCTCTACTAAAAATACAAAAACTAGCTGGGTTTGGTGGCACGTGCTTGTAGTCTCAGCTACTCAAGAGGCTGAAGTAGGAGAATCACTTGAACCTGGGAGGCAGAGGTGGCAGTGAGCCAAGATTGCGCCACTGCACTCCAGCCTGGGTGACAGATTGAGAATCTGTCTCAAAAAAATAAATAAATAAAATAACCAAATAATGGAGAGATATTCCATGTTCATGGATAGGGAGACTCAATATTGTTGTCAGTTCTTCCCAAACTGATCTGTAGTTTTAATGTTATCCATTAAAAATCCTAGCAAGTTATTTTGTGGGTATCAACAAATTGAATCTAAAGTTTATATGGAAAAGCAACAGATCAAGATAGCCAACATGATGTTAAAGGAGAAGAACATAGTTGGAGGAATGATACTACCTGACTTCAAGACTTACTATACAGCTATAGTAATCAAGACAATGTGGTATTGGTAAAAGAATAGACAAGTCAATTAGTGGAACAGAATAGACAGCCCAGAAGCAGACCCACACAAATGTAGTCAACTGATCTTTGAAAGAAGCAAGGGCAATACAATGAAGAAAAACAATTCTTTCAACAAATGGTGCTGAAACAACTCTACTTCCACATGCAAAATAATAAGTCTAGATACAGACCTACATCCTTCACAAAAATTAACTCAAAACCATCACAGACTTAAGTGTAAAATGCAAAACTGTCAAACTACTAGAAGATAACACAGGAGAAAACTTCAATAACCTTAGGTTTGGAGATGACTTTTTAGATATGACCCCAAAAGCATGGCCCATGAGAGAAAAAAATCATAAGTTGGACTTCACTAAAATAAAAAAATTCCCAACTTGGGCAACATAGTGAGATTTCATCTCTATTAAAATTTTAAAAATTAGCCAGGCATGGTGGTGTATGCCTGAAGTCCCAGGAGGCTAAGGCAGGAGGATCACTTGAACCCAGGGGTTAAAGGCTGCAGTGAGCTATGATTGCATCACTGCCCTCCAGCCTGGGTGACAGAGTGAGACCCTGTCTCAAAGAAATAAAAATAAAAAATTTCTGCTCTGCAAAAGGCATTCTCAAGAGAATAAGAAGAAAAGTCACAGACTAGGAGAAAATATTTTCAAAAGATATATCTGATAAATGTCTTTTATTCAAAATATACAGAGAACTCTCAAAACTCAATAATAAGAAAATGAACAACTTTATTTTTAAAATGAGCCAAAGACCTTAATAGACACCTCACCAAAGAAGATATACAGATGGCAAATAAGCATAATGAAATGATGCTCAACATTGTCAGAGAAGTGCAAATTAAAACCACGACCAGCTACCTCTATACGCCTATTAAAATGGCCAAAATCCAGAACACTGACAACACCACATGCTGCTGAGGATGTGGAGCAACGGGAACTCTCATTCATTGCTGCAGGAATGCAAAATGCTACAGTCACTCTGGAAGACAGTTTGACACTTTCTTACAATGCTAAACACACTCTTACCACACAATTCAGCAATCACGTTGAATTTACTCACAGGAGTTGAAAAGTTATGTCCATGCAAAACCTTCACATGGATATTTATAGACTCTTTATTCATAATTACCAAAACTCGAAAGCAGCTAAGATGTCCTTCAGGAGGTGAATGGATAAATAAACTGTGGTATATTCAGACAATGGAATATTATTTGGTGCTAAAAAGAAATGAGCTATCATAAAAAGACATGGAGGAAGCTTAAATGCGTATCACTAAGTGAAAGAAGCCAGTCCCCTGAAAAGGCTACATACTGTGTGATTCTAACTATATGACACCCTGGGAAGGGCAAACTATAGAGACAGTATCAATAGCAGGGGGTAGGAGGGAGGAAGAGATGAGTGGGTGAGGCACAGAGGATGTTTAGGGCAGTGAATGTTCAGTATGATACTATAGTGGTTATTATATACTATTATAAATTTGCCCAAATGCATAGAATGTACAACATCACGAGTGGACCATAACATACACTATGGGTGGAATGATGTGTCACTGTAGGTTCATCAGTTGTAACGAGTGGACCACTCTGGTGGGGGATGCTGATAATGTGGGAGGCTGGGCACATGAGGGGCGCTCAGGAGGTGTATGTACCTTCTCTGTACCGTCTGCTCAATTTTCCCATGAAACTAAAACAGCTCTAAAAAATAAAAAAAGTAAAGTCTAATAAACATGAGAGAGAAATAATGACATTCTTGGGGAAATGAAATACAGGAAGATTCTTTGCCAACAGACTTGCACTACAAGAAATGCTAAAGGAATTTCTTCAGTCCGAAGGGACGTGATAATGAGTGAAAGTTGTGCTGTGCAGGGAGGAATGCAGAGCGTTGGAAATCGTTACTATGTGCATAAATGGAAAATTGTATTTTTCTAATTCCTTAAAAGACAATTGATTGTTCAATGGGTGAACAATAGGGCTTGTAACTTATTGAAGTAAGATTTATGGCAGCAATAATTTGAGGATGGAAGGGAAGAAATGGAATTATACTGCTGCATCTTAGCTTATATGTGAGATGGCATAACATTCATTCCCATTGGACCATTATGTGTTAAGAATGCATATTGTAATCCTGCAGAAACAAGTAAAACTAATACAAAGAAGTATAGCTGAAAACCCATAAAAGGAAATCAAATGGAATACAAAAAAAAACCCCAAATAACTCAAATGAAGGTATGGAAGAAGAAAGCAAAGAACAAATAAAAGGGGGTAAATAGAAAACCAGCAGTAAGATAGTAGACTTGAACCCAACCATATCAATCATTTTATTAACTGCAAGTAGACTAAACCCCCTAATTAAAATGAAATATCTCCACTCCAGATAATAAAAGATAGGCGTAGGATTTCTGCTTTCAGGTGTGGTAAGGCAATACCCTATTGAAACACTCCCACCCCTACACACACCCTACAGAAAACAATTGTAAAACCTGGACATAATAAAGAATTTTGAAGGTACTGGGGAATAAAAACAAGCACAAATATTTGGAGGAAGTGCTCAGAAAACACGGCCATGTGGTGCAGAATGTTGATAATGGGCAGGGGGATTATGTGTGTGGGGGCAGGGAGTATATGGGAACTCAGAGCTTCCAACTCAATTTTGCAATGAGTCTAAAATGGCTCTAAAATATAAAATCTATGAAAAAAATTATGAGCACTTGCCAAAAAAACAGGAACCAGATGAAAGAAGCGACCACTGGCCAAATTCAAGATAATTAGAGCACAAAAATAAATAATGATAGTAATGGGTTTCAACCCATTGAATATAAGAGAAATCCACATCTATGCTGAAATGAATAAAGAAATAAATGTGGAGAAGGGAAAGTTCTTCCTTCAGAAGAATTAAAACTAATAAATATGGAAGGAAAGATCAAGTTAGAAAATCATCAAAAACTATCAATGAGGAAAGACATTTAGAAATTAACAGTTTCTAAATGTTTGTGTGTATTTATCTGTTCTCACACTGCTAATAAAGACACACCTGAGATTGGGTAATTTATAAAGGAAAGCGGTTTAATGGACTCAGAGTTCCACATGGCTGGGGAGACCTCACAATCACAGCAGAAGGTGAAGGAGGAGCAAAGTCACATCTTACATGGCAGCAGGCAGGAAAGTGTGTGCGGGGAAGGCCCCTTTACAAAACCATCAGCTCTCATGAGACTTATTCACTATCACAAGAACAGCATGGGAAAATCTCGCCCCCACAATTCGATTACCTCCCTCTGCATCCCTCCCACGACAGGTGGGGATTATGGGAGCTGCAATTCAAGATGAGATTTGGGTGGAGACACAGCCAAACCATATCACTCTGTTATGAACTAAATTGCATCCCTCCAAAACTCATATGTTAAAGCCCAATCTCCAGTATCTTAGAATGTGACAGTATTTGGAAATAGGACCCTTGGTGATTAAGGTTACATGATTAAGGTTAGGTGATTAAGGTTAAATGAGGTTGTATGGGTGGAGCCCTAATCCCATATGACTGGGGAACCTTACAGGAAGAGGAAGAGACACCAGGAATATGTGCACACAGGGACATGCCCTGTGAGGACGCAGCAAAAGGCAGCCATCCACAAGCCAAGCCAAGGAGGGAGCCCTGTGGAGAAACCTCTTACTTGGTGAAGGCTGTCAGACACACACAAAATGATTCTATTCTTGTGAAGGTCTAGGGCAGGCAAAGCCAACCCATGGGGATGTGAGTCAGAGCAGCGTCAGCCTCTAGAGGGGAGGGGTCCATTGACTGGAGATGGGGTGGGCTTTCTAGGGTGATAGACATGTTCTATGTCCTGATTTGTGGGTTAATGACGTGGGTGGTTGCATTTTCAAAACTCATCAAGCTGTTTATTTGAGATATATTTTATTGTATATTGATTCTACTTCAATTGTAAAAATTGCAAAAAAAAAAAAAAAAGAAGAAGAAGAAGGAAGAGGACTGGGGCTTCCATATTAAAATAACAAATTAAATTAATTCAAATAAAGAGTCTGAATCTTACTGACTTGAGACACCAGGGTGTCAGGGGCAGTAGGCAGGGACCCACAGGGGTGACCCCCTCCTCAGCATGGGTCCCACAGGCCCTGGAAAGGGAGTTGGCTCATCTGCAAGGCTGAGTTCCCACCCCACATTCCCTGGAACAGGAGGAAAGACCCCAGATGCAAAAGTTATCTGAGCTCTTCCTCTGCTGTGATAGGGTGCGGGGGAGGCTGCACACCTCATATCCGGGGCAGCCACGCATCTTCTCCCACAGAGCAAAGCAAGGATCTCCCATTATGTTCAGCACTAGGCTTGTCCCAAGGCAATGTCTCTAGGATTCCCCAGCAGAGAGGAAGGAGAAGGGAAGACTCTCCTGAAAGGACCTCGTGGCCAGGTGCACACAGCAGCAAGAAGTGCCCATGGGGCACTGAAGAATCAGACCCCACCAAGGTCAATGTGAGCTCTGGGTCTGGGGTAAGAAGGACAATGGGGCAGGAAAGTGGGCCTGGAGGGAGGCCTGGGGGAGGGGCTCGGGGGCAGCTCTAGACCTGGTGAGAGGGTTGGGAGCCCAGGAGCCCTGAGTGTCTGACGGCTGCTGACCAATGGACTTGGAGTTTTTTCTGGAAGTGCCTGAGCGAGGACGGCCAGGGTGTGGGCTGGAACTGGGAGGGGGCTGAGGGTCTGTGCCCAGGCCAGCGTCACAGAGCTCAGGGAGAGGTTGTCCCCCTGAGAAGGGGACAGCTTGGCCAAGTGGTCTCGGAGGGCAAAGCTAGGGCCGGGGTTGGGGGCCGATGTCAGAGGGTTGACCTGGCTTTGCCCCCAGTTCAACCACTGTCCCTTTCTGGGCCTCAGTTTCTCCATCTTTGAAATGAGGAGGATTAAACTGATGCTACACAAAATCTCCACCAGCTTAAAAGAAAAAGCTTTGTGACTGTCCTGTGTGAAGTGCAGAGAGGCAAATTTGGCTTCATCTAAGGAAGAACATTCCAATATTCATAAGCGGCCCTGAGATGGCTGTGGGGTGAGCCACGCTCCCCTACATCACTCACGAGGTTGTCCAGGGGCGGAGGTGCGGTCCTGGGCCAGGTCTCTGAGGCCCTCACATACCCGCGGTTCTCCTGGTGCACCCATGAGAAGCATCCCAGGCTGGCCGCTGCCTCTCTAGGAATCAAGCCCCGGGAAATCAGACTTTCACTTCCACGGAGATGTCTGCAAATGGCACCTGTGAGGTCCATCACCCGGCCTAAAGACTCCTCCTTTTCCCATTGAGGACATCCAAGCCATTTTGAAACCCAGTTCCAGAGACCACACCTTGATGACAGCATGTTCATAACTAAACCCCGTTTCTCCCTGCCTTGGGGTCCACTCCAAGACCCGCTCCTCTCTCCCTCCAGCAGTGAGACCATGGAGGGGGAGCCTTGAAAAAACCAGGGTCACTTAAGCTCGGAAGGACTTGGCCCTGCGCGCCGCCACTGGCACCGACCTACGAAAATAGCTGCACTGGCCGAGTTTTGCTTTGCTGAGGAGCTTTGCTGAGCGGCGAGAACTCGCCAAAGCAGATTTCCAGTTTCCAACTGGCTTTCAGGAAAAAAAAAAAAAAAAAAAAAAAGGCGGGGCGGGGGAGATTATTTTCTTTTGGGCTGGCAAAGACACCAGCCGTGTTCATGCCGGCTGGTGGCAACCTATTCAGGGGCCACAACTTCCGCGGTCATTTATTTGCTGCTTCTTTGAAAGCCCACCTCCCTGGCAGTCTCGGCGAAGCCTTGAATCTCACGGCTCCGCTCCCTTTGGAAGGCGTGGAGAGGCCCAAGCCGGGAGGGCTGTCGGGGCACAGGCTTTTGCTCCATCCCCACTGGTGATGGACGCCCTGGGAAATGGTGAGCAAGGCAGGGAGGTGGAGGGAGGTGGGGAGGAGGGGGGTGGAGCTACGGGAGGGAGTGAGGGAGTGGGCACTGGGAGGGAGGCTGAGACCCCCGAGTGGGAGCGCGACCCCGGCTTCTTGCCCCTCAGCCCGGAGTCCAGGGCAGCAAGCCCTGGAGTGTTCAGGCAAGAGCCCACGTCCCGGCCTCACCCGGCGAGGTGGGTGGCGCTGCCATGACTCACTCTGCCCCACTCCAGCCCAATCTGGCCTCCCCTCCATCAGAATCCTTTGCCAAAGACCCAAAGGAAGCAGCGTGGTCAGTCCCGAGTCCTCCCCACGCCCGGCCTCAGGTGATACACAGTGGGTGTCAGGTTGCTGTTAGGCTGAAATCCTTCCCCGCCCCTGCCTTCCTACTGCCTGCTCTTCCCCTCTCCTTATGTGAAGACAGATAGGTGAGCATTTGCAGCCCAGGCTGTCAGGAATCCCAGGCCTGCAGCGGCCTGCCTGAGCTCCTGGGGCAATTCCATGTCTACAGTTCTTCAGTTCCACAGTGGTGTCAAAGCCCAGGGTTCATGGGGACAATGGGGACACAGTCCTTTCCACTGGCAGAGACCAACTGGGACTGCCAGGTGGAGGTGCTGCAGTCAGCCATGGGGGCAGGAAAGGGAAGGTAAGCAGAGAATTGGGGTGAATGGCAGGGGAGGAGGAGAATTAAAGTCAATCTCCCTCAGTCACTGGTATAACTCCTTACAATGGAGACAGAGAGGGAGAGGCACAGAGAGAAAGAAGGGACAGAGGGAGGTTAACTCCCTACAACAGAGACAGAGAGGGAGAGGCACAGAGAGAGAAGGAAGGGAGGGAGAGAGGAGGGAAGGAAGGGAAGGGAAGGGGAGGGGAGGGGAGAAGAGGGGAGGGGGAAGGGAGGGAGGGAGGGAAGGAAGGAAGGAAGGAAGAAAGGAGAGGAAGGAGAGGAAGGAAAGGAGGGGAGGGAGGGACAGCAGGCCGTATCTTTGGTGCAGGGATTATTTCCATTTTATAATCTTGAGGCTCAGCCATGCAACCAGAAACTCTCCAATGATTCCAGACTTATTGTGACCCAATTTAACTCTAGGTCAGATGCTGGGCAGGAGACCCTGGACTTGGAGTGTCACAGACAGAAGGCAACTTGGAGGGCAACTGGGTCAGCCCGCCCACTCCCCTCAGGGAGACTGAGGCCCCAGACAGAGGGGAAGTGACTTGTCCAAGACCACACCAGTGCTGAGCTTTCTTTCTGCATAGACCCCGCTCCCTCTGGAGTTTGTGCCTCAGTGTGCAGTTCTGTGACCTGACTGAATTGGTCCAGATGACTCAAAGTTCCTCCAAGCTGAGACATCTGCTTTTGTTCATGGCTTATTCCTGAGAACCCCTGGAAAAGGGCAGCTGCAGCTGGAGCTGGCCCCTGCCCCTCCCAGGCACTCCAAGGCCAAGGGTCCTTTCCCTCCTGACGCAGGAGTCACCCGTGGGGACAGAGGGGGGGATCAGCCCACACCTGCAGCCCACACCTGCAGCGGAGGGCAGGAGAAGGCAGTGGTTCCCCTGGGAACGGCTCACCTGCAGGGGCCTGGGAGGGTCTTGTGAGCTCCTTGGATCCAGGTGGGAGCAGCCTCCATGCAGAGCTCAGACAATATCTTCCCTGGGGAAGTTTAGACAACCAGGCTGGTGAGCAAACTTCCTAGATTTGATTAAAAGAAGCCTGACGCTTTCAGGTTCTGCTGCTGACAGCCGAGAGCAGACTTGCCTCCTGCTCAGCAAGGTGGAGGCCACTGAGGCATCTTTTCTTTTAAAAAAGAAAAAACAAGAATACCATGGTGATAGTGAGGATGTGGAGCAATTGAGATACCCTTTTTCTTTTTTGCTGCTTGGAATGCAAAATGTTACAACTGCTTTGAAAACAGGTTTGCAATTGCAGTTTCTTATTGCTTTAAACACACACTTACCCCACAACCCAGCAAATCCTCTTTCAAGTTATTTACCCAGAGGAAGTGAAAAGAAGTTATGTTCACACAAACACTTATGTGTATAAGTTTGCGGTGGTTTTATTCATAATCACCAAAAATTAGAAATAACACAAATTTTATTTAACCGATGAAATGCATAAACAGACTGAAGTATATCCATAAAATGGACTTGTACTGCAAAATATAAACAAACTACGGATATGTGGAACGTGATGAAACTCAAAAGTGTTATGCTAAAAATGACATAACTAGGAAATTCTGTAAACCCACTCTCCCCCAAAAGCAACAGAAATACTTGCAAAACAATAAAATTAGACCATTTTTGAATTCTGGAAATTAACTACATGCGAGAACAAACTGAAAAACACCAATTACCAATTACTGAACCTTGGTAATACCAGTGGGTCTGTGGTGTATTTAACTTGGGGCCATTCTCATACTCTCTCACCCTCCAGCTCAGAGGGGCAGTGGTGGTGAAAAGCCAACATTCTCGCAGCCAAAAGAGGATTGACCGCTTTAAAGCTCTGTAGCTGGAAGAGAGGATATTGAGTGTTCTCAACACAGAGAAATGATAAATGTTTGAGATGATGGATATCCTAATTACCATGATCTGATCATTAACATTGCATATATTGAAACATCATTATCCATTTTATATATATATATATATATATAATCACTATGTGTCAATTAAAAGTAATTTTTATTTTGTCAGGCACAGTGGTTCATGCCTGCAATCCCAGCACTTCAGGAGACTGAGGCAGGAAGATCGCTTGAGCCCAGGAGTTTGGAACCAGCCCTGGCAACATAGCAAGATCCTGTCTCTACAAAAAAATTTTTAAGAATTAGCTAGGCATGGTGATATGCACCTGTGATCCCACTTACTCAGGAGGCTGAGGTGGGATGATCACTTGAGCCCAGGAGTTCGAGGCTGCAGTAAGCCATGATCGGACCACTGCACTCCAGCCTGGGCAACAGAGTGAGACCCTGCCTCAAAAAAAATTTTTTTTAAAAGGGCCTATACTCAGAGAACAGTCAGTAGTTTAGCCCAACCAGAAGCTGCCTAGAATATCTCTATTCCTATGATGCTGTTGCTATTTGACTTGTCTGTGAACTCAGCTCTGCAAATAAAACTTCATGCCCATGGCACTACTGAAAACGGTAAGAATCTGCTGGTAACATTGCTGCTGCCTAAGGCTATGATTTCAGTTGGGGCTAACAAGAGCCTGGCCGAAAAATGAAAAGGAAGACATATAGAACTAGAAAGCCACGGGGAACTTGAAGAGTTCTGTATTCCTGCCTGTGCAGGGCTATATACACGTCCAAGAAAGACCTGGGGAAGGAGGAGGCCCTGTCGCTCACTGCTGACCTTGAGGCCCTAAACAAGCAGGAAGTGGAAACTAGAGAGGGTTTTAAAACTGCTTGAAGTTTGAAAGTATGTACATTCCCACACAGATAACTTTGGCAAAGGATGGAGAACCGATGCTCAAGGCAGTTAAGAAAATCTGATCGATCACTTGCTGAGCAATAAATTGTATTGACAAAAGACTGAACCCCAGGAGACCAGGCTTAAAGATATAAACAAACTGATCAAAAGGTGGGGAACAAGGAATTTAGTGGCTGCATAGTACAGGAAACAGAGTTATGCCAGGAAAGCCACTAAACAAACAGGCAGCAAAAATAAAAACAAAAGCAAGCAAAAAGAGAAAAGAAAGACCCAGCAAGAACAATTCCTGGAAGGGGAGAAACTAACGACAGATTGTTACAATGTGTTATCTAAATGTCCAGTTTCCAACAAACAATTATGACATATGCAATAAAATGGGAACATATAGCCCCTTCAAAGGAAAAAGACCAACCAACAGAAAATGCCCCTAAAGGCACCTAGATGTTAGATTTGGGAGACAAAGAATTTAAATAAATACGTAAATCTGGGAGCTTAAAAGTACAACACCTAAAATAAAAAATTCACTAGAGAGCTCAAGAATGAATTTGAACTCAAGTAAGAAAGAATCAGAGGCCAAACATTTTTAAAGAATGAATACCAATTCTTCACAATCTCTTCTACGAAGTAGAAGGGGAGGAAACACTTCCCAAATTATGAATATTCTGAGGCCAGTATTACCCTGATACCAAAACAAAAGAAAGACATCGCAAGAAGAGAAAACTACAGACCAGTATCTCTTATTACTATGCATGCAAAATCCTCAACAAAATAGTGGCAAATCATATCCAGCAATGTATAAAAATAATTCTACACCATGACCAAGTGAGATTTATCCCAGGAATACAAAGTTGGTTTAACACACAAAAATCAATTAATACAACACTCTATATCAATAGAATTAAAAAACAAAAACTCCATGATCATCTCTATGCAGACAAACTACACGACAAAACCCAATAAACATTATGATGAAAACACACAATAAGCTAGGAATATAAGATAATTTTCTCTGAAACTGACAAAGGGCATCTTAGAAAAACTCACAGCTACATCATATTTCATGGTGAAAGACTGGATTCTTTCTCTATAAGATCAAGACCAAGACAAGAATGTCTGCTCTCCTCATTTCTATTCAGCATTGTATTGGGGTTTCCAACCAGAGCAATTAGCCAGGAAAGAAAACAAAAGACATTTAGATTGGGAAAAAAAAAGGTAAAAGTATCTCTATTTGCATATGTCATGATCTTGTATATATATATATAGATTATGAATAACCCACTTTAAAAAACTATTAGAACTTATAAACAAATTCAGTAAGGTTTTAGGATATAAGACCAATACATAAAAATTACTTGCATTTCTATACACTTGCAACAGACAGACTAAAAATGAAATTAAGAAAATAATTGTATTTATGAAAGCATAATAAAAATGAAATAGGAATAAGTTTAACAAAAGAATTGCAAAGCTTATACTCTGAAAACCACAAAACATTGTTGAAAGAAATTAATACAGCTCTAAATATATGGGAAAACATCCCATGTTCCTGTATTGAAAGACTTAATTTTGTTAAGATGGCAATACTCCCCAAACTGATCTATGAGTTCAACACAATCCCTGTCAGAATCTCAGCTTTTTTTTGTAGAAACTGACAAGCTAGTTCTAAAATTCATATGCAATTCAAGGTATTCAAAATAGCCAAAATAATCTTTAAAAAGAAAACCAAAGTAGACTCACACTTCCTGACTTCAAAACCTACTACAAAGCAAGAATAATTACTATAGTACAGTACTGGAAGAAGGGTAGATAAATAGATTAATGGAATAGAATTGAGAGTACAGAAATAAACCCACATTTCTATGGTAAACTGATTTTTGACAAGAATCCAAGTCCACCCACTGGAGAAAGAATGGTCTTTTGACAAATGGTGCTAAGACAACTAGAGATCCACATGCAAAATAATGAAATTGGACCCTTACCTCACACTGTATTCAAAAGTTAACTCAAAATGGATCAAATTTCTAAATGTAAAAACTGGAACTACAGAATTCTAGAAGGAAACAGAAGGGGTAAAATCTTCATAATCTTTGATTTGGCAATGGATCTTAGATATAACATCAAAAGCACAAGCAACCAAAGTAAAACCAGACATATCAGACTTCATCAAAATTAATTTTTTGTTTGTTTGTTTGTTTTTCCAAAGGACACTATTAAGGAAGAGAAAAGACAACACACAGAATGGTAGAAAATATTTGCAAATCATATACCTGATAAAAATGTGTAATAGCCAAAAGGTGGAAACAATCCAAATGCCCATCAACTAATGAATGGATAAACAAAATGTGGTATATCCATATAATGGAATATTATTTGGCCATAAAAAGAAATTAAGTATTGATATATGCTATGATATGGGTAAACCTTGAAAAAAGTGTGCTAAGTAAAGAAAGCCAGTCACAAGAGGCCACAAATTATATAATTCCATTTATATGAAATGTCCACAATTGGAAAATTTATAGAGACAGATAGTACATTAGTAGTTGCTTAGGCCTGGGAGGAAGAGCATATGGAAAGTAGGAGGATGATAGTTAAAGAATACAAGTTTCTTTCTGAAGTAATAAAAATGTTCTGAAGACTATACTTTCAGGGATCATTTCTATAGTTCCTTACTAGAGAAGTTTCTCTGAATGTGTAGAGCACCAGAAACTATGAGGAGGAGGCACAGAGTTCTCTCCTGAGCATGAAGCTGGCACTTGGTGTTGCTTTGCTGCAGCTGCCACTTACCATTGGTGATTGTTCTTGTCTTCCTCTTGGAGAGTAAGAGAAAGAGAATGCAGTCTGAGCGGTTCTTGTTTTCACCAAAAAAAAAAAAAAAAATTCTGAAGTTTATTGTGGTGCTGGTTGCACTTATTTGTAAATATATTAAAGACCACTGAACCTGAACTTTTTTAATGGATCCATTTTATATTATGTGAAATATATCTCAATAAAACTTTTTTTTTAAAGAAGATGGATGTAGATGTGTGGCATTAATTCTGAGGCCTCTGTTCTGTTCCATTGGTCTATATATCCATTTTGGTACCAGTACCATGCTGTTTTGGTTACTGTAGCCTTATTGTATAGTTTGAAGTCAGGTAGCGTGATGCCTCCAGCTTTGTTCTTTTTGCTTCGGATTGTCTTGGCTATATGGGCTCTGTTTTGGTTCCATATGAAATTTAAAGTAGTTTTTTTCTAATTCTGTGAAGAAAGCCAATGGTAGTTTGATAGGGATAGCATTGAATCTATAAATTACTTTGGGCAGTATGGCCGTTTTCACCATATTGATTTTTTCTATCCATGAGCATAGAATGTTTTTCCGTTGGTGTCCTCTCATTTCATTGAGCAGTGTTTTGTAGTTCTCTCTGAAGAGGTCCTTCACATCACTTGTAAATGGTATTCCTAGGTATTTTATTCTCTTTGTAGCAATTGTGAATGGTAGTTCACTCATGATTTGGTTCTCTATTATTGGTGTATAGGAATGCTTGTGATTTTTGCACATTGATTTTGTATCCTGAGACTTTGCTGAAGTTGCTTATCAGCTTGAGATTTGGGGCTGAGACGATGGGGTTTTCTAAATATACAATCATGTCATCTGCAGAGACAATTTGACTTCCTCTCTTCCTATTTGAATACCCTTTATTTCTTTCTCTTGCCCGAATCCCTTGGCCAGAATTTCCAATACTATGTTGAATAGGAGTGGTGAGAGAGGCCATCCTTGTCTTGTGCTGGTTTTCAAAGGGAATGCTTCCAGCTTTTGCCCATTCAGTATGATATTGGCTGTGAGTTTGTCATAAGTAGCTCTTATTTTGAGATATGTTCCATGAGTACCTAGTTTATTGAAAGTTTTTAGCATGAAGGGGTGTTGAATTTTATCAAAGGCCTTTTCTGCATCTATTGAGATAAACATGTGGTTTTTGTCATTGGTTCTGTTTATGTGATGGATTACGTTTATTGATTTGCATATGCTGAACCACGTTTGCATCCCAGGGATGAAGCTGACTTGATCATGGTGATCATGGTGGATAAGCTTTTTGATGTGCTGCTGGATTCGGTTTGCAAGTATTTTATTGAGGATTTTTGCATTGATGTTCATCAGGGATACTGGCCTGAAGTTTTCTTTTTTTGTTGTGTCTCTGCCAGCTTTTGGTATCGGAATGATGCTGGCCTAATAAAATGACTTAGGGAGGAGTCTCTCTTTTTCTATTGTTTTGAACAGTTTCAGAAGGAATGGCATCAGCTCCTCTTTGTACCTCTGGTAGAATTTGGCTGTGAGTCCGTCTGGTCTTGGGCTTTTTTTGCTTGGTAGGCTATTCATTACTGCCTCAATTTCAGAACTTGTTATTGGTCTATTGAGGGATTCAACTTTTTCCTAGTTTAGTCTTGGGAGGGTGTATGTGTCCAGGAATTTATTTTATTTTATTCTTTAGATTTTCTAATTTATTTGCATAGAGGTGTTTATAGTATTCTCTGACGGTAGTTTGTATTTCTGTGGGATCAGTGGTGATCTCCCCTTTATCAACCATCTGATCTTTGACAAACCTGACAAAAACAAGCAATGGGGAAAGGATTCCCTATTTGATAAATGGTGTTGGAAAACTGGCTAGCCATATGCAAAAAACTGAAACTGGATCCCTTCCTTACTCCTTATACAAAAATTAACTCAAGACGGATTAAAGACTTAAATGTAAGACCTAAAACCATAAAAACCCTAGAAGAAAACCTAGGCAATACAGTTCAGGACATAGGCATGGGCAAAGACTTCATGACTAAAACACCAAAAGCAATGGCAACAAAAGCTGAAATTGACAAATGTGATCTAATTAAACTAAAAAGCTTCTGCACAGCAAAAGAAACCACCATCAGAGTGAACAAGCAACCTACAGAATGGGAGAAAATATTTGCAATCTATCCATCTGACAAAGGGCTAATATCCAGAAACTACAAAGAACTTAAACAAATTTACAAGGAAAAACCAAACAACTCCATCAAAAAGTGGGTGAAGGATATGAACAGACACTTCTCAAAAGAAGACATTTATGAGGCCAACAAACATATGAAAAAAAGGTCGTCATCACTGGTCATTAGAGAAATACAAATCAAAACCACAAAGAGATCCCATCTCACACCAGTTAGAATGGGGATCATTAAAAAGTCAGGAAACAACAGATGCTGGAGAGGATGTGGAGAAATAGAAACACTTTTATACTGTTGGTGGGAGTGTAAATTAGTTCAACCATTGTGGAAGGCAGTGTGGCAATTCCTCAAGGATCTAGAACCAGAAATACCATTTGACCAAGCAATCCCATTACTGGGTATATACCCAAAGGATTATAAATCATTCTACTATAAAGACACATGCACACTTATGTTTATTGCAGCACTGTTCACAATAGCAAAGACTTGGATCCAACCCAAATGCCCATCAACGATAGACTGGATAAAGAAAATGTGGCACATAGACACCATGGAATACTATGCAGCCATAAAAAAGAATGAGTTCATGTCCTTTGCAGGGACATGGATGAAGCTGGAAACCATCATTCTCAGCAAACTAACACAGGAAAAGAAAACCAAACACCACATGTTCTCACTCATAAGAGGGAGCTGAACAATGAGAACACATGGACACAGGGAGGGGAATGTCACACACCAAGGCCTGTTGGGGGGCGGGGTGCTAGGGGAGAGATAGCATTAGGAGAAATACCTAATGTAGATGATGGGTTGATGGGTTCAGCAAACCCCCATGGCACATGTATACCTATGTAACAAACCTGCACATTCTGCACATGTATCCCAGAACTTAAAGTATAATAAAAAATAATATAATAAAATTAAAAGGATGGAATGATCAACTGTTTTGAATGTTACTCAGATAAAAACTCTCTCTCTCTCTCTCTCTCTCTCAGTGGTGGCAGAGAGAGAGACAGAGTAAGGAAACTGGTAAACTTAAAAATAGACCAATAGAGATCATTGAGTATAGGGAACAAAAGTAAAAGAATGAAGATAAAATGGACAGAGTCTCAGATATCTGTAAAAATCATCACATGTACTAACATATGCATAATGGGAGCCCCAAAATGAAAAAGAGAATGAGGCAGAAAATGATTGAAGAAATAATGACTAAAAGGTTCCCAAGTTGGATGAAAAGCATTAATAAAAACATCCAAGAGGCTTGACAAAATCTCAGTAGATTAAACTCAGAGATCCACACCTAAACACATTATAGTCAAACTGATAAAAGTCAAAGACAAAAAGAACGTATTGAAAGTAGCAAGAGAAAACTACTTACAAGGAACAATGGTTTTCAAATAAGACTAATTGCTGACTTCTCCTCAGAAACTATGGAGGCCAGAAAAAAATAACGTAACATCTGAAAGCATTAATAGCAAAGACTGTCAGCCAATAGTTTTATAGCCAGCAAAACTATCCTTAAAATAAAGAAAAAACAAACATATTTTCAGATAAACAAAAACTGAAAAAAACCTATTGCCATAATATCAGCCATACAAAAAATACTATAGAAATTCTTCATGCTGAAAAGAAAGGGCATTAAATAGTAACTCAAATCTACATAAAGAGACAAAGAGCACTGGTAAATGTAACTATATAGGTAAATCCCAAAAAAAATATGAATGTATCTTTGTAATTTTTTTCTCCTCTCTAATTTAAAAGAAAACTTTACAAACCAATAATTATAAATCTATGTTGATGAGAAAACAATGTATATGGTTGTATTTTGTATGACAATAACAGCATAAAAGAGTGGAGAAGACATAGAGCTAGAGGGAAACAAAGATTTTATGTAGTAGTAAAATTAACTTTGTACTAATCTGGAGTAAATTGTTATAAATAGAGATAATAATTGTAATCTCCATGCAACCATGAAGAAAATAACTCAAAAATACATAGTAAAAGAAATGGAAAAGTTTCAAAATGGTACACTAGAAAATATCCATTTAAAACATAATAAGTCAGTAATGGTGGAAAATAAGAACAAAAAGGGCATAAGACATAGAAAATAGACAGCAAAATGATGAACAAATCCTACCTTATCAATAATGACATGATCTGTGCTGGAAACCCCATGGTACATGATTACCTATGTAACAAACCTGCACGTCCTGCACATGTACCCTGAACTTAAAAAAAAGTTGAAGAAAATAATAATAATAATAATAATGACATGAAATATCATACCAATTGGATTAAAACTCCAATTAAAATGCAAGGATTGGCAGAATGATTAAAAAATATGATCCAACTATATGCAATCTATAACAGACATAATGTAGATTCAAAGACAGAAACAGGTAGAAAATATTGATAAATGGAAACAGATGTACCATGAAAATATAAACAGAGTTAGAGTGGCTATATTAATACCAGACAAAATGCATTTTAAGACAAAAAGTCACTAGAAACAGAGATGACATTTTATAATGATGAAAGTGTCAATCCATCAAGAGGATATAGCAATCGCAAATATGTATGCACCTAACAACATAGTCCTAAGAGACATAAAGACAAAACTCAGAATCAAAGATAAAAATAGGCAATTCAACTAAAATAGCTAGAGATGTCAATACCTCACTTTCACTAATATATGGAGCAGTTAGACAAAATAAGGAAAAAGAAGACTTGAACAACACCACGAACCAACTAAACCTAACAGAAATGTATAGAACATTTCACTCAACAACAGCAGAATATGTATTCTTCTCAAGAGCACACTGGACATTCCTCCAGGATAGACCACGTTAGGCCATAAAATCAGTCTCAATAAATTTAAAAGGACTGAGATCAGCAAAGTATGTTCTCTGACCACATGGGATGAAATTAGAAGTCAAAGACAGAAGGAAATTTGGGAAATTTACAGATATGTGGAATTAAACAACACACTCCTACATAACAATGGATCAAAGGGTAAATTGCAAGGGAAATTAGAAGGTATGTTGATAGGAATGAAAACAGAAATGCAAGATACCAAAACTGTGGTATGTAGGGAAGTCATGCTCAAAGGAAAATTTATGCCTACATTAAAAAAAGAAGAAAAATTTCAAATCCACAGCCTAAACCTCCACACTAAAAAACTAGAAAAAACAATGCAAACCGAACCCAAACCAGTATAAGGAGAGAAAGTGGAAAGTGGAAATTAACAAAAAATAATAGAAAAACAATAGAAAAGATTAAAAAACAAAAGCCGGTTCTTTGAAAATATTGACAAACCTATTGTAGACTGACTAAGAGCAAAAGAGAAAATACAAATTACTAAAATCAGGAGAAAGGGGACATTACTACCAGTCTTATAGAAATAAAATGTATTATAAGAGACTATTGTGGCCAAGAAATTAGATAATCTAAATTAAATTATTTTCTGTAAATCACAAATGACCAAAACTAAAGGAATAGAAAATCTGAATTATATTAATACCTATAACAAGTGAAGAGATTTTGTTAGTAATCTGGAAAATTCCCACAAAGAAAAGTCAACGTCCAGCTGGTCTCATTGGTGAACTCTAACAAATGTTTGGAGAAGAGTTAACACTAGTCCAAAGCAAACCAAAAAAGTGAAGATGTGAGAACACTTTCCAACTCATTCTATGCAGTCAGTATTGTCCTGATACCAAATCACACAAAGACATCACAAAAAAAGGAAATCAATATTCCTTGTAAATATAGATGCAAAACTCCTCAACAAAATACTAGCAAACTGAATCCAGTAGCATATAAATAAAAATAACTATACACCATGACCAAGTGAGATTTCTTCCAGGAAAGGCTGGTTAACCAAAAATAAATTAATAAAATATATATCAATAGAAGAAAGGATAAAAATTACACAGTCATCTCAATAGATGCTGAAAAAGCATATAACAAAATCCAATACTTATTCATGATTAAAAAGAAAAAACTGCCAGTAAAATTGGAATAGAAAGGAACTTTCCCAACTTAATGAAGAGTATCTAGGAAAAATCTATAGCAAAGATGAAACTTAGTGGTGAAAGACTGTATGCTTTCCTCCTAAGATCAAGTAACGGACAAGAATGTCTGCTTTCATCACTTCTACCCAATATTTTCTTGGAGGTTCTAGCCAGAAAAATGTAGTAAGAAAAGAAATAAAAGATGTCCAAATTGCAAAGGAAGAGGTAAAATTATCTCTGTTTGCAGATAACATGGTCTTTTGCATCTACAAAGAATCCTATTAGAACCAATAGGAACTAAAAGAACTAAAATAATCCACAAAAATATCCTATTAGAACTAATAAACAAATTCAGCAAAGTTACAGAGTCAACATACAAAAGTCAGTTTTATTTCTATACACTAGCAATAAGTAATCTGAAATAAAAATAAAAATCCGATGATAACTTTCACATTATCATCAAAAACATAAAATACTTCAGAGTAAATTTAACAAAGAGGTACTAGGCTCATAGACTGAAAATGACAAAACAGTGCTTATGGAAATTAAAGAACTATTTAAATGGAGATATGTTCCATGTTCGTGAATTGGAGGACTCAACATTGTTAAGATGACAATTCTCCCCAAATTGATCTACAGTTTTAACGGAATCCTTATCACAATTCCAGAAATTTTTTTTTCTCCAGAAACTGAGAAGCCGATCTTAAAAATTATATGGAAATTCAAAAGACTCAGAATGACCACAGCAATCTTTGTTTGCTTTTTTTGGTTGTTGTTGTTTTTGTTTTTGTTTTGAGATGGAGTTTCTCTCTTTTGCCCAGGCTGGAATGCAATGGTGTGATCATGGCTCACTACAACCTCTGCCTCCCGGGTTCGAGTAATTCTCCTGCCTTGGCCTCCCAAGTAGCTGGGATTACAGGCATATGCCACCATGCCCAGCTAATTTTTGTATTTTTAGTAGAGATGGAGTTTTGCCATGTTGGCCAGGCTGGTTTTGAACTCCTGACCTCAAATGATCCACCCACCTCGGCCTCCCAAAGTGCTGGGATTACAGGCATGAGCCACTGTGCCTGGCGGCCCACAGCAATCTTGAGTAAGAACAGAGTTAGAGGATACTGTATTAGTCAGCTAGGGCTGCCCAAACAAAATATCACTGACTAGGTCACTTAAAACAACAGAACTCTGTTCTCCCACAGTTTTGGAGGCCAGAAGTCTGGAATTAGGTGTCAGCAGGGCTGCACTCCTATGAGGAGTTCAGTTGAGATATTGTCTCTGTTCCATTCCAGCTTCTGGGCTTCTGGTGGCTCTTGGCATTCCTTGGCTGTGGCCACATCGCCCTACTCTCTGCCTACAGCCTGGCGTGCTCTTCTCCTCTATTCTCTCCTCTGTACATCTCTCATAGGAACATTTGTTATTCGATTTAGAGCCCACTCTGATAATCCAGCACCATCTCATCTTAAAATACTTCACTTAATTGCATCTGCAAAGACCCTTTCTCCAAATAAGATTGAATTCACAGTTTCCAGGGATTAGGATGTAGACATATCTTCTTGGAGGCCACCATTCTATTATAGAGGGTGTTCACATCCCAACTTCACAACTTACTATTAAGCTGCACTTATCAAGGCAATAAGACACTGTCACAAAGATAGACATATAGATCAACAGAACAGAATTTGAGAGTCCAGATATAAATCCTTATATTTATGGTCAATTGATTTTTAACAAAAATGCTAAGGCAATTCATTGCCAAAACCTTTCCAACAAATGGTGCTGAGATAACTGGATATCCGTGCAAAGAGATGTTCCTGGGCCCTTACCTCACACCACACACATACACTGCTCCTGTTAGCATCTTGATGCCAGGCTCATTCTGAAAGTCTGAGGTCTTCTCTGTTGTCCTGATCTAGTCTCAGTCTGGGGCAGGTTCTCCGCACCAGGTTTCAGGGGCGGGTTGTTGCCTGCCTTCCTACCCTGATAACTTGGCCTTGTGTCTGTGGTTGGTCTTGTCGGGGAGTTCCCTGCACCTCCCTAGCAGTTGCAGCTTCTGTTTAGCATCAGGGCCAGATCCAGCAGGGCCCAAGGTGCATTTCCACTTTACTCCCAAGGCAAAGTGTTTTTTCTTGTGCCCTTCTCTCCAGAAACAATGGGCTTTTGCCTGTGCCCTGGGGTTGCAGATTTCACTACCCCTCCACCAGCAGCGTAAGGCTTTTACTTCTTAAGACTGAAGGGTCTGGGGACATGGGCAGTCATTAATGCGCATGCCAAATTAGGGAAGCTGTCAGTTATCAATCAGTTATCAATCAAGTTCAGGTCATTTGGGGCCAACTGTTACAGAAGCCAGGGTTTAGATCGTCGCTAAAGATGGCCACGTGGCCTCCTGCAAGTCTAACTCACCGTAGGTTTGCTTCCTGAGTTGTTGTTGTAGATTTGTGTTAGTTTCCTGGGCAGGTTGTAGGTCAGAGTTCTGTTTTCATCTATGGCCCAGCCATGTTCGGTCTATATATTAAATCTCTCATGGCCATGTTGTCAGGTCTATGATCTCCAGCAGGACAGGATAAAGTCTTTAGGACACTGAGCTCCTTCAGGATGAGGCCATGTTTTAGGGCAAGTGCATGGCTTAAGGCCATGGGCTCCCTCAGGACAGGGTGATGGTTTTCACACTGTAATTGCTCTCAGGAGAGGGCTATCACAACTGTGAAGTTGGGAGCTGCCCCAGAACAAGGCCAAATAGACTGGGGCCTTGGGGCCATGAGCTCCCACAGACAGGGCCCTGGCTTCAAGCTCTGGGCAAACTCCGGACAGGATTGGGGCTGTGAGCTCCTTTTGGACTCGTAACTCTCTCAGGACAGGGGCCAGGCCTTTGGCACAGTGAGCTCCCCAGGGACACAAGCCCAGTCCTGTGTCCCCAGCACGAAGGAAATCTTGGCACCAGCTGCCTACAGCAGTGGCTTTGCCTGATTCTCGAAGGTTTGCGGCAAAGAAGGGGCTGGCTGTGCAGGTGGGGGCTGGGAGGGGGCTGTCCTGGAAGGCTGGTGAGTGGCCAGAAAGTGAGCAGAAGCAGAGGTTCCAATATCACTCCACGATCTCTTCCCAAATCTGAATCAGGAACATGTGGCTCAAATCTCCTGTTTAGGTTCCAGTGCTTAGCACTTGGCAAGGATTTATGTAAATCCTATACCTTCCAAATAAACCCGCCTGCAGGCTGAGGCTGGGAAGGGTCTTTTTCCCTGAGGGGCCGGGACCATGAGTGCACAGAAAGTGGCTTCTCTTGGCCTGCTCATCACCACTCGGGCCTTTTGCCTCAACCCCTGCCAGAAGCTGCCCGACAGTTGCCTGTCACTCTGTCATCCAGACATGGCCTGGTGGCACTAGCCAGGGCATACATGCAGGAGACACAGATTGCCTGGGCATGGACCAGACCTGGCCCCCAAAGTCCCCACCTGGATCTCCCATCAGCCCCCAATTCAGTCACACTGACTTATGCTCCAGCTGAACTCGCCATCCCTTTGCATGTGCAGGTCCTTCTTCTAATGGGGCTGTCTGTCCCCTCTTAGCCCCTGGTACGAGGCCTCCCGAAATCCCCAGCCCCAGAAAGAGCCACATGTGTGAGTTCATCGAGCACAGTCATCATCACTTTTCTTCTCACAGAGTGAGCGGCCCTCCTGTAAGTGTTTGCAGCATCTTGTCATCAGAGAACCTCTCTGAACCTCTGTTTTGTCTTCTGTGGAAGGAAGTCATCATGGCATCTACCAAAAATATGGGACTGGGGTAAGGCAAGTGAAGCACTTATTGGAGGCCCAACCTTTAGTTGGGCGGGGGGGGCATGCGCAAGAAAACTCAGTAATTGAGATAAATAATATTTTAGCGCAATCTATTTAAATATCAAAATTAATGCAAAGATATCCCCAATAAATGAAAGATCAAAATTGTAAATAGAGAAACTCAGTAATTGAGATAAATAATATTTTAGCACAACCTATGTAAAAATCAAAATTAACTCAAAGATATCCACGATAAACAAAAGATCAAAATTGTGACTCAAGGCAGGAAAGACGATTCATATTTCTGCGGTTTCCTTTGGCTTCAGGAAACTGTTCAGTAACTGTGAAATAAAGGACCTTAGATTGAAGGACTCTTTTCAAAGTTATCTTAGCAAACCTCCTTGTTGAACGTGAGGGAAACAACGGCTGAGGGGTGGGCTTACTCCAAGTCAGTGACAGGGCTGGAGCGGGGTGCAGGGTCCTGGACTCACCCAGGGCTCTCTCTGGGGTCTGCACCTAGACCGCCTCACCTCCGAGGGAAACCCTGCAAACCTCAGCCACGGGCCCCGCCAATTGTTCCTGGCAGCGCTGATCAAGGGAGGCCGGCCCTGTCTCCAGGTGTCAGTGCGAACTGACCTCTTCTGCAAAGTGACCAAAGTCCCCTCCCACTGTAAGAAGAATCCAGCCCCTTCCTTTCCCCATTCTGCTCCATTTCCCTCTGGCTATTCAGTTCCAACCTAATTTATGTTGTTTTTTTATTCTAGTTGGTTCTATCCATTCCTTTCTACCTCCTAGTCTAGCCCGCTCTATTTTATCAACTTTGGCTTATTTTGTGCATTTATTCCATCCTGTTTTATAGTTTCCATTCTAGTGTATATGTTCCATTCCTTTCTATTTTATTTATTTTATCCATTCCATCCTTTTGGGTCCACCCCACCTCACTGTGCTCCTGCACGCAGCCCCGCTGAAGGGCCCCAGCGTTTATTTAGAAGGGCACGGTGGAAACATCCATGTCTGCAAGCCTGCCTCCCAGGGGCCGCCTGCCGCCTTTCCGGCAAATGCCCACATGAGCTCATGCTTTGTGGTTGGGGATTTAAAAAAAAAAAAAGTCAACAAATTTGAAGGGAAAGCAAGGCCTGCCTTTCATCTGATAGCTCCCAGATCCGTTTCTGATCAGCCTCCCATCATCAGAGGTGTCTGCAAAATTTCAGCTGCAAACATTCACCTCCACGTTTGCCTCCGCACCCGCTGCCAGCTGTCTGGGCACCCGCTGCCTTGGGGCTGCACTGCAGATGGGGTTGGGAGGGACCTTGGGGCTTCATCCCATCTTGATGCTTCCTCAAGAAGAACGTTCTTGGGGTGGCAGCCTGAGCTTCTCTCTTAACTGCCTTGTGCCTTCCACGCTTCCAGAATTGTCATTAAATAGTAGGAAAACACACACGTATGCATGCAAAAACGCACAATATCTCAACTTCCACTTCCCTGGCCCAGCGCCCTCAGCGCCAGGCTCTGTCACAGAGATGAGGGTGCCCATCAGGCATTAAGTGAAACCTAGTGTTTGGTGCTTTCTTTTTCCTTTGTTGTTGCAAAACGAAAATGTTTCTCTTGGAAATCAATGGTAATGGTCTGTATTCTAGACCTTTTTCCTTGCATTGACATGTATAGGTGGATATTTTGCCAAAAAAAAGTTGTTTAGTATTGTTCTGCCATGATTTGGTTTCACTCCTGGACATATTGTCATGTTGGCACATATAGATGTATCACATTTTTACTGGCTGCATAATATTTTGTTGTATGAAGTATTGTTTTGTTTCATGATTTCTCTGCTGAAGAATTTTTATTTTTGCTTTTACAAATAAAGTTGCAGCAAACATTCTTGTTCATGGGTCTTTGCATACACATTTGTGTGATTATTCTTATTGAGTGGATTCTTAGAAATACTATTGTTTGGTAAAGAAATATCCATATTTTAAAATATCTTAGGTGTACAAATTGCCCTTCAATTTATCCTTCGAATTAGTCTTCTTTACGTGAGCAAGAGTGATCTTTGTAAAATGAATTTGGTCATGCAATTTCCCAACATTAAAAACAAACAAGAAAAAACTCTCTGGAATTGTGGCTGACTTTGTGCCCTGGAGAAACTGGGCTGTTGGACCAGGTTGCAAATGTCAGATACCTACAGATATCAAGGGACTGTCCAGGTGCGGTGACTCGGTTTTATCAGAAATGAAAACTCCTTTCCTCTGCCCCAAGTTCACCTCCCAAGCCCATCTGAAACCAGCTGGTCAGATACAGGTACCAGAGACTTTGAGGTGGGGCCCCCTGGGGCTGTGGCTGAGGCCGGACCAGGCAGGCCTGGACCGAAGCCCTCAAAGATGGCACCAGTGGGCTGGAGACTCGAAGACTGTGTCTCTTCCCTCCTTGGAGCTTTGGCATCCTTTCCTATACAGCGAGGGGAAAGCACCTGTCCTGGATGGTTTTCACTGAATTAGAAAGAATGATGAACTTGTTTTGTAAATGTCAGAGGGTGATCTGATTGCACATCCTTCTTATGGAGCACAGAAAATACGATCATTCTTATGGTATAAAATAACAATTTGATCCATTCGTTCCACATTGCTGTGTAGTTTCCATTCTGGTGCACACATCCCCTTTCCTTCTGTTTGATCTATGTATCTATTCCATCCCATTGGGTCCACACCTTCTCCCTTTCATGGGTGACAGCCCCAGAATTCCGAGGACAGGGTGTGGGGGCCCCTTGGCCCCTTGGGTGGGCTTTCGAGGCACGGTGCCTGGAGAGAACATCTGGCTGAGCAGGTGGGTGGGGGGCTGCCCTGTGGAGAGACACAGGCCAAGTCTGTCTCCAGGGAGGTGAGAGGGCAGAGGTGCCTAGCGGTCATGGGTCAATCCCTGCCCGCCTGTGCCATCTCCACCAGACCCACCATGCTGGGAGCTAGGGAGACTCTGCCCAGGGGATCCTAGTTTCTCCCAGATGGTGGTGTCTGGGCTCACGCTACAAAGCAGGCAGAGCCATCACAGGCACAGCTAGGAGACCTCCAGCTGGAAGCCATCACCCATCCTTCAGACAGGAAGTCTGAGGTTCTGGGACCCCTCCCAGACCCTGCACAGACCTGCAATGAGGATTGGGGTTTCCCAATCCTTGACTGGGGTTTCCCAGGCCTTGACTCCATCTACAGAGGTCCCATGTGGGCCTCAAATGCCTGTCTTACGTTCAACAGAAGATGCCAGCCAGGATGCAGGGACCCCCCCGAGCCTGGCAAGCAGCCACGGGAGGGCTGAATCACAGTTACGCAGCCTTGGGCCCTGGTGCAGGGTCTGGTCCAGAACAGAGGTTCCGTGAACAAGGCGACTCCCTGACTTGCTGCCCTCTCGGGCATGCAGCAGGCGGTAAACGCTGGGCTTGGTGTGGACCAGCGCATCGTGGGGAGAGTGGGGCATGGGGAGTCGTGGGGTGTCCTGACCCTGCAGCACCTGCCCTGCCCCAGGAAGCCTGTCTCCTTGTGGCTCAGAAAGATCGTGCTGCCTACGTACCTGGAGCTTTGGACACAGGAGCTCCCGGGGACAGCGGCCGGGCCTGTGACTGGCCATCCTTGCCACACATTATTAACAGAACAGCCCCTGCAGGGGCTAGAAATTGGTTGAGCCTCCTGGTGGGAAGATCCAATTTTCACCTAAGCAGAAGTAGGAGGAGGGAGGAGGAGATGCTACTTCCTGAGGGGCCCAGCACTGCCCTCTTATCTCAGCTATGCCCAGAAGGTATCGGCTGCCCATCTCCCAACCCGACTGAGCAGACAGATGCTGGCCGACACAGCTGGCCCTGAGGTTACTGGGGGCACACACCATGAGCTCTGTGGATCTCGGTTTCCTTGTCTGAAAATGCAGGAGCTGCATGAACCTCTGAGTTCTGAAATCTGGCTTGAAGCCCCCCAGCCAGCTCTGAACTGAGTATATCAGTCACTCGGCAAAACGCCTGGGGCACCTGCTCTGTCCCAGGTGCTGGGGCTCTGATCCGAGGCCAACCTGGAGGGGTTGAGTCTCACAGGAGTGACAGCTCTGACAGATAAGGGATTCACAGGGCAGGGGACAGGGACAGAATGCAGGCTGCAGTGGGAGCTCTGACAAGGGGCATCTGGCTCAGGCCAGAGGCTGTCACTTATTCATTCAACAAACATTTATTGAATGTCTTCTACGCACCAAGATTTCTAGGCAAGCAGCAACAATGGACAAGGTCCTTAGCTTCGAGGAGCTGACATTCTAGTGGGTGGGAGGCAAGAGAGGAGCAAACAAATGAACACGTCAGGTAACACCAGGCCACAACCATGCTGTAACGAAGACAAAACAGGGACTGGGTGAGTGGGTGTGGCTATGGCTGGTGGGGACAGGGCTCCTCTAGATAGGGGTCAGGAGGAGGGGCTCGCTGAGGAGGAGACAGCTGGGTAGAGCCCAACATGGCTGCCCCAGCCAGGGGCCATGCTTTGGAGTCAGGGCTGGCAGGACCCACAGGACTTACTGGCGGTAGGGACGGAGCTGGCCAGGAGGCTCCTGGGCTCTGGTCTGAGCATGGGGGTGGATGGAACTGCTGGCGGCCACAGCCAGAAAGCTGGGGAGCAGCAGGCACGTGGAGGGGGTCTCTGTTTTTGTCCTCTCAAGTCTGGAACATGATGGTTTGGGAATTTGGAGGTTTGGTCCTCCTCCCCTCCAGTGTGTGGGCTGGACGTGGGGACTGGAATCCAGCAAACTGCAGCCCCTGCGTTGGATACTCAGCACCAACCGGGCTGTCTTCCACCCAGCTCTCGGGGGCCATGTGGGGTCTCTTTCCCTCTCTCTGTCTCTCTCTCTCATTCTCACTCTCTCTCATTCTCTCTGTCATTCTCTCTCATTCTCTCTCTCTCATTCTCTCTCTCATTCTCTCTCTCATTCTCTCTCTCTGTCATTCTCTCATTCTCTCTCTCTCATTCTCTCATTCTCTCTCTCTCATTCTCTCTCTCATTCTCTCTCTCTGCCATTCTCTCTCTCATTCTCTCTCTCTCTCTGTCATTCTCTCTCTGTCATTCTCTCTCTGTCATTCTCTCTCTCTCATTCTCTCTCTGTCATTCTCTCATTCTCTCTCTCTCATTCTCTCATTCTCTCTCTCATTCTCTCTCTCTCATTCTCTCATTCTCTCTCATTCTCTCTCTCTGTCATTCTCTCATTCTCTCTCTCTCATTCTCTCTCTCTGTCATTCTCTCTCTCTCATTCTCTCTCTGTCATTCTCTCTCTCTCATTCTCTCTCTCTCATTCTCTCTCTCTCATTCTCTCTCTCTCTCATTCTCTCTCTCATTCTCTCTGTCATTCTCTCTCATTCTCTCTCTCTGTCATTCTCTCTCTCATTCTGTCATTCTCTCTCTCTCTGTCATTCTCTCTCTGTCATTCTCTCTCTCTCTCTGTCATTCTCTCTCTCATTCTCTCCCTGCCACCTCCTCCCTTGTCTCTTTCTCCTCCTGAGTGGAAGGAAGGAGGGATGGACGGATGGCAGACAAGCATCTCCTCTGCAGAACCTGCCCCTCCTGGGGCCTCAGTTTCCCCATCTGGAAAACGTCAAAGTGGACCTGATGTTCTCCTTTGAGCTGTTGTTTTCTGTGGGTTTTATTGCTTTTGATGCTTTTGAGCTCGGTCAGCAAATTGTTCCCTGTTTTCTTTCTATTTTGAGAAGGCTTCTTTCCCTGGTGAATGCAATTTTCAAGTCTCTCCTCCATCATACTTTTTTTAATGATATAGTCTTTCAAAGTGGCCTTCTATTTTTACTTTTCCTTTGGCAAGATAATTTCTAGCCCTTTTCTCACCACCCAACTCAATTTCCTTTGTTAATTTCCAAGCCTCTTCTTTCCACAGGGGCCTCACCTCTTAGTACTTAATTGATTTCTTCTATCACGTAATTCCACGGTTTCATCAATAAGCAATTTTAGACCCATTGTCAATTTCTATTTTTTATACCATTTCATCTGCTCAGAGGCCGAGAACATGGATTAGACACAAGATGAGATTTCATTATCTCTTAGACGCCAGTTTTCCCCCTGGCCCCATTCACTGAAGCAAGAATGTCTTCTGGACTTTGCTACATTCCCTTCTAATTAATTACTCTCCTTTTTATTCACTTCCCTGACTTCAATTCTGTGAGTTGAAAGTGTAAATTAACACATGTATCCTGCTTCAAATGTCATTTTAATGTTAGGGGACTTTGCGCATATGCGATCCCCATGACCCTGCGGCCTCCTGTAGACACGGACAGTACCTGCAGTGGAACTCTTTTTGGGTTCAGTGGGGTTTTTCCTGTGCCCGGCTCTGCCGACGTCCTCTGCCTGCTTGAATGCCCTCTCTAGCTGCTGCTTCCTGCCACGCACACAGGCTGGGGGGAGGCAGAGAGCAACAGGAGCCCAAGGGGGCCAGCCAACCTCGATGGGCCGAGCAGAGCCCAGGAGCTATGTCTCCACTCGGCAAACACGAGCCCCGCAGGAGCCCCTTGCTTTTTGCAGATGGGTTTTGACACGGCCAAGACTCTGCAGACCGTTAGACTTTTTACCACCTTGAGGAGAAACCTGTCAAAAACATTCCAGACTGCGTTCAGCCATTGAGCGGGTATCGACCGCCTCCGCCTTCGCCTCTCTGGAGAGGGATTAGTTACCATCTGAGCCGAGTGAACCGCACATGGAGCTTGACGCCCCTGCAGCCTGCCCCGGATCCTACCTGCCGGGAATCTCCGGGTGCGTGGGAACTGTCTTTCCTAAGATCATGATTTCTACCGCAGGTGGGATGGGAGGTGCTCTGCCTCTTCCATGTCTGTTCCTGAGCGACGGCACGCCAGGCAGAGGCTGAAGCCCCGTGATGGCCAGAACACCCGCCATCCACCGCTCCTCTCAGGGCCCTGCAGCTGCCTCTCCCATGTAGATGTGGGCACGGTCACCCTCAGTGGGGCCAGGCATGAAAGCAGCTTCCTTGTTTCCACTCTTCTGTGAGAACAGCCACCAGGAGGCTGTGTTGAAAGTCAGCCATATCCCCAAGTGTGCCTATCTGCACCACGAAGAGGTCGGGGGGGCACATAGCTGTGAGATCATGGCTGCCACTTCTTTGGGAGGTCTCTCAGGGGAAAACAGCCATCTGGCTTCCATATCAAAAAGAGCCACATGCCTCCTGACCCACTAGTGTGGCGTATCTAGTTGTCCTTTCACTCCTGTAGACTGATCATGCTTCTTTTTTCACCGTGGCTACTAGGAAGCTCAGTAAATAGAATTTCAAGGCAGGAACTTTGTGAGCTTCAGATCTGACTTCACTTGCTGCTGTTGTCCATGCCTTCCTTCCTCATCTACTCATTTTATTCTCCTGTAACTCATTCATTCATTCCCTTACCGAGCACCCTGTCTTACCAGACACTGGGCAAGGGGCTAGGATCACAGCAACACCCAAGTGCAAAGGCGCTCAGGGAGATGATAATCTAGCATCATTGAAAAGCAGCAAGTCAATGTACAAGATCCAAAGTGCTGGGATGAGACTCAAACAGGAACATGGGATAAGTAACTGGCTTGGGCAAGGACTGCTCTATAATAGTGGTGATCTGTGGACAGTGAAGAAGAGCGCTCTGAGGAGACAACATTTTAGCTGAGAATTGATTACTGAGAAGGAGCTAGATGTGGTGGTTGAGGTGGCAGAGCCTCATGCCTGGAAAGGGCCATAAATGTTCTGGAAATAACAAGGAGGTTTGTACGGCTGGAGCCAGCAAGAGGAGGCAGGAAGGAGATGAGGACAGAGACATCATCAGCAGGGACCTTGCAGGCTTTGCCACCACTTGTTTATCTTAGGTCGCCTTGAGCACACCTTTCCTGAAATCCTCCTCTGAAATAAGTATAAGAATGAACAAATTTATATACAAATGTATGCTTATCTACATGCAACAACTCTGTGCCTTTTGATCTTTCATCAGCAGTTTGTCTAACATGGTTGTACAGTGTGTGTGTGCATGCACAGAAAATGGCAGCATCTCCATGCCTCAGTATTTGCCTTAGGGAACACGAACCCCAGCAATCCCTGCCTGGGGTTGTTGTGGGCATTAAATGAGTTAACACTGACAGCGGGCTGACGGCCTGTGGAAGGGCTCCCTATGTGTCAGCTCTCGTTACCAGTGTGTGTACATCTGACATGTGGGACTGGTTAGGGAGGGCGTGAGTCTGGACATGGTTACTGACACGATTAGTTACATAAGATCCGACGGTGAATGTTCCTGTGGACATCTGGCAGGACATATATAATCTAATAAACATCCGTAACCTCTTTAGAGCTTGGGAAGTGTTTCCCCAGCTCTTCTCTCATTTGATTGGAGAATGACCTCAGCTTACGAGAACCTCCTCGCTGTCTAGCGCCATGGTTAGGATGAGTTTTTCCCCCACTGTGGGGTTTGCTGAGGGTCCACACCCAGCAGTCATAGGAGGTGACCCACCGTGTCCAAGGACTGGGGCCCAGGCCTGAGGGCTGGGGGTGTGTGGCTGTTGGCTGAGCAGGGCTGCAGGGGCTGAGATCACTGTCTCCAGGGTCTCGTTTGGGGGTGGTGGCAGAGTGGTGGAGAGCTGAAAAGTACAGAACTGAGCAGAGGTAGGGGCCCCGGGGCAAGGGGGCCTTGGCTGGTATAATGAAGGACTTCCTGTCACCTGGAGTTCTTCTCCCAGAAGTGGACAGGGCAGGCAGCCTTGCCAAAGGGTGAGCTCCCCATCCCAGAACCTGCAGCCAGGTTGTGATGTCTCAGTGCCCTGGCCTTGAAGGAGGGGCTATGGGGGCTATGAGCCCAGGCCAGGGGCTCCATGCATGCTGTCCTACAAGCCCCTTTCTTCTGGGCCTCTGTTTCCTGGTCCGAGAAATGAGGAGGGCACGAGAAGCTCCCAGGTCCTCTTCATTCTCTGATGCCCAAATTCCACAGAACAACAAGGCTCTCTCAAGCCCATAGTGGTCAAGGAATAGTTTGGAACATTGGTGGCCAGCCTGCCTCATCTCGTCAAACTGAGAACCAAGGGGTCCTGAGAACACATAGCTTTGGCTGTCTCTGCACCACGTGCGGGAGCAAGAGGGCTCGGAGAGCGGCCCGCAAGGATCACGAGTGGCCTTCGCTTTGCAGAGCAGAAATCCCGGGGCTCAGGGCCAAGCTGGAAACCGAGGAGGCCCTGTCTCTTCTCATTCTCCTCACCGCATTGGTGGCTAATTGACCACAGGACAGTATCTATGGCATGTATACAATAAACATGACTTCAGCTGTCTGGAACCATCTTCCTGTGGGGCTGTGCATCGCTGTGCGGCCCCCAGCCAAGTGCTGGGAGGAAGCTCCCGCTTTGGGGCCAAAGACAGGCTCCCTCCTAGACAGGATCTGGCCCCCCGAGGGCACCAGCACAGCCTGCATCTCTGCCCTGGGGTTGGTCCTCAGCACACAGTGATAGGCCAGGGCTGCCTCTGCCCACCTGAGGGCGCTCGGCAGAGTTTTATGGGGAGCAACAGAACCGGGTTCCAAGACGCTGCAGACACCTGGGTCTCATTTCTTCCTCATGGTCTAGGAGGGTGACGGAGGAGGCACCAGTCACAAGACGCCTCCAGGAGTGCCGACGTGATCCAGACCCGGGTGCTGAGGAGCAGCTGGGGAGGAGCCGTGGGTCCCTGGGCAGAGGGCGGGGAGATGGCAGGATGGGGCCAGGGACGGGGCCTGGTAGGGCACTGTGGTTTCACTGGCCACGACTTTAGAGAGGTTTCCTTGGGAACCAGCGACTGGGCCGGAGGCAGGAGGAGGGTGGGCAGCGGGGACGCGCAGCAGGGTCACACACGCCTGGCCCACCCCTCAGGCCATGCCACCCCCTAGACGAGAACCTCCTCCCACGCCAGGACATATGAGTCCCTTACCCGTGGTCCACTGAGGTCCAAAAATATTAAACAGAGATTCCAGAAAGAAACAATCCCTAAGTTTTCAATTGCATATCGTTCTGCACGGCCGGATGAAATCTCTCACCTTCCCAGCCTGGACACGCGTCCCCCTTTGTCCAGCGTCTCCACACTGTAGGCGCCCTTCCTACCTCTGAGTCACCTAGGAGCCCTCTCGATGACCAGGTCGACCGTCATGATGTCATAGTGCTGGTGGTCAAGTCACCCTTATTTTATCTCATCCTGGCCACAAAGTGTGGAGAAGCAGTGCCGGCATATTGTTATCATTGTTCTATCTGGTTATTAACTATGGTGGTTAATCTCTTCCCGTGCCTGATAAACTTCATCATAGGTATGCATATACAGGAAAAAACACAGTAGAATAAGGTTCAGTCCTACCCAAGTTTCAGGCTTCCACTGGGGGTCTTGGAACGCACCCCCCCGATAAGGGGGGGACCCCTGTGTAAGGAGGGAACCCCGATGCTGATGTTGAGGCTGACGATATTCTGTTCAGGAGGGCAGCTGCGTGTGTTGGCCAGACTTCGCCTCTGCAGACTTACAGGAGGATGTCCCTAGATCCAGGTTACAGAAGCTGGCCTGTACCCAAAAACCAGTGCGTGCACTGCATGGCTGGACATGTGTGTATGTACGTGTGTGCACCAAGGGGAGTGCGTATGTGGGTGTGGGTGAGCACATGAGTACTTGTACCCATATGAGTGCACGTGTGCATGGCTCTGAGTGTGTGTCTGAGTGCCTGTATGTAAGGGTGTGTGTTTCTGTCTGTGAATGTATGTATACGAGCATGTGTGAGTGTGTGTTGCCTGCGTGCGTGCCTGCGGGTATGTCTGTGTGTGCTGGGAAGGGGGTGTCAGTCCCATGACTTCCCCAGGTGGCCAGGGGCTGAGGCTGGAGCATGTCCATCCAGATGAGCAGGCTGACCTTCTCTTCAGCTCATCCTGGAAGGTTTTCCCTGGGCCCAGTTTGACCAATGCTTCTTGGGCTGGGCTGTTGGTGTCCCACACACAATATTACTTATGACTAAGGATCCTTGCTGCAGAAAATGGTGACTGCATCTGTCCTGACAGTAACAACCCTTCCTACCGTCTGTCATCCAGGACGAGGCTGTGGTGGGGACATAAAGGGGACTGGGGCTGGATTGGGAGCTGTGCAGAGGCCCATAGGGATGGGGCTATTAGACTCTCTAGAGGTTCTGTTGGAATGGGGGTTAAGCTACCCTGCCAGAAGCAGGTGGGTGCTTTCACTGGGGTCCTCCCATTAGAGCAGGAGCCCCGGGCTCTGGGACCAGCCATGTCTGCCACATGATATGTGACTTCTGATCCTCTCCACCCTACAGGGACCCCCCAGTTCTCACCAGCCCTCTGGAGTCCCCCAACAGAAACATCTAGGGCAGGGCATTGGGAGGCAAAGTCCAGAGCAGGAGGACAGGAGGCAGCCCAGGGGCTCAGGCACAATAGCATTCAGAGGATGTGGGGCCGGCATAACCTCATTGCCTAGTCACAAGTCACAGGTGGGCTCTGTGGGGCTTTTGTAGACTCTGAGCTCTGTCTGGGCCACAGTCATGTCCAAACTCCCCTCGGATCCTGACCTGCAGGCAGCATCTCCAGATCTTAGGACCCCAGTCCGGGAGCCTGCAGAGGAAGACATGAGGTAATAGCGAGGAGGCGGCAGCCAGATGTGTGGGACGGTCAGTGTCATGATGCAGAGGCCCTGGTCAGCAAGAAGCAGGGTTGGAAACCCCCTTGGCTCTGCGCATCCTGAAGGGGAAGGCGCCTGGTGCCTCTCTACTCTTCGATGTAACTGACGCTGTGGGGTATAATTATTTTCCTCCCTCGGTGCGAGCTGACACAGGCAGCAGCCCTGCGTGGTAGGAAGATGAGCAATAAAGCATTCTGAAATGAAGGCTCAGTG
This sequence comes from Pan paniscus, assembly GCF_029289425.2. Taxonomy (NCBI): domain Eukaryota; kingdom Metazoa; phylum Chordata; class Mammalia; order Primates; family Hominidae; genus Pan; species Pan paniscus. The sequence goes on along the minus strand of NC_073264.2, from coordinate 102,278,493 downwards.
ATCCGGAAGATTTAAAGCACCCTGCGTAGGAAGCAGGCTCGGGCAGCTCAAAGCTGGCTCCAGCGCCGGCCAGAGAGACGTCTTACAGCCCCCTCTTGGGTGATGGCTGTGAGGTGTGGAGGGGGAAGCAGGCATCAGCATCCAGATGTTGACTCCTGGAGAGGCCTGAGGGTGGTAGGTGACCTGGGCAAGACATCAGGAGCCTAGGGCTGTTTTATTATTTGTTTCGTAGGGATGTTCAGGATTAAATATTTAAAGACTTTTAAAAATCAAGGCATAACATATGCAATAAAATGCATGCATCTGAAGTGTGCAGCTGGATGCATCTCACAGGCACAGACATGCAGGAAACCTGTATCTCATCACAGAACATTTCCACATCCGAGAGGGTCCCCTCACCCCTCCAGTCAACAACCCCAGAAACAGCAGCAATGAAGCTGTTGGCATAGATGGTTCTTGCCTGGTTCTGGGCAGATAGAAACGGCCCCATACAGCATGTACATGTGCGTGGCTGCCTTCTTTAGCTCAGCAGTAGGTCTGTGAGATCCACCTGTGTTGTGGCATGCCAACAGCTCTTTCCTTTCCTTGCTGTGTAGAATTCTTTGCATGAATATAATGGGATTTACTGCACATGTTACAGTGAATGGGCCTGGGCTCCCAGCCTCCTGGTCCCCACCAAAGGCAAGCTTCTTCCTCTCCCATCTGCTTCCCATTCTCCTGCTGACCGCAGTCTCTGTCCATCCTCCCAAGCTCTCAGAATCTGAGGCTCACGGTGTCAAGAGTGGAGGAATCAAGCCGATCGGGCTGGCTCTCGACCCAGACTGGGGGACTCCTCACTGAAGGGCCTCCACCTGGAAGATCAGGGCATGAGAGCTGCAGAGAGAGGCCAGGGGTGCTGACAGGTGAGCAGCCCTGGAGGTCCTGAGGACAGGCCCACCCCGTCCCAGTGCTGGCCTTGATCTATCTAGGGCCCAGTCCCACCACAGGCTCCCTTGGGCCCTTCCAGGGTCTCGGGGAGGAAGGCCCTGGAATGACCTCTCATCATCTCTCATCCTATTCCAGAGATTTCTGGATAACACTTGTGCTTGAGAGGCCAAGCTCATGGGATCCCAAGGAGGCAGAGCTGCTAGAGGGGCCACCTGAGTTCTCCAGTCCTGGGAACACCCCACTTCGCTCCGAACCAACAAAGGCCTCTGCTCTCCCATTCCGAGGTCATGTCCTGGGATCGCTGTGTTGAGTAATTACTTACTGGAAGCAGTCCCTCCCTCAGGTGGTGGGTGGGCCATGTGCGCACAAGTTCGAATTGTGTGTCCACAGAGGGAATATTCATGAACTCAGTGGCGGGGGTGGGGGTGTTTTGGAAGACAGACTTGGATTTCTGAGGGAGAAGATACTTACAAGACCTTGGTGGCCAGCCAGGTTCCCCCTCAGCCTCTTGGGCAAGGACCCCAGGAGGCCACACATCGGGGGAAGCCTGGAGGCCCTGGGGCCAAGTATTTGGTTCCTGTCGATGAACAATTTAATGAGAGTTTTCAGAAGGGCCAGACAGCCCTGGGATGAATGGCTGATCCCAAAATAGCCTCAGCTGGCACTTGGGCAGCTTAAAAGAGGCTTAAAAACAGAAAGAACCTTCAAAGAAGGGTGCCCGGGTGCCCCTGAAGCACTCTCATGCGGAGGCCTGGGGTTCTGCTCCCCAGGGACGCTGCCCTGCCCCACTCTGCCCTGAGCAGCCGGGCACAGATGCACGCTGTCACATCCCATCCCGGCAGAGGCCAGAAGGGGCTTGGCAGAAGGAGCCTTAGGTGAGCACCGTTCCCACCCAAAATGCCTGCCCTCCAGTCCGCCATGGTCGGCCCAAGCTCCCATACCACTGCCCATGTTGGAAAAGCCCCTCTTGGAAGCCCCTATCCCCCAGCAGGCAAGACTGGTCCTGAGCCTGGAAGGAATGTTCTAGATGGGAAGAATTGTCTCCTACTCTCGGTGGGGTGCCCCGGACCAGCTACAAATGGTGAGGAAGACTTGACTCAAGAGTATTACAGCAGGGACAGAGATGGACTCAGCTCTGAACACAGTGGGGACACCTGGGGATTGACAGCCCATGGGCAAAGGGAGGGGCTGTGGATGGAAAATGATGACGTGGAATTCAATCATTTGTCAAGGGGAGGGGATTCTCAATCAGCTCACTTAGGATTCTCTGCTAAAACTGAGTTCAGCAGGCTGTGGTGGAGTCTCATGGAGAAGAGCTCAGAGAGAAGGGCCCGACTGAAGGGCAGCCAGGGAGGGATCCCTGTTCAGCAGCACAGAGGGCCCCTTGTCCTGAACTTCCTCTCGGATTCACTGCTCGCTTCAGCCCAGTTGCCCTCGTTGGCTCCCCTAGCACAGCTGACGTAGCCCTGAGACTTCCTCAAAGCCGTTTAAAAGCTGGGGGACAAAGGGGAAGGAAACGCAGTGAGCACACCAGCAGGCTTCTGTCCCCAGCCAGGGCCCGTTCCTCTGGGTGGCCCTGGCTCGGGCCTCCGGTGGAGCCTCCTGCTCTGCGGATCTTCTGGTTTCTCATCTGCCCTCCCCTGAGCCCTGGGAGGATGGCGCTCACCGACACACTGGAGCTGCGCAGTTTCAGGCCACTGTTCCCAGACTTGCACTGACTCCATGATGATCAACTCTGCCCAGGAAGTTGTCTCAGAGGGTCACCAGGAAGTGCACGCTCCAGGTGGGCATTGGGTCATCCCAGCCCCAGAAAGGCTTCAGCATCAGAGGGCTGCAAAAATCTGTGCCCCCGGCCCCCATGGGACAGAGTTCTGCAGATACAGGGCTTCCCAGCAGGGCCCCAGTTCCAGCCCTCCTCGCTTCCAGGCACAGGCACAAGCTTGTTCTCAAAAAGACTGTGAGTGGAAGGGAAGTGGACCACTTCCGGGCTGAGGTTTCTGAGATAGGGCTGGGTCATCCCCCTGGCCACTTTCCTCCTTTGCCAGCTGCACACAGAGGGCTCTGACTCTCCCTGAACAGCAGAGCCACAGGGGTCCCTGAGTCAGCCAGGAGGAGGGCCACCTGCCCACCAGAAGCACCACATGGAGCTGTTCAGGAAGCAAGAATTAACGGTGTTACATGAAGCCACTGAAATGCGGAGGTTTTGCTTGTTAGATGCTATTATAAGTTCCCTAATATGGCATGTTATAAATCATCTCTGGCTGTCTCTGAATACAGTGTGTTTTCTAAACCCAAAGTCACAGAGTTTATTCCTGCCTCCTTTAAACCTCCGCAGTGCATGGCTTTCCCTCCTGGATGTCACGCACCTGCCGCTCCCCTGAGGTTTGAGTACTGTCTCCCTGAGCCGCACGGGATGGTCACGCAGGGTCAGGGCCGGTCTGGCCATCGCTGTGTTCTTGGGCCCAGCACAGGCTGTCCCCCGGTGGCTGTTTAGAAGAGGGGCAGGGCTAATAGATCCTAATTGTCTCTGCCATGCTCCTCCTGTCTATTCTGGGATCAGTGGACGCCTCGTTCCTCTTGTTTTTCATTCGTGGGACTTTCATGGGAAGCTATTTCCCTGACGGCTGTTTGCACAGATTTTTCTGAGACGAGCAACATCCTTTGCTTCTTTTCCTCTAATCATCTGGAAATACTGTGTCTCTTGGCATCGCTGTCTTGCCTGTCTTCCACCCACCAGCTGTCCAGCTCAGAGCACTCTCAAGAGAGTTAGCTCTGGAAGAAGGACACAACCCCCTTCAGAAGGTTCTGAAATGTAGAATGCTGCCTCTCCCTGGGGCTGGGGAGTTAAGGGAAAGCACGGTGTGGGAGGGAGAAAAGCAGGACTCACCTCTGCAACCCGAGGCTGCCTGCCGAGCAGGACAGGGAAGCAGGAGGTGGGGGGAGGAGGAGAAAGACTCCTTTGGGGGCAGGAGCCTGAGTTCGTATCCTGCTCAACCACGAGCTCGCAGATCCCCAAACTAGAGGAGATCCGAGGTGCAGGAAGAATGAATACCCAGTGCCTGCTCCCCTTTCAGGCAAGAGAATCATTCTGTTCATTTGACAGATGAGAAAACTGAGGCCGAGGGAGTTCGGGTAATTGGGAAACTAAGACTCAGCCGGGAAAGTGATCTGGTCAGGACACATGTGGAGTGGTACACGATGGATGCAAACCCTAGCTCCTCCAACTGTCCAGCTCTGCCCCTGACCACACCTTCACGGTGTCCATGGATATGTTCGAGAAGGATGGCAGCCCTGGCTTCCTGCCTTGGAGCTGGCCCCTCCTGGCGATCCAGCCGTCATCTCTAAGAAGGGAAAGCCCAGCCCCGTCACATCCTGGCCACGCCCGACTGTCTTCACGCTCCTGGGGCTCGCTCTTGGCTCCCAGACACCCCATGTTCACTGTGCCCCCCAGGCCTGGTCTTTGTCTAGGGCCTCCTCCCTCCTTGCTCAAGCTGATTAAAGCTGATCTCTGTTCCAAGCAATTAAACTCCAACCTGAGACCCTGCCCCTGGTACCGCCCAGGGCTGCTGTTGGCTCCACGGAGACAGCGTCTTTCTTTGCACAGCTGTACATGCGGAAGGGATGGGCTCGTTCCGAGTCAAGATGGGGTCATTTGGGACAGTTCTGGACTGGGCCAAGGTCAGGATACCTTTCCACCATTGCAGTTTCCTTCTAGTGTATAAGATACACAAACAGCAACACATCTGCCCCTAAAGCAGGGGAAAAAGAACAAGAAAAACAAACTCCTTCTTAAAGCTTATTAGGAAGACAACACGTCGTGTTAATTCTTTTAGTGGAGTGATGATGCGGGGAGAAACAACACTGCAAGTCTTCAGGGACTCTCCCCCACATGCTCATGGAGACACTCAACTCTGTTCCAAAGAACAAAGTTGAAATAGTTTGTAGGCGAGAACTTGATGAAAATTTGACATTTGATAAGAAACTAATTTTGGTGTGCCTTTTTAATACTTTAAAACACTATAGTAATAAACAACATCTATAAATGTCAAACTTTTCTATTTTGATTATGTTGCTTTGATTTTTATCAACTTTTTTTTATTAAAAATCCACTGTAAATGAAATAGAGAAGGGAAGATCGGCACAAGAAGATAAATTTTACAGTTTATCAAGATGTAAGCGACAGCATCTCATTTTTTTCAGCACTGGGATTATTATTTTTTGTCTCACTGTGGTTATTATGATGTTTTTATCTTTGTCTTCGAGTCTAGGAAACTTGCAGAGCTATGGGAACTGGGATTAAATTGCAGAGTGAAGGCGGCTTTCGCCTCGGCAGAGCAGAAAGATGCCAAGGTGGGCCAGGGACGGGGGAGGAGGGACATGCTCAGATTCTCTAGCTCTTTGGGTAGCTGCAAGAAGAGTGGAGTTAACTCTTCTAGGACCATAGCCTTTCCCTGGCTAGTGCTAAAGTTCCTCTCTGAACCCCTGTGGGTTCCCCCACACCCACTCCCCATTCTGAAATTTCACATTTAGTTGAGGCCTATGTCCTATGGCTGTCCAGGCTCCAGTGGGGGATGGATCTAAGTCTGGGTTCCCTGTGCCAAACATGAAGGCAGTGTTTGTGAGTGCTGGAAGGAGAGATGGAGGGAGGTGGATAAATGGGGAGATGAATGGATGGATGGATGGGCATAAGGATGTATGGAAAAGTGGATTGACAGATGGAGGAATATATAGATATATGGAAGGAGAAACGGATGAATGGAATGACAGAGGGAGAAAGAAGCAGATGAATGGGTGGGTGGATGGATGGACACATGGAGAGATGGATGGATGGGTGGATGGATGGATGGATGGATGGATGGATGAATAGAAAAGTGGATGGAAGGATGGAAGAACATACAGATATGTGGAAGGAAAATGGATGAATGGAATGATGGAGGGAGAAAGAAGCAAATGAATGGGTGGGTGGATGGATGGACACATGGAGAGATGGATGGATGGGTGCATGGATGGATGGATGGATGGATGCATGGATGGATGGGTGGAAAAGTGGATGGATGGATGGATGGATGGATGGTTGGATGGATGGATGGATGGATGGAAGAATACGTGGATATATGGAAGGAAAATGGATGAATGGAATGATGGAGGGAGAGAGAAGCAGATGAATGGGTGAGTGGATGGATGGACACATGGAGAGTTGGATGGATGGATGATGGACAGATGGATGGATGATGGACACATGGGTGGATGAACGAATGGATGGGTGATTATATGAATGCAGGGAGGTATGCATGAAGATAGGGAGAAAGGGGGAGGGAGGGAGAGCGGGCCTGTTCACTGGCTGGCAATTTTAGAACCACAACCTGTCAAGGCTTTAGTTCAGGCTTAATAACCTCCCCAGATCCTTCTGGCTCTGAATATTTTCAGTCCTCCAAAGTCATGCACAAAATTAAAGGGAAGGAAAATAAATCTCTTAAGGTAGCCTCTGTGTGCTTTTGAGAAGCAGTCACTTACAAGGACAACCATAATAATCATTTTTCTATTCCTTCCCAATTTGTAAAACATGTCCATGCCCTCATCTAACCCTTACAACCACTTGGAGATGAACATCATCCCAGCTTATCTGACAGCGGAACCAGGACTCAGAGAGCAGGGGTTTGCCCAAGGTCAGATTGCAAGTGACAGACAGAACTGGATCCTGGAGAGTCGAGCCTTCTGGCCCCTCTCCCCCAACAAGTCCCATCTCTGGCCTCAGGAGGCTGAGCTTGCTGGAGGCCCAGGGTGGTGGGTGGCATGCCAGATTCAGCTTCCTTTTGTGCAGTCTGGTGGGAAAAAAGGAGCCCGACAAAGCTGGAGAGTATCGGAAGTCTTGCCTGAGACGCAGAGCTCTGGAGCGTTCCAGGCCTGTGAATTCCCCGCTCCTGGAGGGCAGGTGGGTGAGGAGCTGATGCTGTTCACGGTCAGGTCAGACGGTGCCGCAAGCCTGTCCTGAGAGGTTTGGGATCCGGAGGTTTGTGCACAATGGTGGCAGCAGCACAGACATAAAGCCCCAGTCCTCAGCATCAGAATCCGTGACTCTTCTGAAAATGTGACTTCAATTCCACCAGCGCTGCAAGAGCACTGAGCATGGAGTGCTTGGAGCAGGAAGGGAGGGGGGCTTGAGGGTCACTCAGTGTCCGTGAGTGGTAGATAGAACTGGGTCCTGGAGCAGCTGAGCTGCCTGTGCAGACCGGCAGGGCCACTGTGAGCGTGTGCTCAACTGCTGCAATTTCTCATCCCACCCGTGTCTTCCGCTGCTGTGCTCCTTTGCTGAGAAAAGAAGATCTTGCAAGTCCATAGGGTTCCCACATGTTAGATGCCTCTGCACCCTTGAACTCCAAAGAGTTTGTGATCCCAGGAAGCAGCTCTGAAATCCATTCCATAGAACCCTGGAGCTGACCGACTGCTGTGCAATAACAAAACCTCCAGACACCCCCACCCCCAACAACAGCTTAAGGAGCCACTGAGTGCTGAGAGCAAGGAGGGAAACCATGACCACACCTCTGCCTCTCTCACCTCCTTCATGGCCTCCTGCAGCCCTGGGATGAGAGGGGACAGCGCCCTAACAGTGAAACAGGCCCTGGAGGCAGAGGCTGGCCCCCTCCTCTCCCCTAGGGACTGTTGCTACATCAGGGAAATGACCTTAGTTTTTCCACCTATCCACCGAATTAGCTGTACTCTCTACTCTAGACAGCTCAGGTCCTGATTTGAGTGAATTTGGTAACTATTTTAATTTGCTGAAAGACCCTGGTTGCCTGCAGCCGAGGCCGGTCAGTGATTTTCCCCAAAGGTGTTTGTAGGGTCCCTAGCTGGGGGACTCCATATCCGCCCACTCACTGGCTCTTCCTCCTTGGTCCCCCATTCCGCTAATGCTGCCTGGGCACCTGCCTTCCACCCAGGGGCACCGGGCACCGAGGAGATGGGCGGGAGCAAACTGGGACATTTCTTCCCTTGAGAGTGATATTCTCTCCAGGGAGGGACCACATAGGGGAACCAGAAGACACAAAAGGCCATTACACTTCAAAAAATAGATTTAGGGGTCCAGGGCATTCCTTTAACGTTGCACGGTGGTGAGGTCTGTGCCGTTAGTGTAGCCATCACCTAAGCAGTATACACTTGTACCCATTAAGCAGTTTCTCGTCCCGCATCCCCCTCCCACCCTTCCAAGTCTCCAGTGCCTCTCACTCCACGCCCTGCATCCATGCGTATGCATTGTTTAGCTCCCACTTATAAGTGAGAACATGCGGTCTTTGACCCTCTGCGTCTGCTATATTTCACTTAAGATAATGGCTTCCAGTTCCATCCATGTTGTTGCAAAAGAGGTCAGTGTGCCATGAGCGAAGCCAGCGGCGCACCTGCGCAAGCACACTGTGGGCAGAGCCTCCGGAGCTGTGCTTCAGCTGAGTCAGAACGAGATGCAGAAGGAGACTGGGGCCGCCTTGGAAGGAGAACTTGGGGAACGCAGTTCCAGCAGGAGGGACAGAGGGGACAAAGGCCTGAGACGGGGAGGCGGCTGGCTCTGGACTGGATGGGAGGCCGGGTGGCCACAGGATGACAACAGGAGGAGGTGTGGGATGGAGCAGCTGCAGGGTGCTTGGGTGGGCCTGGACACCAGATCTGGGTTTATCCTGAATGCAGAAGGAAATGAGGACAGATTGAGCAGGAAAGGGAAGGGACCCAGTGTGGAAGGTGATGCTGGACCCTGACTATTCAGCAGGGACTGTGAGCCATGCCCAGCCATGGGAACACAATCCAGTGGGGACGATGGATGGGGGACGAGGCATGGCAAGTGTGTCCGGGGCCCTGAAGGGGGACCAGGGGCTCCGGGCAGCAAAGCTGGATGTTGGCTGCAGTCTGGTGTTTGGGAAGGATGTTGTGAGAGAGGTGGATGATGAGCTCCTGAGCATGGGGGAACCAGGACTGGAACGCAGCCTGTCCGACCTCCCCACCCCAACCACACTTTCTCCACTGAGCCCCAAACCGTGGAGAGATGGAGAAGGAGGTGCATGGCCCTGCCCAGCAGTCAGGAGGGCTGAGGAAGAGGCCGATCCCAGACCACCCTGGGAACTGCCCAGGGGGTGCTGGGTGACGTGGCCTGCAGCTCCCCAGTCTGGCACTGCTCCCAGACTCCACACCCCAGGATGAAGCCTCCTACAACCTGGCAGATGTCTTACCTGCAGAAACAGACGCCGGGGTCCAGTCAGAGGCTCTGTCCTCTTAGGAGGCCAATTGAAGCGGGGCCTTCCTGGATCCCGACTGTCTCCTCCCAAATTTGCTGCTCTGCCTCAAATGCAATTGGGGCCAAGTTTATTCCCCAAGGACCTCTCTGGGGGATTCTCTTTGAATTTCCCTTGAGTATTACAGCTGGAGGCCAGAGCTCCAGAAGGAAGCCAATGGCCAGGCTCCAGTCCTCCTGGAAAGCACAGTGGCCAGACCCAGAACGTGTCTGGGTCTGCCTGGGAAGGCTCTCACCGAGGTTCCTGGTGGAGCTGGCCTCCGGGACCTGGGGACTCCAGGCAGCAGTGGCAGCCTGACCTCAGGGTGGAATCTGGAGGCCAGTGCTGTTTGGCTTTTGGTGGTTTAGGGCTTGAAAGGGGCCCAAGACACTGTCAGCACCTCTCCTGTGATTAATGGCCTTAAGAATATGGTCGGCAGGCACAGGCGCTGTTGCTGCGCTGGAGACCTCAGTCATCCACCGACACCCTCCAGCCCCCGTGGGCGGAGCCCTGCCAGGAGCTGCCAGGAGAGGTGCCAAAGGCTCTTCCAGAGCTGTCCTGCAGGGGATAATGGCCCCATCATCAGAAGCGGGGAGTTTGGGCCTGGCCATGGGGAGACTAAAGCTCTGGCCTTCGAGAGTGGCTGTGCAGGTGGCTTCACCTGGGGACCAGCACAGGGAGTCTGGTGTCCTGGAAAGGCGTGGGTGGGTCTGAGGGATGATTGGTGACTTTCCTGTGGCTGCCGTAACAAATTGCCACAAACTTAGTGACTTAAAACAACACAGATTTATTATCTTACACTTCTGAGGTAGGATGTCCAAAATGGCTCTCCCTGGGCTACGTTCCAGGTGCGGGCAGGGCTGGTTCCTCCCGGAGGCCGCAGGGGAGAATCCCTTTCCTTGCCTTCTTCAGCTTCTAGAGGACGCCTGTGCTCCTTGGCCAGTGGTCTCATCCCTCAGACCTCTGCCTCCCCCGTCATGTCTCCTCCTCTGACCTCTGTCTCTCTCATAAGGACCCTGGTGATTACATGCGGCCCACCCGGATGACCCAGGATGACCTCCCATCTCAGGGTCTTGACTGTGAGCTCCATCTGGAGAGTCTATTTTCACACATGAGGTGGCACATGCCTAGGTCCCGGGGACTAGGGTGTGGACATGGTTGGGGGGCGTTTATTCTGCCACCACTGGTGATGCCAAGGATGGAGGAGATGGTGGCCCCATCCTCCTAGCTCTGAGCTTCTGCCCTGGATTTATCTGTTCCCACCAGATCAATCTCCAGGACCACTGAAGCCCGCAGGAGGCTGAGGCACGGCCCTGCTCCCAGCTACCCAAATCCAGCTTCTGGCAGGAGTCTGTCCCAAGGGGGCTGGAGGGTGTCAGTGGATAGCTACCACCTCTACTTGGCTCAATGCCTGCTTTCAGGGGCCTGCAGCCCCACCCACCTCATCTCTGTCAACACACCATCCTCATGGGCAAGTGGAGCTGCCCCCCTTGCCCACCCACCTGGGCCCGCAGGCCCCAGCAGGCCCCTGCATGCTCCACATCCTTCTTGCTTCCTGGCCTGTCCCTCCAGGGCCTCAGAACTTTCCTTACCCTATCGCCAGGTCCCTGCGCCACCCTGAGGGGGCCACAGCTGCCTGCACTGTCAGCTGGATCCACTAGCCCCAGAGCCCACCAAGGCAGGGACGGTGCCCGCTTTACTGTTGCGGCCTCAGAACCCAGCGTGGGGCATGTCCGGTGCCTGCACATCCTCTAAGCATGCGGGCGTGCATGGGCCACAGGGACTGTGCCACTTCAAGGCACAAACGCCCGGGGGCCCTCCCTCCAGGCCGTGTTCCCAGGCAGTTCCCGGGGCCCCTACAGTCCTGAAAGGCCCTGTCCCTGTCCACATGCTCTCCCTGCTCCCTGAAGAGGAACCTGAGGGGACTCGGCCGCAGCCTGCCATCCTTGCGGAAGCATTGTGAGGGGCACAGGCCTGTAGGGGTGGGTTTCCCTGGAGGTCACCTCCGTCACAGCCACAGTGGACACTATGGCAAGCTCCAGAATGGGCCCCCACGAGCCCTGGAAGTGTCCCCATCCCCAAGGGTGGGGACTCCACAGCACGTATTGAAGGTGGGGGGCACAGACAGGGCTGAGGAAAAGGGGGCAGACCTGGGGAGGGGCTGGCATAGAGAGAAAGAGAAAAGTGAGGCTGAGGCGAGGGGGTTGGGTTTAGAGTTGGGGTTTCCTTCATTCCCTTCTTCCCTCTCTGAGTGCCAGGCACCGTTCTGGGGCCAAGAGCTCAAAGACAACAGCCCTGCCATCCAGGAGTGCTGGGCTGGTGGGAGACAGTGACAGACATCAGGGCATGGCCCCCGGGCAGGGGGAAGGAGAGGCCCCAACCCCAGCTCAGCCTGGGTGGTGAGGGAAGGCTGGGGCAGGTGGCATCAGAGCCAGCCCTGGAAAGACAAAGACGGGCTCCTCGGTGAAGGAGGAAGGGGAAGGAAGGAGGCGGTCCAGGCCTAGGAAACAGCAGAGGCAAGGGAAAGGGCAAGGGCAAGGGCAAGGAGGGGGGGCCTCACTGGCTGACGCCCACTGCACAGCTGCCACTGCCCTGGGGCCAAGCAGGCTTTTCTAGAATGTCCCCAGGTCAACGCCTGCCTGAGGAAGGGTGGGGGCGCGGAGGGGCCTCGCACTCAGAGAGGAGGCTCAGGGTGTCCCGGGCCACGAGGTGAGGCCAGAACCTCTCAGTCTATTTTTGGGTCCCAGCTCTTTCATCCCCAAGAGCGAATGTTCACTCCTTTGTGAGCAGCCTCAGAGGTCCCGCGTCCCTCAGCCCCCGTCAGCCCCCCTGGGCCCCTTGACTGTTGCTATTTAAAGGCATCTTGGTCCAGGCCAGAGAAAGGGGTAATTAGGGGCCTGGAAGATGAAAGGGGCCACCGCCCCCACCCTCCATGTGCCTGCCCTCGTCGAGGGGTCAACAAAACCCTCTTTGTGGCCCTGCCAATTATAGGCACCAAGAGGGGCCACTGGGCCACACGGGAGACAGGACTGCGCCCTTCCCCAGGGTGGGCTGGGGTCTCTGCTGCCCACACACAGGGCCCTGGGCCACCAGGGTCAGCCTGGGAAAGTGTCCCCAGGCCGAGGCCCAGAAGCCCTGGGGCAGAGCTCCCCCTGCTCTGCTGGGCACCTGTCCACCGTGCATCCACAGACCTGGTGACAGAGGTGGGAGGGCGGTGTAACCGGCTCCCCTGGGAAAACTGCCCTGCCCTGGTGGCCCTGAGGCTGCTGGGCCCAACGGGGTCTCTCATGGGAGCAGAGTGAGCCAGCGCCACAAAACGCCCTTTCTGGGCCTGCCAAGAGCATGTCCTCGGCCACCCAGCAGCTGGCCCGAGCACTGCAGGTGGCACGGAGCATCCCTGCTTGTCCCCCACCAGCCAATGTCCCCTGCAGCCATGGAGGCCTGGGCACCTGCACCTGACCATCCCGGGTCAGGAAAACTAGGCCCTGGGATGTGGCGTGGGGGTGCCTGCTCTCCACACCAGTCCCAGGCCCTGACGCGGCGGCACCTGGTGTCCCCAGCCCTCCTGCTTCCCGTCACTCCCCTGATTCACAGCCAGGCCAAAAACAGGTACCAGCAGAGGCACCAGCGGGGCAATGTTCATCGAGGTGTCCTCTGTCTCCCTCTGTGCCTGTTCCTCTCTTTCTCCACCTCTCTCTGTGTCTCCATCTATCTGTGTGTGTGTGTTTGTGTGTCTGTGTTTGTGTGTGTGTGTGTGTGTGTGTGTGTGTGTGTGTGTGTGTGTTCTACCCAAAGTGGTTGCCTGCTGGGAACTTCTTAGAAACGCTCATTCCAGGCCCCACTCCAGACCTGTTGGAGCAGAGGGAAAGGCGGCAGCCCCTGCCTTCCTACGAAAGGGTCCAGAAAAGGGCCTCAGCCACAGGTCTGACACCTGAGGGTGCACGGCCTCCTCTCTGGCCCTGGGTTTGGGCCTCATTGTCCTTATCTGAGAAATGGGAACTGGGACTGGAGCCTCCCTCACAGCCCTGAGCACACCCAGCCCCTGTCCCCTAAGCCCGCCACTGACCCCAGGTCCTCCTCCTGCCGCCTCTGGAGGAGGGCCTAGGTCTCTGGTCCCCTGTCTGCCCACCAGGCCATTGTCACCCCCCGCACTCTACCAACACCACTGTCATCAAGGTCCCCACCAGCACCTTCCCTGGCCTCCTCTTACTGGTCACGGCTGCACTGGAGACCCTTGGTCCCCCACCTACAGGAGCCATTTTCTCTGCGGCACACCCAGGCCCCTCCTCCCATCCACAGCTCTGTCCCCGCTGCTGCAGCTTCTCTTCTGACCTGCCTTGTCACCTTCCTCTTGCACAGCCAGGTGGCTTCTGAAAACATCCCGATTCCCATGGCTACACAGGCTCCCAGCGCTTAGGATCCTCCGCGTCACTCCAGCTGATCTCATCTCTGTGCTAGTCCCAGAACAAACAGGGTCCTTCCCAACTCCAAGTCTTTGCTCAAGCCGCTCTTCAGGTGTGGGATGAGCAGAGCAAGAGAATTTATCATGGCCTGAGGTCCTGCAGGGTTCTTAGGTCAAAAAAGGGTGGTTCCCAGCCCCTGGCCCCAAGCAGGGAATCAGCCTCACCTCCCAAGCTCATATTAGGTGATGCCTGGCTCTCTCTCAGACCAGCTGCCATTCACTTCCCATCTGTGAGCCTCCATTTCTTCATCTGTAAAATGGGCTGTAGCATCGACCCTCCTCCTACTTGGCAAGGACTAAGTGCAGGTGACATTCCCGACAGGAGTGGGGGCCCAGGGCACGCCATTCCCTCGTCCCCTTCCCTGATCCTCAAATCCGTCATGAGGATCTCAGCAAAGTAGGAGAGGAGCCTTTGGAAGAATATTTGTTCCGAAGCGTCTCATTCCTCAGCCTCAAGAGCACCCAGCACGCACCTGCGAATCTCTGGTTTTCCAGGATTCTTTATTTCTGGAAGACCAATGTACCTTTCCCCACTGGGCTGGGCAAATGTGACATTGACCCTGGCGGGACAGCCTGGCAGGTCCTGAGTGCATGGGCCTCTCTGGGCACACCGTCCTATCTCCAAGACCTGAGAAAGGCCCGGGGAATGGCAGAGCAGGTGGGAGGCTATGACACTGTCAATTCCGGGGCATGTGGCCCAGGACCAGTGAAACAACCGTCTCCGCTTTCTCACAGAGGAGATGGTCTGGACAGCCATGCGGCCGCCATGGGGAATCAGCAGCTCCACCATCAGCTCTGGGAGAAGCAACTACCAAAATCACACAATGACTCAGAGAAAGTGGAGAGACGGCGCTCTGGAGGCTGGGCAACCTTGAGGCCAGGTGGCTGCTGGAATGGATGAGGCCTGGCCCAGGCCAGGGAGCCCCGTGCTCTGGGAGTGAGGCTGTCCTACCCAGCCCTGAGCTCCGACTGGCTGACCAGGGTGAGGATGGAGTCAGTAACCTTTGGGTGCCAGCTGCACGTGGGTGTGGAGCTGGTGCTTGCATTCCTTTGTTTGTTTCCTGGGAGCCCTAGGGGCGCCTTGGGTGGGTGTCCAGCCCACGGATGGTGCTTGCATACCATGCTCACGGTGATGCTGAAATCCCAGTGTCAACCCATTGTACAGATGAGGAAAGTGAGGGGTAAGGCACCGAGTCTCTTGAGAAGCAAGAATCCCATCCTAGTGTCTGGCCACCCCACCCCACTGCGGGCCAGGCAAGCTAGGTTTGCAGTTATTTGGAGGTGGGAACAGGCCCTGGGTGGGTCCCCCAGCAGCTCTGTTTGGCAGTTGGCCAGAGAGTAAATTTGAGGCAAGCATCTGCCTCATCCAGGGGCTTCTTACCATCTCCTTCCAGCCATGGCAGGGACCAACCCATCAGCCAGGGGGAACTAGACTAATTCACCCAAGGGTGGGTAGACTGAGGCCTAAAGAGGAGGGCAGCCTGCCCAAGGTCCCTTACTGCCAGGAGTCATCGGCCCTCCTGGAGGATTCCCTTATTTGTTTATTTATTTATGTATTATTTTTGATTGCCTGATACAAATTGCATGTTTATGGTGTTCTACATGATGTTTTGCTATACGGATGCTCTTTGGCTTACAATGGGACTACATCCTGGTCGTAAGTCGAGAGTTGAAAATATTATAAGTTGAAAATGCCATAAATAAAAAATGCATTTAATACACCTAACCTACCAAACCTCACAGGTTAGCCTAGTCTGCCTTAAACACATTCCAAACACTCACATTGGCCCATAGCCCATTTTATAGGAAAGCATTCCACATTTCATGTAATTTATTGAAGGCTGTGCTGAAAGTGATAAACAGAATGGTTGTACGGCTCCTCAATGAACGTTCACAGCTGCAAGCACAGTGGGCCTGAAGAGTATGGGAGGCGCGGAACTACAATCAATTGCTGCATGGTAGGGATGCTACAGCCACAGGATCATCCATTTCTCTCTCTCCTGTTGGGGCTCGAGACAAGCTGGGGGAAGGTACTGGGGCATCCACACTTGTCAATGGATTAGCAGGCACAAGTGTTCCACTGGAAGACACCAAATTCTGACAGCACGGTTTGTTTCCTCTTTTCATTATTACCCTCCAAATGCTGGCAACACAGTACCCAGTAGAGTATTGGTTATTTAACCTCGCGATTGCGTAGCTGACTGGAAGCTACAGCTCTCTGTCACTGGCCTGTGTCATGAGGGAGTATCATACTGCATATCACTAATCCAGAAAATTTTTAGATATGCTGGGAGATGAGGCTCTAATTTCCTTCTTCTGCATGTGGATATCCAGTCTTCCCAACACCCTTTGTTGAAGAGACTGTTATTTCCCCATTGTGATTCTTAACATCTTTGCTGAAAATGAATTGACTGTAACTATGTGGATTTATTTCTAGGCTCTTCATTTTGTTCCACTCGTCTATGTATCTTTTTGTGTGTGCCAGTACTATGCTGTTTTAATTACTATAGCTTTGTAGCAGATTTTAAAATGAGGTAGTGCGATGCCTCTGTGTTTGTTCTTTTTGGTCAAGCTTACTTTGGCCATTTGGTTTTTTTCTGTGGTTCCATACAGATTTTAGGATTATTTTTTCTCTTAGTGTGAAAAATGACATTGGAATTTTAATATGGCAAGGCATTGAACCTGCAGATTGCTTTGGATAGTATAAACATTTTAATGGGATTAAGTCTTCCAATTTATGAACAAGAGCTATCATTCCTTTTCTTTGTGGCTTCTTCAATTTCCTTCATCAATATTGTATAGTTTTCAGTGTACAGAGTGATATGGCTTGGCTCTGTGTCTCCACTCAAATCTCATCTTGAATTGTAATCCAAAGTGTAATCTCCCAGTGTTGAGGGAGGAACCTGGTGGGAGATGATTGGATCATGGGGGTGGTTTCCCCCATGCTGTCATCATGAGAGTGAGGGAGTTCTCATGAGACCTGATGGTTTTATAAGTAGCAGTTTCTCCTGCTCTCCTCTCTCCTGTCGTGCTGTGAAGAAGGTGCCTGCTTCCACTTCGCCTTCCACTATGATTGTAAGTTTCCTGAGGCCTGCCCATCCCTGTGGAACTATGAGCCAATTAAACCTCTTTTGTTTATAGATTACCCAGTCTCGGGCATTTATTTACAGCAGTGTGAAAACGGACTAGTACACAGATCTTTCACCTGCTTAAGTTTATTTCTAAGTATTTTAGTATTTTTGTAGCTATTGTAAATGGGATTATTTTCTTGATTTTTTCCAGATGGTTTGTTACCAGTGTATGGAAATACTACTGATTTTTATATGTTGACTGTTGCCTCCTGCCACTTTACTGAATTTGTGTATTGGTTTAGTGACTTTTTTGGTGAATTCTTGAAGGTTTTCTATATAGAAGAACATGTCTGCAGAGACAATTTTACTTCTTCCCTTCCATCTTGGATGTCTTTTATTTCTCTCTCTTTCCTTATTGCTCTGACTAGGACTTCTAGTATTACGTTGAATAGAAGTGGTGAGAGTGGGCATCCCTTTCTTGTTCCTGATCATAAAGGAAAATATTTCAACTTTTCACAGTTGCGTATAATATTAGCGTTGGGATTGTTGTGTATGGCCTTTATTGTGTTGAGGTACGTACCTTCTGTATGAGTTGGTTTTCATGCTGCTAATAAAGACACACCCGAGACTGGGTAATTTATAAGGAAAATGAGGTTTAATGGACTCACAGTTCCACGTGGCTGGGAAGGCCTCAAAATCATGGCAGAAGGTGAAAGGCACATCTTACATGGCAGCAGCAAGAGAGAGAATGAGAGAGCCAAGTGAAAAGGGTTTCCCCTTATAAAACCATCAGGTCTTGTGGGACTTATCCACTACCACAAGAACAGTATGCGGGATACCACCCCCATGATTCAGTTACCTTCCACTGGGTCCCTCCCACAACATGAGGGAATTATGGGAGCTACAGTTCAAGATGAGATTTGGGTGGGGACACAGCCAAACAATATCACCTTCTATACCCAACATGTTGAGAGGTTTGTTTTTTTTTTTTTTAATCATGAAAGGTTGTTGGATTTTGTTGAGTGTCTTTTATGCATCTGTTGAGATATGGTTTTTGTTCTTCATTCTGTTAATGTGATGTATTATATTTATTGATTTATAAATGCTAAACTATCCTTGCATCCCAGGGATAAATCCCACTTGCTCATGGTGGGTGATCCTTTTAATCTGCTGTTGAATTAGATTTTTCAGTATTTTTTTTAGAATGTTTATCAGAGATATTAGCCTGTAAATTTATTTTCTTGTAGTGCCCTTCTCTGGCTTTGATATCAGAGTAATGCTGACCTCATAAAATGTGTGTAGAGATATTCCCTTCCCTTCTATTTTTTCGAAGAGTTTGAGAAGGATTAGTATTCATTGTTCTTTACATATTTGGCAGAATTCAGCAGTGAAGCCATCAGATCTCGGGCTTTTCTTTGCTGAGTGGTGACCACAGTGCAAGCACATGGGGAGACACCTTGTCTCCAGGGCCTAGTGTGTGAAATAGCTCACTATGGCAATGGCTAGGCAGTCTGAGTTCTAAGTGAGTGCAGTGCAGCCACAGAGCTGAGTCTGGAGTATGTGCACTCATGGAGTGGCTGTGGCTTGTGGGTAAGAGGCACACGCAAAGTTGGGAGAGGTGGTAGCTCCTTGCCTGAAGCAGCACACCAGTGGCTGCTCTTTGGGTGCGGGGAGGAGGTTTACAGCTGCATCTCCCTCTCTGGGGTTCCCCGGCAGGAACAGCTGCTGGTAACCTCAGTAGCAAGAGATGGCAGTATCCTCTGTGGAACAGACCACTGGAGACCATGGTGGCACCCACTCTGTGGCTCATACCAATGGCCTCATCTTTCTTCTTTGTTCCTAGCCTTCTCCTGGCATCTCAGATGTGCCAGTCTCACTGGTGATCCTTTCTGTGTAATATTCTCCTTTTTTTTTTTCTCCACTGGGTTGCTGCAGATTTTTCAATGGGTCCCTGAGCCCTTCTGGGACCATTTTGGTTCATGCACAGCTTTCTATATTTGTGTTTTTGTGGGGACGAGAAGGCTGTTACCTTCTACTCTGCCATCTTCGTGACCTGACTCCTGCCCACAGGATTCTGAGCTGGCAGTGACCTCAGGGATTTGGCCCACAGCCCTTGGTTCAGGGCAGGACTCTGTGCCTGGAGAGAATGAGGGTTTGACCAAAGACTCTCAGAAGGTCAGTGACAGCAGGTAAAAGATGTGTTTTCCTGCTGTCCCAAGAGACAAGGCTCAGCCCCAGCTGTCCCCACCCAGCAAATCACTCACCCCCAGGACCACTAACCCCCCACATTCTCAGAGGCCCCATGGCATTTGTGAATCAAACAGACTTGAGAGCAGCGGGGTCAGAGTGGGGGTCTGAGTCTTCCATGCATAGGTGGGCTCTGTGGGGGCCCGGGGCTCTCCACTTGCCCATAGTGAAGGGCTTGGGACACCGCCCTGCCCCTAAGTTTGACTCTGCTCTGTTTCCCCACCTGTCAGGTGAGAGGCCTGGGAAGGGTCTCAAAGGGCCTGCCTGTTTCTTAGCTTCTGAACTGTGAGTGTTCTTCACCCCACTGCTTACCCTTCTATCCCTAAGAAATCTGCCTTGTAGAGGCCTGGAGTTCAGGGTCCCAGGCCCTGAGAGCAGTGACCTAGCCCACTTGGCAGGCTCGCCCTGGAGCATCTGATGCTTCCCGCACCTGTGGTTGTTCCTTCACCCCAGGCTTTGAAAGCCCTGATTCAAGCTCTCACCTGCTCCTTTCACCCCCAGATGAAATTCTGAGCTCCTCAGTCACTGCAAAGCCCTGCCTGTTGGGGCCCCCACACAGCCCACACCCTGTCTGGGATGGACGGGCCCTCCACACAGACCCATAGCTATCCTACCTCTGGGCCCGGCTCCTGCTTAGCCTTCTGCCCATGGGAGAGGAGGAGGCATGACCTAGTGTGGGACTGGGATGACAGCCAATCATAATGGTGAATTTTACCAGGCATTTGCTTTCCACCAGGCACTCTTTTAGAATGATCCACTCCTGTGTGTCTGTAGCTGACTCTCCCCTCGTATGGAGGAGACTGAGGCACGAGCCTCAGGGCCTGCTGGAGATGGTGCAGACAGCAAGGGGAGCCAGGCCACAGATCGGCCAATGGCCCTCTGCAAGTCGCTCTGCTGCCTCTGGGGGAGGCGGAGGGACATCAGTAACGTGGTGCCCAGCTGCCGCGGGTCCTGCGGGGTGTCGGGGTAAGAAGGGTCAGGGCCGACTGGTTTCAAGCGGCAGTGAGCTGGGGAGGAGAATGATGATGTCATCCCCACAACCAGAGCCCCCGCGATGCAACCCCTGAGTGGGAAGATGGTGCCTTCCACATGCCCCACACACAGCCTGAGCTGGCCAGAGGCAGGGAGCGCCTCGGGTGGGCTGGACAGGCTCTGTGGTGAGGGTGATAGCTGAGCGGGGCAGCGAAGTGGAAGGATGCCTGGTTGGAAGGGAGTGGCCGGCCCAGGCAGAGAGGCTGGAGTGTTGAGGGAGCCAGCTGCAGTGCGGGGGACGCGTTAGTGATATATTTGAAGTTTCTGCAGGGAGGGCCCCGCTGAGCCTGCACCAGCAGCCTGGGCCTGCAGCCTCGGACCCTCCTAGCCAACATCGGTGAGGGTGTTCCCCGAACGTTTCACCTGACTCTGTCCCAGCTCAACTCACCTGGTGAGACTCAGACCCCATAACTCTTGTCCCGAGACACAGCCTTCCCTGCCCTCCCCCACATCCTACCTTCCCCATTTAGAGGAATTGGCCTCAAATGACCCACAGCAAGGCCCACTAGCAGCCAGGACTCCAGGGAGAGTCACCACCGGACAGCAGGCCTGGCCCTGGCCCAGGTTCTCACCACCCACATTCCAGTGTGTCCAGACCACAGCCAAGACACTGTGTGCCTGCTTGCCACCTGCAGCCCATCTGGTGCCCTGGAACCCCCTGGAGCACATCCCCAGATAGGGACTTGGCATTCCTCACGCCACCAGCAGGGCTGCCCCATGCTGGCCTCCGAGCTCCAGTCCCTGCCTGAGACCCTGCTCAAGCGCTGCCTCCTCTCTGGAGCTGCCCCAATCCCCCCAGGGCTCCCTGGGGCTCCCGAAACCCTCCTGCTATAAAAATGGTTCAGGGCCTTCAGGGCCTGGAGTCAGGGAAAGCAAGGCTGGACCCTGGCTGTGCCTCTTTCCAGGCCAGGGCCTTGTCCAATCTGTATCTTAGTTTTTCCATCTGTAAAGTGGGCTGGGTCCATCATGGGGCTGTGGGAGGGCTCTGGAGGGAATGTGGACAGCAGTCTTAGCTCCCAGTCAACAGCCACATAGGATTCAGAAACCTGAACTGACCCAGTCTGGGGGACCATCTCCATTTGTCTCCAGGTCCCTGGTAGCCAGCACGGGCCAGTGTCCAGACTCCCTTAAAAATAGCCAAGGCCAGGCACGGTGGCTCACGCCTGTAATCCCAGCACTTTGGGAGGCCGAGGCGGGTGGATCACCTGAGGTCAGGAGTTTGAGACCAGCCTGGCCAACATGGTGAAACCCTGTCTCTACTACAAATACAAAAATTAGCTGGGCGTGATAGTGCATGCCTGTAATCCCAGCTATTCTGGAGGCTGAGGGACGAGAATCACTTGAAGTTGGGAGGCGGAGGTTGCAGTGAGCCGAGATCGCGCCAATGCAGTCCAGCCTGGGCCACAGAGTAAGACTTTGTCTCAAAAAAAAAAAAAAAAAAAAAAAAAAGCCAAACTCCCCTCTAACATTTATAAACCCCCATTTACATGTCAAGAAAAATTGAATTTGTGTTTCTGATTCATTTACAGTTAATTTGTGAATGACTGTTCTACAAGAGATAGCTGGGTCCAAACACTCCAGGCTGCAAATACCCAAGGTTGCAAATGTCCAAGGCAGTCTCGCCTCCCTTTAGGGACACTCCCAGGATGGCAGGAAGCTCCTCTTAGGATGGGGCCTGGGCATGGGCAGAGAGACAGCATGACAGCCACAGACTCCAACACAACCAGGCTCTTGGTCCACTGGGAGCCTCCTGTCCCAAGTCACGGCCACCGTCCCTCACATCAGCAGTTCTCCAGCTATCCGTAACTGGTCAGGGAGGCCCCTCATGGATGGTGAGAATGGCAAGCCAGGGAGAGGCACTGTATGGGCAAAGATGGGAAAGTTGGCATGCCCTTGGATGTGGGCATGTAGGCAGGTGGCCCATGGAGAGGACTGGCTCTCAGACCTGTCTCCTGGGATCCGTTTGCTCAGGCAACCATGACAAAGTATCACACCCTGAATGACTTAGGCAGCAGGAATGGATTGCCTCACAGTTTTGGAAGTTGGGAGTCTGAGACCAAGGTGTTAGCAGGCTGGGCTCTTTCTGTGGGCTGTGAGTTAGAACTTGTGCCAGGCTTCTCTCCAGCTTCTGGTGGTACACTGGCAATCTTTGGCATTCCCCACATGTGTGTGTAACTGTGTCCAAATTTCTCCTTTCCCCTTCTTTTTTTCTTGGCCTTTGGTGACAATTATCCATGTATTTTTATGAGTATATCACAGTTGTACATATTTTGAGGGTACACGTGATATTTTGATACTTTTATAGAAAATAATGAGTAAATCAGGATTATTAAGATATCCATCATCTCAAGTATTTATCTTTTCTTTATGTTGGGAATATTACAAATCTTCTCTTCTAGTTATCTTGAATAATATACACAAAAATTATTGTTAACTATAATTTCCCTACTGTACTGTCAAATACCAGAGCTTAGTCTTTGAAATTACCCCTTCTTGTAAGAACACCAGACACATGGGACTAGGGCCCACCCTAATGGCCTCATGTTAATTTGATTATCTCTGTAAAGACCCCATCTCCCAATTCCAAATGAGGTCACATTCCAAGATACTAGGGCTTAGGACTTCAACATATGAATTTGGAGGGCACAGGCTAGTCCATGACATTTCTCAACAGACTCATTGGCCTGGGGTGGGGGGGGGGTGTGCCGGGGTGACCACAGGTGTGTAAAGGGAAGGCATGATGAGCCCATGGACAGCAGAGAGAGTGGGAGCAGAAGGGCAGAGCAAGGCTGTGAGGCAGGGATGCCCTCAACAGGAAGGTTGTCAGAAGAGCCAGGAAGGGCCAGTGCAGAACTCGGTTTCATGAATGTGGAATGACCTAAGTTGGGGCAACATGGCAAGAGGTTAGCCCAAGATGGGGGGTCAGACCTACCTGGGGTGGAGTCTCAGCTCTGCAGTATCTGCCCTCTGAGATGTCAGGCCTTTAACAGCTCAAGTTCAGTTTGCAGATCAGAGAAATGGGATGGTAACCACAGCTCACAGTGCATGGCAAACACTTGGCTCTTGACAGGGAGCTCAGAACCAAGTCTGGACAGGAGAGCCAGCCTGGGTTTCTTCAGCGCAGTGTCAGGCCCTGGATAGCCCCCTTTAAATCACTGAGTTAGAAATGGGGCTGCCCACTCCTATTCAATGAGTACTAGAAGTCCTAGCCAGAGCAATTAAGCAAGAAAAAGAAATAGAAGGCATACAAATAGGAAAGGAAGAAGTGAAAATATTTGCTGATTAAATTACCTTATATACTGATAACCTTGAACACTTCACCAAAAGCTGTTAGAACTAATAAACAATTCAGTAAAGTTGTAGGATACAAGATGCAAAACTTAGTAGTGTTTCTATACATTAATAACAAATGATCTGGAAAAAAATTAAGAAAACAATTTCATTTACAATAGCTATAAAATAAAATATTTAAGAGTAAAACCTAGAAAATACTGATGAACGCAATTGAAGAAGATAAAAAATTTTTTTTTAAATCCTGTGTTCATTGATTGAAAATCAATATTGTTAAAATGCCCATATGACTCAAAATGATCCACAGATTCAGTGTATCCCATATCAAAATTCCAATATCATTTTTCACAGAAACAGAAAAAATAATCCTAAAATTTACATGGAACCACAGAAGACCTCAAATAGCCAAAGTAACCTTGACCAAAAGGAACAAACTCAAAGGCATCGCACTATCTAATTTCAAAATCTACTACAAAGCTACAGTAATCAAAACAGCATGGTACTGGCACAAAAAAAAAGACACATAGACTAATGGAACAGAATAGAGAGCCTAGAAATAGCCATGCAGAGCCATGCATTTATGGTCAATTCATTTTCAACAAAGATGTCAAGAACACATAACAGGAAAATGACAGTCTCTTTAGTAAATGATCTTAGGAAAGCTGGATATCCACATACAGAAGAATTAAATTAGACCCTCATCTCATATCATATATTATTACAAAGATCAACTCAAAACGGGTTAAAGACTTCAATATAAGACCTAAAACTAAAACTACTAGAAATAAACATAAGAGAAAAGTTTCACGACATTCGTCTAGGCAATGATGTTTTTGGATGTGACCCCAAAACCACAGGTAAGAAAAGCAAAAACAGACAAGTGAGATTACACCAAACTACAAAGCTTCTGCACAGCACAGGGAACAATCAAAAGGGTGAAGAGCAACCTAAGAAATGGGAGAACATATTTGCAAACGATACATCCCATAAGAGGTTAATATATAAGAAACTCAACCCAATAGCAAGAAATCAACCTGATTAAAATTGGACAAAGGACTTGAAGAAACATTTCTCAAAAGAAGACATACGAATGGTCAGCAGGTATATAAAGCAATGCTCATTGTCACTAAATCATCAGGGAAATGCAAATTAAAATCACAGTGAGATATTACCTCACACCTGTTAAAATGGCTATTATCAAAAAGATGATGAAACACTTACCAAAAGTGTTGATGAGGATGTCAGGAAAAGGAAACCCTTGCACACTGTTGGTGGGATTGTAACTTAGTACAGCCTTTTGGAACACACTATGATTCTTCAAAAAACTAAAAATAGAACTACCATATGATCCAGGAACATCACTTCTGAGTATACATCCAAAGGATACAAAATAATATGTCAAAGAAATACATTACAGCACTATCCATATTAGCCAAGATATGAAATCAACCTAAGTATGCATCAGTGGATAATGGATAAACGAAATCTGACATATATGTGGAGTCCTGATAAGATAAGTAAGCAACAGTGAGGAAGAGGCCCCAGGAGAGGGAGAGAACAATTGTTCTGGGAGATGGCTAATCACAGACAACCCACTGGCACAGCATCCTGTTCCCGAATACCTCATTCTGCACGTAGCCCCAGCAGCACCACCTTATAAAACTTCCCTCCAGCCTCTGCTTCTTGGTAGACAAGCCCCTTCTCTGCTGTGCTGCCTGTTGCTCCCTTGAAACATACTTTCTCTCTAATAAACTTGTTTTCTTTAACTTACTGCTGTTTCAGTAAATTATTTCACTGCCCACAATGCCGGCCCCAATCACCACCCACATCGCCACTGACAACAACATATACAAAGTGGAATACTATTTAGCTTATAAAAGAAGGAAATCCTGTCATTTATGAAATGGATGAGCCTGGAGGACATTATGTTAAGTGAAATAAGCCAGGCACAGAAAGACAAAGACTTCATGTTCTCACTTATATGTGGAATCTAGAAAAGAGGAACTCACAGCACCAGAGAGTAGGGTGGTGATTGCCAGGGGCTGGAGCGTTGGAACTGGGGAATGTGGAGATGTTGGGCCAAAGGTGCAAAGTTTCAGTGAGATGTAAGGAATAAGTTTTAGAGATCTATTGCACAGCATTTTGACTATAGTTAATAATAATATATTGTATATTTCAAAATTGCTAGAAGGGTTTATTTTAAATGGCCTTACCATAAAATATAAGTATGTGAGGTATATTATTACAAAGATCAACTCAAAACGGGTTAAAGACTTCAATATAAGACCTAAAACTAAAACTACTAGAAATAAACATAAGAGATTTAGTTATTATCCAAAATTGGACATTCATTGTAAGACTTGAGTGGTCAGGTTGTTCAGGTCTCTAAATTGTCTAATCCTGATGGCAATCATTTGAGGTGTGAGTGGCTACTGGAAAGTATTTAAAATCCTACAAGGATACAAGGACTACAGGGAAGTGAATACAATGACTAAGGAGAATGAATACAATGACTAAGGAGGATAATAGCCAAGAACTATTGGCTGAAAAATTCCCTGGAGCAGAGATCCCAGGAGTCAAGATTTAACCAACTGAATAAATCCAACAAGGAAGCAGTACCTATTTGATGAGAAATATATTTGTTAATGAAAAGCCTTTTAATTTGGGGCAACGATTTCTAATTTATGGACATAGAAGCAACATTTTTTATTAAAAAGAGCATAAAATACTTCTTCTTACCAGATCAAGAACTTCTATGGAAGTTAGCCTATGGAAGCTAAATTGTTCATTTCAGATTGTATTGCTTGAAGGAAATTCAAGCTGTCATCCTATGAGAGTAAACTAAAAACAAAGTTTAATATTTGGAGTATACTGTGATCTTAGAGTTTGAGTCAGAAGGACAGCTAGTTGAGATTTCTAGATTTGAGTTTGAAACATCTTTAGAGGGGGGATGAGCATGGCAGCTGTAATCTAATGGATTTTCCTGATTTGCAGTTAGAATATCTCTGCTTATGTCATCAGATACTCCTCTGGTGAACTCTCCAAGTGACCCATATAGCAGCAGGCATGAACATTGCCCATAGATGGTCTGCTATAGTGATTTTTCTGAAGTTTAAAGTCCTCCAGTTTCAGCTTGCAGAGCTTAGGACAAAGGAACTTTTAGCTTTTTACTAAACTAGAAGAAATCAGAATTCACTCCCGTTTACAGATGGGTAATAAAACCTCAAAGAAAATGAACAGGACTAGAATTTGACCACAGATGCTCCATAGGTTTCTATTAAAATAGAATCTTTTTAACAGACACTCCCATTTTTACCAAAGATAATTACAATAAGATTTTTTTTAATAAGTCCAGTTTCAATTTACTTGGCCTCATTATTTATGTAAGTGTAACAAGAATAGTAATTCTGTGTGTTTTTAAAAATATGATATTTTAGTCGGAGCTTTGGTAGTATCTGTTGATGAAAAAAGCCAAACACTGTAAAATATGTAGAGACTTATTCTGAGCCAAATATGAGTGACCATGGCCAGCAACACAGCCTCAGGAGGTCCTGAGAACACGTCCCCAGAGTAGTTGGCTTCCAACTTGATTGTGTGCATTTTAGAGAGACAGAAGTTACAGGCAAAGACATAAACCAACACATATGAGTGGTTCAGCTGGTAAACATGAGACATCTTGAAGTAGGGAGAGGGGCTTCCAGATCGTAGGTGGAATCAGAGGTTTTCTGATTGGTAGTTAGTTAAAAGAGTTAACCTATTTGCCTGAAAAGTTGAAGTCAGCATAAAGAAATGCTTAATTTAAGATAAGGAGGGTTGTGAAAGCCAAGGTTCTTGTCATGTAGATGAAGCCACTAAGTAACAGGCTTCAGAGAGAATAGACAATAAATGCCTCTTATGACGTTTACCTTAAAACCTACCTTAAATGACCTTAAAAGGTGTCAGCCTCTCTGAAAAAGACCTGGAAGGGGAAAAAGATTCTCTACAGAATGCAAATGTCCCCCTACAAAAGATGCTTCACAGGGCCACTTCAAAATATTTCCAAGAAAATATATTTGGGCGGTAAATACTCTGATTCTCTACAGAGCCTGCTATCTGTCGTACAACACTACAGCAGAGCCAGGTTGGAGTTAGATATTCTATTGCTACAAAGAGTCTGTTTTGTCAGTCTTATGTTCTCAATTTCAATGTTAATGCTGGTCAGTTGTGCCTGAACCCCAAAGGGAGGAGGGCATGACAAAGCAGGTCTGACCCCCCAACTTCCCATCATGGCCTGAACTCACATGACAAGGCAGGTCTGACCCCCCCAGCTTCCCACCATTGTTGTAGCTGAGCAAGTTAGAGAAAACGCCACACTTTGAGACGAATTAAGAGTCCGTTTATTTAGCCGGC
Organism: Pan paniscus; assembly: GCF_029289425.2. Taxonomy (NCBI): domain Eukaryota; kingdom Metazoa; phylum Chordata; class Mammalia; order Primates; family Hominidae; genus Pan; species Pan paniscus. The sequence continues at coordinate 102,250,819 of NC_073264.2, read as the reverse complement.
GGCCAAGAGACAGCTAACGCTCAAAGTTCTCTTGGCCCCGAAGAAGGGGCTAGATTTTCTTTTATATTTTTTGGTTTAGAAAGGGGAAGGGGGTCTAGTTACAACAATTTTACAGAAGTAAAGTAGGCAAAAAAGTTAAAAGGATAAATGGTTACAGGCAAGTAAACAGTTCCAGGTGCAGGGGCTTTAAGACTATTACAAGGTGATAGACGCGGGGCTTTGGGCGTTATCAATCAGATGAATTCCTGGGAACTGCGGATATTGCTCGCCACAGTATCTTATCACTCTTGGATGTGCTGGGAGTCAGCTTGCAAAGGTTAAGTCCTTGAGGAAGGGGCTGCCAGTGAAAGAGCCAAGATGGAGTCTGTCTGGCTCTCTTAGCTGAGAGTCAATTCAGGTGGAAACAAGGCTAGGTGATTAAAGGGAAGGGAGAGTCTAAGAACAGGGTTAGTGAAAACAAGGTTGGGCATTACACCATGGCCTGAACTCGTTTTTAAGGTTTCTTTGGGTTCCCCTTGGCCAACGGGGGCATCCATTCAGTGGGTCGGGGGACTGAGAATTTCATTTTCCTTTACATATTCAAGGAACTTTATTGATTTTCTATCAGTCAACTTTAGTTTTTTTAAAACTATCTGGTGAGGAGAAATGTCATATTAGACCTTTACAAACCTCTCTAAGCTAAGAAGCCAAGCCAAAGACTTTCCCAATTATGGCCTGTTACGAGAAGTACAGATTCTCCCCTCTGCCCCACTCCGAGATGGAGTCTCACCCTGTCACCCAGGCTGGAGTGCAATGGTGCAATCTCGGCTCACTGTGGCCTCCGCCTCCTGGGTTCAAGCGCTTCTAGTGCCTCACCCTCCTGAGTAGCTGGGATTACAGGCATGCGCCACCACCCCTGGCTAATTTTTGTATTTCTAGTAAAGACAGGGTTGTACCATGTTGGCCAGGCTGGTCTTGAACTCCTGGCCTCAGGTGATCCACCTGCCTCGGCCTCCCAGAGTGCTGGGATTAGAGGTGTGAGCCACTGTGCCCAGCCTCAAGGAGAGCAGATTCTTATTGAACCTAAGCAGACACCCATATTGCCATGAAAATAAAAATATTTAATATGAGTTCCCCAAATTCTGGAGGAATCAGGTATGGAGAAAAAAATAAATGCTCCATTTTTGTTTACAAAAGTATATTTTATCACCGCTGTAACTTATAGACAGCTTAAGAGAAAAGAGAAAAGGAGTTTATTAAATCTAAAATACAAGGCATTGAAGAACAAGCAATGTTTCCAACAAACAGTCATAGAGATTATAATTATCTTCAGTTAACTTGATCCCATGTAATTAATTTTCGTTCTGTTTGATATTGGGTTAGCAGCTTTATGAATCCATCAGTTTTTCATTACAGTTCCGGAAATTCTCACCCAGTCCAACAGTATGATCTTAACATTATCAGAAACCTGTACTTGTCAGTCTTTTTCATGACTCTCTTGAAATTTCCTATCATGCAACTGATAAGAAAATTTGGTTATTTTGGTGACATCTAATATATTATGATAATAATCACAATTATAATAGATAACACTATATTAGGACATATCAGATTTTTAGCAATTTCATACAATTTCTGTAATACTCATATCAACAAATTGATATAAATTAAAATATAAATTTAAGAAGGTTTAGCAATGCTTATTACTTAGCAATGCCTCTCTTACAGTTTAACACCAAATAAGCCTAATTAGTTTAATATTTATTTTTATAAAGGAGAAAAATTCTTTTTTTTTTTTTTTTGAGACAGGATTTCACTCTGTCACCCAGGTTGGAGTGCGCTGGTGCGGTCACTGCCCACTATAGCCTTGACCTTCCAAGCTCAAGCAATTCTCCCATCTCAGTTAGGACTACAGGCACATGCCACCACGCCCGCCTAATTTTAGTATTTTTTGTAGTGACTGGTTTTCTTCATGTTGCCCAGGCTAGTCTTGAACTCCTGGGCTAAGGCGATCTGCCCACTTCAGCCTCCCAAAGTGCTGGGACTACAAGTGTGAGTCACCATGCTTAGCCGAAAAATTCTTTTAAGATATTCTAGGGACCCTTCTGGAAACTCCCAAAGCTAATTCAAGGTCAAAAAGACTTAATTCAGAATTTGATTTTAGGAAGCTATCAAAAATGCCAGAAAGTTTCAAACATTTGATTAAATAGGATCATAGGTCACTGTGAAACAATACCAAAATGACAAACGATTTTGAAGGCAAATGCAGAAGACTACATAGTTGTAAAAAAAAAAACAAAACAAAACACTTAGCTCTTTCAGTCTTAAAAACACTCACTTTTCAGAAACAATCTAAGACCTAATAAAAGACTACATGTGGCATAAGAAATTATTTGATAAAACACAAGACGTTTGTTTTCTGGGCCAATTACTTAAAGGGTAAAGAAAAAACATTTTATAATCAACAACAGACCAATATTGCAAGAAAACTTCATCCTTTTAGCACAGAGAGAACCCAATTCTAGCTTTGTATTAGTATTTACTTAGCTTATTTTTTAACCCTTAGAAATAAAATTTATCTAATCTTAATAAAACTCCCTTTTCACAGATCTACAACTTTCTATATCATTTAGTTTTTGTCTCACTCATTTTCTTCCTTTTCCTTCTGGAACAGTCAGTCACCTTGCTTTAAGACAAAATTATTATTTTTCCCCTAATGAAAACACATACCTTGTATACTTTTCCTTATTAAGGTATTTTTAACATATTATTAAAGTATCCATTTTGTGTGTATATTTTTCATATACACTTGTTTTCTTCATCCTTATTATTTATAGTAGTTTTAATTACATATATTAATTAAGATTCTTAACACTTACTAAACTTTATATCCAGTGAAAATCAGACAGTGCACAATTTCATAATTTTTAAATAGCGTATGTTTCTTCATAGCACTGGACATGCCTGCCAGTAAACCCAGCTACCTCTAATTCCTCCTAATAAGAAGCAAAAAATATGTAAGCTTAAACTTATGTTCAGGAATTAATATTTTAGCAGTTTGTATTATTTGGAAATGGTCTAGATATTTAATGAATACCTACCACTTAATTTAACTTAGTATAGTTTTAAGGTTTCAAGTTATCAAGAACATGTTGGGAATTGTTTTTAGACAGACATATTATAACACTAAATAAAAGTAGCTGTCATCTCATGTTATTTTTCTTGTTGACAAATTTTGTAACAAAGATGACATAAGCTTATTCAACTAGTAAAGCTAGATGGAATATACTTTTTTAACTAAATCACAAATACTTTTATTTATTAAAGATTAAAGTCATTAGAAACTTGAAAATCAGTGGGGTTAGTTCCTTTCTCTTCTGAGAAAATACTTATTTTATACATGAATTTACTTTTCCTTTAGACAAACTAAACAGACTTCTTTCAATATTATTTCTAGGAATACCATCCAGATATATCATTTCTAATAATAACATCCATATATAATATCATTATATGCAGAATAATATTACATAAAATTATATACATATATGTATGGCTATATATGTGTATACATACATATAAATTACATATATGCCTATATACATTTATATGTATATATACATATAAATTATTTATATGTATGTTTGTCTATATGTATATGGCCAGACATACAAATAATTTATATGTAATATTATTCTACATATGTGGATGTTATTATTAGAAATGATATATCTGGATGGTATTGTTAGAAATAATATTGAAAGAGATCTAATTTGTTTAAAGAAAAAATAAGTGCATGAATAAAATAAGTATTTTCTCAGAAGAGAAAGGAATTAACCCCAATGGTTTTCAAGTTCCTAATGACTTTAATCTTTAAAAAATAAAAATACTACTGATTTTCATATATATATGCATATGTTTTGTATATATGTATATATATAGCCATACATAAAGATACAGGCAGATGCAAACAGAGATTCATGGAGTCTGTTCTGTCATTTTAGCCACATTTCAGGTATAATAATATAAAACTCACTAGTTGGATCCAAATTGTGTCTCTGGCAGTTAAAGTTACCTGCTCAGATGGCTAAAGCCTTTTATTAATATTTGTGAAAAGGACTTTTAAGATTTTTCATTTACCATTTATTTCTAAAAAGTTTCTCTTTATGCTTTCCTTCTGATGAGTCATTTCCCTGAAGTCTGCATTTCAAAGATTTAGACATCTCAAAGGCAGAGGAAAAGGACGTGAAGTTTTCTCTCATAAGGAATTTTGGGGCATATTCCTCTCTTATCAGGAGTCAGTCTTAATAAGACTGTAGACTGAATTATAGGTGAGTAACGGAGGAGATATCCAGTCTATTTCCAGTGAGTCTTTATCTGTTTTAGCCTTAGGTGGTTGCTTTTATAATAGCTCAGAGTTGTGTGCAAGACCAAGAATTAAATTTAGTTGCTGCAGGTACACCTGGTTCATTTAAGGATCTAATTTTTTAAGGAAGTTAGTGTTGAGGAGATTCAGATGGAAGAAGCAAGACTAAAGACTATTAAAGAGGTTAGTAGATTCAGAATAATTTTTTATTAGTGTGCTGTAGAGATTCCTTTAGAGAGATTATTTTTTGAGTCATTCTGTCTTTTGGAAACCTCTGTATACCAATCAAAAATGTATCTCGGCCAGGCACGGTGGCTCACACCTGTAATCCCAGCACTTTGGGAAGCCGAGGCGGGCGGATCACCTGAGGTCAGGAGTTTCAGACCAGCCTGACCAATATGGAGAAACCCCGTCTCTACTAAAAATACAAAATTAGCTGGGTGTGGTGGCTCATGCCTGTAATCCAAGCTACTCGCGAGGCTGAGGCAGGAGAATTGCTTGAACCCGGGAGGCAGAGTTTGCAGTGAGCCGAGATCACACCATTGCACTACAGCCTGGGCAACAAGAGCAAAACTCCATCTCAAAAAAAAAAAAAAAAAAAAAAAAAAAGTATCTCATTGTTTCTGAGGCATTTGGGATCACTTTTTAAAAATGTACCCATAGACAAATAATTGCATCTAGAATAAAAGTTTCCCCAATATGATCACTCTAAGTTTCAATTATCTTCCTGAGTTGCATCCATTTCTCTAGAAAGGCACAGATGCTGGGTCCCTAGATAGTTTCATAGTTTCAAACACAAAATTAGCTGGAGTTCTAAATGGAGGAGTCCTGGGCCTCTCAGATTCTGAAGAACCCATAATACTTTGTTTTTCTAAAACTTTACTTACCTGAGGCTTTCAACTGGATCCAATCCAGTTTTTGTTGAACACTTAGTTTGACCTCCAGATTCCAACTTGGATTCCAGGCCTATCCCAGAAACAGAGCACTACCCTGGACCTAGTCCAGTCCCTATCAGACCCAGTTTGACCTCCAGAATAAAAGTTGTTCAAAGGAAGTCAAACAGCTCAGGATACAAGTTGCAAAGCTCAACATCCAAGAGAGGCTTACCCTGCGATCGCCACAGCGGGTCCAGTAGGTGCCTGTGTCTGGTTATTCATTGCTCCTGGGAGTTGTCAGGGGTCTCCTTTAGCTCCCACTCTGAACACCAAACTTTTAAAATGGTAAACTGAGGCACAATAAAATTTTAAAGAGTTTATTTGAACAAACAACAATTCATGAATCAGGCAGCTCCAAACCAAGAGTGGTTTAGGAGCTCCACCGAGGAACTGCAAAAGGGGGGCTTTTAAAGGATGGACACAGAAGTTAAGCAAGTATTTGATTGGTTACAGTTAAACTGTTGCCATATTTGTTTTATCCAGTTGGAAACTCCTTAGTTATATAATTATTAGTTTATTGGCTACTTCCAGTTGGCTGAGCTTAAATTTTGTTTTTTGTTTTTTATTTTTGTTTTTTTTGGGATGGAATCTCACTCTGTCACACGGGCTGGAGTGCAGAGGCATGATCTCGGCTCACTGCAACCTCCACCCCCCTGGGTTCAAGCGATTCTCTTGCCTCGGCCTCCTGAGTAGCAGGGATTACAGATCCCCACCACCACATCTGGCTAATTTTTGTATTTTTAGTAGAGACAGGGATTCACCATGTTGGCCGGGCTGATCTTGAACTCCCAACCTCAGGTTATCCACCCACCTTGGCCTCCCTAAGTGCTGGGATTACAGGGGTGAGCCACTCTGTTGTTCTTCAATACAGCTGTTTTCAAGAAATAGCTTAAGTTTTGCTTATGGTTGCAAATCAAGCAAGGTTCAGGTCACTTACGAGACCTAAGTGGTTTTGTTTGCTCAGGAATTCTTCAGGCCTAGTCTCCGTTTTAATTTAACATATCATACCCCATAAATATATACAATTATTACTTGTCAGTTAAGAAAATAAATGTGGCTGTAACTTCACATTAACCAAGAATATTGCTGAGTGCTGGGAAGAAGAAGCAGACAGGGAGGGGCAGGTTTCAAAACGATTTAATTCTTCAATGTGCTTCTAATTTTCCTTATCCATGTCATCTAATTTCTCTGCAAGGACCACTTAGCACTTGGTTCTGTTTCATGGCAGAGAATTCCTGCCACATGCGGCTTCCCAGAATCTCCCAGTCATGCCCACTAAAGTGCACAAAGTGCAGCGAGGGGCTGATGGGCACAGGATAGGAGCCCCCCATAAGAACACAGGATAGGAGCCCCCCATTTCCTCTCTGGCCCTGGGCAAGAACCTTCACCTCTGAATGGGTGCCATTTGCACCTGAGCTAAACAGATAGAGAAATGCCTACACTGGACTCCCCTGGACTCCCCTGACAGCATGTGAGAGCACTCTCCAGCGTAAAGCTCCAAGAATGCCTGAGATGGAGCGGGCTCTGTGTCCTGCCAGGCCCTGCCAGGCCCAGGCCTCTGGGCCTCTGCTCACCAAGGCCAAGGGCCCATCCTTGAACCTGGTCCTGATCACCCAGCAGATTCCACGCATGGTTTCCACCCCAAAGGCAAAGGCCTGCTGGCCACAGTAGCTCGTGAGCTCGCCAGGCTCAGGTCAGTTCTGGGCCATAAACACTTCCTACTGGCAGAAAGGGAAAGAGATTCCTGTCCCCTGGGTTCCCTGGTCTCTGTTTCCCTTCCTTGCTCCAAGTGGCCATTGAGGAATCTGGCCACAGAGGGCAGGAGCTCAAGGCTGGCAGGACATGCCATGCGGTAAGCCCTGGGCTCTGCACCATACATAGGCCTTGTTTCACTGCTTGGTAATGCCGGGATTGTTATTTCCAGTATTTTGCAAGAAGCAATGTTTATGTGATGTTTTACCACTGGCAATTTTCTTGTGGTTTTTGATGGGTGCCAAACAAGTCTCCAAAGGCCGTAGTGCTGGAAGCACACAGCGGGTGTCCAGGGCTGAGCCTCTTGCCTTCAGGGCTGAGCCTGTGAGCAGGACTTGGTGTCCACACTGCCTCCTGCACGTTGCTCCAGGGTCAAAGCCATGTGCAGTGGTGCTTTATGGACCCCCACTGTTAGAGAGTTTATTTGAGCAAACAACTCTTTAACAGTGATGTGATATGACAATGAACGGGGACACTCACCCCATTTTTTCCACTCTGCCCCCCAGCCCAAGTCCAGGCTGCTTGGCCACTGCCACCATCTCTGCACTAGGGGGCCTAATCGCAAGGGACTGGACTAGGTTTGCAGAGGCAAACCCAGAGGAGGGGCTCCTGGCCTTGATGCCTTCTCACACTTACCTGCTGAACAAGGAGGGCCATGAGTTAATTGTCAGCTCCCCACACCTGTCCCTGCTGCTGCTTCCTCCTCTCACCAATAGCTCCAGAGTGCACTTAGGGACCAAGCCAGGAACCAGCCGCTGGCCTGCGTTACTCCCCTAAGGCCCCAGCATCCACTTCGAGTGGATCATTTCTCTTATCTCAGCAGTCCATGGATCCGCCAGCTTCTTTTAGTCTCCTGGATCCAGTCACTCCATCTCTACCTGGACCGGGGAAGAATCATCTGTATGGACTCTCTGCTGCCCCCTCACCCATCCTTACCCCTGCAACACACACACACACACACCCGCCCCCCCACACACACACACACACACTCATACCCAAACAGCATCTGGAGTGAACTCCTGGGTGGGAAAATGTGCATATGTCACAGTCCTTTTTGGTTCCCAGAAACACTTGACCCCTACCCACCTCTCCAGCCCCATCTGCTATGAGCACAGTTTCCCCGTCCCAAAATAGTTAAGAAAGCCTCAAAGTCCTCCTTGGACCAAGAAAGCTTACCAACCCAGCTGACCCAGCTCCTTGGCATGGCCACCTCAGTGGGCAGGTGAGTGCCAGGGTCCCTGAAGTTCCCCCTCAGCACCTGCCATGGATCCACCAGCCCAGGAACTGCCCACACCCATCCTGTGCTGACCCATTAGTTCTACAGTCTTCTGGAGCCCAGGATATCTCCAGCCATGACCCTACATGGGAAGAGAGGGCTGCCTGAATCCCAGGGCTCCAGTATGTGTCTGCCCTGCGGCCCCTTTGCAGGTGTGACCCTCAGAATGGGAATGTTTACCCCAGAAATAAATTCACTCATTTATGGTCAATTGAATTTGGACAAAGATGCCATGAACACACATGGGGAAATGACAGTTTCTTCAAAAAATGGCATTGGGAAAGTTGGATATCCATATGCAGAAGAATGAAGTTAGACCCTCATCTCACACCATATACAAAAATCAACTCAAAATGGGTTAAAGACCTTCACATAAGACCCAAAGCTGTAAAACTACTAGAAGAAAACATAAGGGAAAAGCTCTATGACATTGATCTGGGCAATGATTCTTTGGCTATGACCCCACAACAACAGGAACAAATATAAAAATAGACAAATAGGATGGTATCAAATTAAAAAGCTTCTGCACAGCAAAGGAAACAGCAGATTGAAGAGACAATCTATGGAATGGAAGAATATATCTGCAAGCCCTCTAACTTATAAGGGTTAATACCCAAAATATATAAAGAACTCAAACAATTCAACAGCCAGAAAACAAATACCCTGATCCCTGATTCAAAGATGGGTAAAGGATCAGAATAGATAATTCTCAAAAGAAGACATACAAATGGCCAACAGATATATGAAAAAATGCTTAAACCACTAATCATCAATGGAATACAAATTAAAACCATGATGAGCTACTACCTCACATCTGCTAGAATGACTATTATCAAAAAGATGAAAGATAACAAGTTTCGGTGAGGATGTGGAAAAAGAGAACCCTTGCACACTCTTGGTGGGAATGTAGATTGGTGCAGCCATTGTGGAAAACATATGGAGACTCTTCAAAAACTGCAGACAGAATTACCACATATCTCAGTCGGTTTGGGGCTGCTATCACAGAATACCTGAGCCTGGGTAATTGATGAAGAATAAAGATTTATTTCCTACAGTTCTGGATGTTGGGAAGTTAAAGGTCGGTGGCCCATATCTGGCAAGGGCCTTCTTGCTGGGCCATCCTATGGTGGAAGGTGGAAGGTGGAAGAGCAAGAGAACACAAGAGAGGGCCAATGAGAGAACAAGAAGGGGCAGAGCTCGCTTTCATAACAAACCCACTCCTGAGATAACCACATTCATCCATTTACAAGGATAGAGCTCTCATGACCTGATCACGTCTTTTCTTTTTTTTTTTTTTTTTTGAGATAGAGTCTCGATCTGTCACCCAGGCTGGAGTGCAATGGCGTGATCTCTGCTTACTGCAACCTCCGACTCCTGGGTTCAAGCAATTCTCATGCCTCAGCCTCATGAGTAGCTGGGATTACAGGCACCCGCCACCATGCCCAGCTAATTTTGTATTTTAGCAGAGATGGGGTTTCACCATGTTGTTCAGGCTGGTCTCGAACTCCTGGCCTCAGGTGATCCACCCACCTTGGCCTCCCAAAGTGCTTGGATTACAGGCATGAGCCACTGCACCTGGCAACCTGATCACCTCTTAAAGGTCCTATCTGTCAACATTGTTGCATTGGGTACTAAGTCTCCAACATGTGAACTTTAAGGAATACATTCAAACCATAGCACCACAGGATCCAGCAATCCCACTTTTGTGTATGTGTGCATATGTGTGTGTGTATATATATATATATATAATGCAATCAGGATGTCAAAGAGGTTATCTGGCTTCTCATGTGCATTGCAGCACTATTCACAATAACCCAGCTATAGAATCAACCTAAGTATCCATCAGTGGATGAATAAAAACAATGTGGTATATATAAACCATGAAGTATTATTCAGCCTCAAAAAAGAAAGGGATCCTGTCATCGTCAACAACATGGATGAACCTGGTGGATGTCATGTGAAGTGAAATAAGCCAGGCACAGAAAGGCAAATACTGCCTGATCTCACTTATATGTGGAATCAAGAAGAGCCAGACTCACAGAAGTAGAGGGTAAAATGGTGGTTACCAGAGGCTGGTGGTGGAGGCATTTAGAAGACGTGGATCAGAAAACACGAAATTTCATTTAGACTGTAGGAATAAGTTCAAGAGATCTGTTATACAACATGGTGATTATCGTTAACAACAACACATTGTGTCGTTGACGATTGCTTAGAAAGTAGATGTTAAGTGTTCTCACTACAAAAATATAAGTATGTGAGATAATGCATATGTCGATTAGCTTGATTTAGCCATTCCACAATGTATACATATATCAAAGCAATATGTTATACATGATAAATATATCCAGTATTTATTTATCAGTGAAAAACAAATAAGCAAAGGAGTGAGAAGGCTCATCTCTCCTGGCCCTGGTCGGGACGGGAAAGCTCTGTGGAAGTGGGTTGGTTTGTGGATGTCGCCGGGCAGAGTGAGGAGTTGCTTCCCCTAGAGAGCAGGTTTTTTTCCTGGTCACCTCTCTGGGCTCCACAAAATGGGGCTTCTGAGTAAGTCAGATGGTCTGAAGGGAACGTTACCAGTCTTTGGGCCCAGCATTGGCCATATATGTTTGTGATGACAACTGGCCCTGGCTTTGTGTCCAGCTTCAAGCTTCTCCCTCCCTAAAACCTGAGCCCCAGTCCTTCCAGGCACATCCCAGCTCCTCACAGAGGCTGTGCCATTGTACAGATCAGCCCCTCTGCATGTGCTCTTCCTTCTGCCTAGGATGTCACCTCTCCACCCTGGTGTCTAGTGAAGCCATTCCTCTCCTGGCACCATTCCTGGGTTTGGGGTGGACTCTTCCTCCCTCTCAGCACCTGCCTGCACAACCTCCCAAGGTTCTTGTGCCTAGGGCCCAGCCTAGAGCCAGGCACAGAGGGGAGCGGGGGACGGTCACCATTTGCTGAGCTGGGGAGTAAGCAGGTAAGCCCTCCACCCCACCAGACAAAGGCAAACACCCAGCTTGAGGGGCCCATGTGGAGCTGTGGTTAAAAGCATGGGCTCAAGCCAGTGAGACAAGTCTGGGGCCAGGTCCAGCCACCAGCAGTTCCACTCTGGGCACGCCAGGGAAGCCCTCTGACAACAGGCTCGATTCCAGTTCCCGCCCCCAGAGGGCAGGGTGGAGGATGGATGACTGCGTGAGCAGCACCTAGCACAAGGCACTCTGTGACTGTCGGCTTCCACCAACCCCCATGTGATTGCTGATATTGCATTCTGGATGGCACCGAAGCTTGGACCTGCAGCCCCGATCCTATGACCCTGGTGGCCCTGGTTGGGTGGTGGGGTAGGAGGGTCTTCCCAATCCTTCCTTTCACTTAGCCTTGGGCAGTGGTAGATCCAGCAGGAAGGGGGTGCCCCGAGTGGTCCTCAGTCCCGTGGATTTGAAACCTGGTGTATAACTTTCCTTGTGCTGCTGTAAAACTTACCACAAATTTAGTGGCTTTAAAACAACACAAATTTATTATCTTACAGATCTGGAGGTCAGAAGTTCAAAATGGTTCTCACCAGGTTAAAACCAAGGCATTGGCAGGGCTGCGTTCCTTCTGGAGGCCTAGAATAGAATTCCTTTTCTTACCATTGCAGCTGCTAGAGGCCACCTGCACTCCTTGGTTCATGGCCCCTTCCCCCATCTTCAAAGCCAGCAGCATAGCATCGTCTAGTCTGTCTCTTGACCTCTACCGCTGTTGCCTGATCTCCTTCCCCTTTTGTGTCTCTCGCTCTCCTGCCTCCCTCTTATAAGGATGCTATGATTACACTGAGCCCACTCAGATAGTCCAGGATCATATGCCAGTCACAAGATCCTTAACTTAGGCACATTGGCAAAGTCCCTTTAGCCCTGTAAAGCAGCAAAGCAGCGTGTCCCCAGCTTCTGGGGATTAGGACATGGACATCTTTGGGGCTGTCCCCAGCTTCTGGGGATTAGGATGTGGACATATTTGGGGCTGTCCCCAGCTTCTGGGGATTAGGACGTGGACATCTTTGGGGCTATTATTTGGTCAAGCACACCTGGGCTTTCAGGTCCTCTAACCTGTGCTCCAAACACAGTCTCACATCTCCACCTGCAGCTACCCTGGGCTGTGCTGAGGAGGGACCCCCAGGTCCTTGCCACTCCTCCAGGTCTCTCATCCTCTCAGTGGGCTGAGACTGTGGAGCCGGAGGGCCTGAGTGCAAATCCCAGCTTGCCACTTGGAAGCTGCGTGACCTGGGCAAGTTACTTAACCCCTCTGGCCTCTGCTGGTAAGTAAAGAGGGGATGGCAATAACACCCCACAGTCCCCGTGGAGCTGTGATGAGGATTCAATGAAGCTCTGTTCCTAAGATGCTTAGAACGATGCCATGCACAGGATGTGCTCTGTAGTGACAGTTGTCACTACCTGGTTGAAGCCTAGCCTCAGTCTTTACCGGTGAGGAAGAGAAAACCAAGCGGCCTCTGCTCCCGTGAAGCACTGGAACCTGATCTGGGCCAAGTTATTCTCCTGTTGGACAGGAGCCATGTCGCAGGAACCAACCTCAGACAAGTGTCTCTGAGACGGTGACAGAATGAGACCAAGGCTAGGCCACTCTTTGTCCAAACACAGACAAAAGCAAGGTCACTGTGCCACCCTCAAAATCCCAGCCCGTCCCTTTGTTGGCAAAAATGAGTGGCGGCAGCTGCTTTACGGGTTCTCCATTCTGCTCTGCCCACCGCAGATGAGCTTTGTCGAGATGCCTGATCGTAGAACCACCCTGAGTTCTGACAGCATCCACACTTGAGGGACCTCCTGCTTCTTTACATCCTCCCCCAAGCCCCCAGCTCTGGCCCTGTGTGTGCACGAGTTCTTTCTAACTCCCCGATGCATGCCTGGCGCTTCCCTGCAGTGCGTGCTCTCCCTCTCTGCAACGTGTAATGAGCTCAAACTGCGTAGCTACAGGTGGGTCCCAGTGGGCTCTGGCTGGAGGGCTTTGCTTTTGGTTTTATTTGTACACATTTATGGGGTACGTGAGAAATATTTTATATGTATATAATGCAAAGTCATCAAGTCAGAGTATTTAGGGTATCCGTCACCCAAGTACAATACATTTTCTTAGTCTAGTCATCCTACTCTGCTATCAAACATCGAATGTATTCCTCCTATCTTACTGTAGGTTTGTACCTTTAACTCACTTCTCTTCATCCTCTCCCTTCTTCCCCACTCCCCTTCCCAGTCTCTGTTATCTATTTTTCTACTCTCTACCTCCATGTGTTCAAATTGTTTAGCTCCCACATGCAAGTGAGAACAACAGATATTTGTTTTTCTGTGCCTGGCTTATTTCACTTAACATAATAACCTCCAGTTCCATCCGTGTTACTAAAAATGACATAATTTCATTCTTTTTTATGGCCAGATGGTAATCTGTTGTGTATATATACCACATTTTCTTTATCTGTTCTTCTACTGATAGACACTTAGGTTGATTCCATATCTTTGCTATTGTGAGCAGTGCTACAATGGACGTGTGAGGGCAGGTGCCTATTTGAAATACTGATTTCTCTTCCTTTGGGTAGATACCCAGTAGTGGGATTGTTGGAGCAAATGGCAATTCTCTTTTCAGTTTTTTGAGAAATCTCTGTACTGTTTTCCACAGTGACTGCACTAGTTTACATTCTCACCAATAGTGTACAAGCTCCCTTTTCCCTGTATCCTCGCCAACATCTGTTATTTTTTGTCTTTTTATTAATAGCCATTCTGACTGGGGTAAGATGATATCTCATTGTGGTTTTGATTTGCATTTCCCTGATGATTAGTGATGTTGAGCATTTTTTCATCAACCTGTTGGCCATTTGTATGTCTTCTTTTGAGAAATGTCTATTCGTGTCCTTTGCCCACTTTTTAGTGGAATTATCATTTTTTTCCTGTCAAGTTGTTTGAGTTCCTTGCATATGCTGAATATTAGCCCCTTTTGGCTGAATAGTTTGCAAATATTTTCTCCCATTCAACAGGTTGTCTTTTCACCCTGTTGATTATTTCTTTTGCTGTGAATAAGCTTTTTAGTTTAATTAAGCCCCATTTGTCTGTTTTTGTTTTTGTTGCATGTGCTTTTGAGTTTTACTCACAAATTATTTGCTTAGACCAATGTCCAGAAGAATTTTCTCTTCTGGTATTTGTATAGTTTCAGGACTTACATTCAATTCTTTAATCCATTTTAAGTTGATTTTTGTATATGGTGAGAGATAGGGGTCCAGTTTCATTCTTCTGCATGTGGCTATGCAATTTTCCAAGCATTCTAATGTAAGTTCCTGTGGAGTTTGTCAAAGATCAGTTGGCTATAAATATGTGGCTTTAGTTCTGGGTTCTGCATTTTGTTACATTGCCCTGTGTCTATTTTTATACCAGTATCATGCTGTTTTGGTTACTATGGCCCTGTAATATATTTTAAAGTCAAGTAGTGGGACGTCTATAGCTTTGTTCTTTTTGCTCAGGATTGCTTTGGATATCTGAGCTCTTTTTTTGGTTCCATAAGAATTTTAGGATTGTTTTTCCTAATTCTGTGAAGAATGACATTAGTATTTTGGTGAGGATTGCATTGAATGTATAGATTGCTTTGAGCAACACGGTCATTTTAATGACCATATTGTTTATTTGTGTAATCTCCAATTTCTTTCATCAGTGTTTTTTGGTTTTGCTTGCAGAGATCTTTCACCTCCTTGGTCAAAGCTATTCCTAGGTGGGTTTTTTTGTTTTTGTTTGTTTGTTTGTTTGTTTTGGTAGCTTTTGTAAATGGGATTGCCTTCTTAATTTCTTTCTCAACTAAATCATCATTGGTGTATAGAAACATTACTGATTTTTGTACATTGATTTTGTATCCTGCAACTTCACTAAATTCATGTGTCAAATCTGTGTTTTTTGGAGGAGTCTTTAGATTTTTCTACATACAAGTTCATATCATAAGCAAAGAGGGACAATTTGACGTCCTATTTTCTAATCTGGATGCCTTTTATTGGGTTCTCTTGCTTGATTGCTCTGGCTAGGACTTCCAGTACTGTCTTGAAGAGGAATGGTGAGAGTGGGCATCCTTGTCTTCCTCCAGTGCTTAGTGGAAGAGCTTTCAACTTTTCCCCATTCAGAGTGATGTAACTATGGGTTTGTTGTAGATGGCCTTTATTATTTTGAGGTATGTTCCTTGTATGCGCAGTTTGTTGAGAGTTTTTAGCATGCAGGGATGTTGAATTTTATTAAATGCTTTTCCTGAGTCTATTAAGATGACCACACAGTTTTTGTCCTTCATTCTGTTGATGTGATGTAGCACATGCATTACATATGTCAAACCATTCTTGCATTTATATCAGGTATAAATCCCATGTGATCATGGTATGTTATCTTTCTGATGTGTTGTTGGATTTGATTTGCTAGTATCTTGTTAAGGATGTTGGTGTCTATGTTTTTCAGGAACACTGGCCTGTAGTTTTATTATTATTTTTCGTTGTGTCTTTGTCTGGTTTTGGTATCAGGGTAATACTGGGAAACCTTGAGGGAATGGATAAATTCCTAGAAATATGCCACCTACCAAGACTGAATCAGGAAGAAACAGAAAACCTGAAAAGCCCAAAAACAAGTAGCAACATTGAATCAGTAATAAAAAGTCTCCCAACAAAGAAAAGTCTAGGACTGGATGGATTCACAGTCAACTTCTACCAAACATACAAAGAACTAATACTAATACTCCTGAAACTATTTCAAAAAAATCAAAGAGGAAGAAATTTTCCCTAACTCATTCTATGGGACTGAAGGCCTTTGACCCCACCTGTGGGGCTCTGGGCTTATGGTGTCATCACTCTGCGCTTATCTGGAAATGAGATGAGATGCCTGGGAATGATGAGGTGAGGCCTGTGGGGCACCGGAGCACAGAAGCGCCACCCCACCCCCACCCCCAAGCTCACCACCAATGGAGACACATCGGGCTGGCCGTCCTCCCAGGGGGAAGAGCCTTGGGCGAGACCATCTTCTAGTGCTCTGCCCTGCCCTGCTCTCGGGAAAGGCAAGGGTGAGCACCCTGCACAGTGAGCCCTGCCCACCAAGGAGCCACAGGCACAGGCGTGCTGCAGAGCAGATACGCAGCCTTTGGTCCTCTTGCATTTGTGGAAACTGCAGTTCAGAAGCATTTTCCCTGGGGACCCAGAGTTTGGTGCAGTGCCCAGCAGGGGAGGTGGGGTCTCCCCAGAGACATTCGGGAACTGTGGGCAAGCAGGTGGGCTTAGTGGCTCTTGGGATCAGGCATTCATCCCAGTGTACCCTGTGCCAAGCCCCACTGAGCCACCAACTCAGATCTGCTGTCACTCCATGATATCTTTTGTATGAGGTTTTGGCTTTAGAAGGCCGGGATCCTGAGATCTAAATTTTTCAAGCATTTTTACCCTTCTGTTGGCCCAGGCTTATACAGCTCCCTGCACCCTCCTGCAGCTTCCTGGAGGAAGGAGGCTGGGGCTTTGGAAGGAGGGGAAGATCCCCTAGAGTCAAAAGAGTGGGGGTACTGAGAGTGAGAAAGAGGAGGACTCCCATGGACCTCACTGGGGCTGGGAGAAAGATCTTGGGGGAGCACCTGTCCCCCTCATTGGCTTGGCTGTGTGTTCTAGAAGGTGTGAGAAGAGCCTAGCTACTCAGAGCTGGGGGCTTTCTTGAACAAGGGTCCAAAGTGGATGCTGGGGGCTCTGGAAATTATGGGGCCAACGGAGTGGAGTGAGTGTCTGCATGAGCACAGAGGTGAACAGCTGGAGCCAGGAGGACCCAATGGGTGCACGGTCCATTTTCCACCTGGAAACTGGAGGCCCAGAGAAACCAGGAGTCTGCCCAGGGTCACCCAGCAAATACCCAGAGGAACCAAGCAGAGAGCGAGGCGGTCTGCCGTCCCCCTAGGGGGCTCCAACAGGGTGTGGGGGCCCTGAAGCCCACGGCAGCCCCTCACCCCACCCCAGGCCTGAGCCGGTCTGGCAGTCCTCCATCCTCTTCTGGAGGCTGGGGGTGGGACAGCGTTGCAGGGGCTCTGTGAGCTGCAGATCCCGAACCCAGAGCAGCCCCCAGCTCAGCGGAGGGGTGGCTGTGATGTCTGGTAAATGTGCAGCTCTCGGAAACCCGCTTTCCTCCCCGCGCCGCCCCTCCCCTGCCCCGTGCAGTGGGGGCTCAGGAGGTCTACGTCAAAGGCTCAGACACCTGCTCCCTGCACCCAAGCC
The DNA here is from genome assembly GCF_029289425.2 of Pan paniscus. Classification (NCBI taxonomy): domain Eukaryota; kingdom Metazoa; phylum Chordata; class Mammalia; order Primates; family Hominidae; genus Pan; species Pan paniscus. The sequence continues at coordinate 102,233,291 of NC_073264.2, read as the reverse complement.
GTCATGGTCGGCTTGCCTCCGCCTGTCCAGAAGTCTCCAGGCTTGGGGCCCTGATTGCCAGCTGGTGACACTTGGTCTCCCAGCAGCTGCCCCTTGAGGGGAGCGAAGCAAGGTCAAGTTCTCCAGCAAACCCCATCCGCCCCTCCCTTCTCCCCTCCAGATCAGTGTGGGATCGGCAGCGCCTCCCCCCGTAGCCCCTCCCTCCAGCCATCCCGGTGCTGCCCACCCACCACACCGCTAGCGCCTCTGAACCTCGCCGGGCACGTCCGGTTCTGCGGCCCCCACTCCGCCCCCGCCTGCCAGGAGCCGCGCAGTGAGTTACTGACTCCGCCGGCGCGCACTTCATTTATTCAATAGCTCTGGGCCTGAAAAACACCGGGGAAATTGCATCCCATTTTCCCCAAGCCCATTAGCAACCAGCGGTCTCATTCTCGATGATTCCGCTGAGCCACCCCGGCTCTAGGGGAGGGGTTTTATTCTGCCTCTGCCGCCACCCCCACCCACCCTCAGAAGGGCACCAGCTTTTCCAATCTGTGAACCCCAAAGAACTGCAGGGCAGGGACCCCTGGGGACCCCTCAACCCCCCTCACCCCCGCAGCCTTCAGTACCTCCCGCCGGCATTCCTCCACCCCCTCTCCATGTCCACCCAGCCTGGCCCCAAGGGTGGATTTCTTCTGGCTCTGGGCTCTATTCTCGGGAGGGGGGCACTGGGGTGGGGGCGCCCAGATTTGGAGTGGCAGCACCCCCTCCGCCTCCACCTCGGGCTGTGGGACCGCAGGCAGGTGGCTTCTCTGGCTTGCGTTTACTTTTTTTTGGCTGAAAAGGGGAAAGGTGGAACCACTGGCTGGCTGCCAGGAAAGGGCATTGGGGGAGATAAGGGGTGTAAAGGCCTTGACGAACGGGGTCCTCTTGGCCAGGAAGCATCTTGGGGCTGCACTGGGCACACGGCATTTTCCCCAACCCAGAGGTGGGCGCCCAGTGCCAGTAACAGGTCCAGGCTTCTAAAGGTCCCGTTCCTTTGTCTCTGCAGCCTGGTGCGCCCTGCCAGGCAGTTGCGGGGAGGTGGTGGTCTCTCTGTGGGGTCATAGTTCAGAGCACGCGTGCTCGGAGACATAGTTAAATGAAGCTGAATGCGTGAAATGTGAATACATCCTCACGGTCCTCGTCTCGTTATAGGTTACAAAGTGCCGGGAGCCGTGCAAGGCCAGTGAACCCCTCGCTGAGACTCAGTTTGCTGCCATCACAAGTGCTCCGAGAATCCTGGAGAGGGAGGATATATTGGAGACAAACGGGACTGCTGCCCGCCTTTTAGGCGACCGTCGGAGGCTGCTCTGAGCCGGGCACAGGCAGGGTAGGTGGAAACCCCGCAGCAGTCCCAAGTTTTGGGGTTTTCGGGGGAAACCCATGAAGTTACCCCTCCATGGAAGAGGTGGTCTGCACCCGTTCTTTTCCCCAAGCCGGGGGAAGAGGCAGCCTTAGTACAGGCCGGGCTTGCCCCCTCACCGGGGCTGTCTGTGCAGCTGTCACCCTCCTTCCTCCTGGACCTGCCAGGAAAATGTCAGCCCCGCGAGGGAAATGGCAAAGGGAAGATGACAGCAGACAAGAGAGAAACAACAGCCCCACCTGACACAGCCAGGACCCTGCGGACAGGCGGCAGGAGCCCCCACTTCCTCGGGACTCAGCCTCTGCACCCCAGGACTGCCCATGGCCCCTCTGAGGGCTCTCCTCACTCCTTCCTCCCTCGTTAGGGAAGAGGCCAGTACCCAGCAGCCATGGCCCAAGCGCAGGTGGTCTGTTCTGTGCACCCAGCATCCCCCTAGGGTCTAAACCAGGTATGGGGCTGAAATGGGAGAGGCAGAGAAGGTTGGCAGAGAGGCCTGGGGTGACGGAGGAGGAGTGGGCTGCTGGGCTCTGTTCCGGGCATGCTTTGGTGTCTCTCTCTCAAGAACCCAGATCCTATTATGAGGACACGGAAGCCCAGAGGGTTCAAGTGACAGCCCCAAGGTCACAGGCATGGGCGAGCTGGGCTAGTGGCTCCCGTGTGTTGGAGCATGAGGCTCTGGCAGCATTGATGCCACCTTTGCCCCCACACCCATCCTCAGGGTTAGTGCCCAAGTTGGGGGTGAAACCTGGCCAGCTTCAGTCCACTGACTTTTTGGCATCCCTTCCTGAGGCTTAGAAACTTCTTTGTCTTTTGGAAAACAAACTCTTTCTGTGCAAGAAACTCCACTCAATTCTTGGGCAGTGTGACCCCAGTCTTTTTAGTCAGAAGTGTCACTTTCTCTGCTACCCACCAAAGAGGGGGTGTGGCCAGCTGAACAGTCCCCAAACCAGGGGTGGTACCCCCTGCGCCTCAATAAGAAAATGAGTGTGGCCAGGAGGGGAACTGGATGCGAGTGAGAAATCACCCATCTGTGAGAAGAGAGGCCTCATCACCGGGGGGAGAGGGCAGGGTCAGCTTCAGTAGTGACCGGGAAAGAGAGAGAGTCCTGTGGCTGTGTGACATCAGACAAAGTGACCCAGGGACAGCTGCACAGGTGTCAGTTGCTTTGGTCTTAGAAAGAACCAGAAGAAAGCTATGCTTCAAAGAGAACCGGGTCCGCTCTAATCCCAAGCCTTTCTTCTAGCCCAGGTCCTGATACAGCACCCACCTACCACCAACATCCAGGGCTCCTTGCCATCCCTACCAGCACATGCTTCTGCTGCCCAACTCCCTCGACTCTTTCCTACCCATCCAGGGTCCCTGGCCTCTGCTCAGGCACAGAGAATGCCCCCATTCCTCAAATGCATGTCAGTGTGTGTGCACGTGTACATGACGGGGCACGTGTGGTCACTTAGAGATGTGCACATTCCTTAACCCATTGAAAGTCACGGCATGGGTTGTGGACTCGCAGGAGAGCTGTGAATTCATGGCAAAGGGGGAGACGGGGTGGAGCTACCAGGGTGAAAGTGGCAACGGGCCACAAAGCCCTTTGCTGGGATTTTTGGCTCAGACAAACTCAGGGAAGGCTACTCTGTGGGGCCTGCCAGTCCTGGGACCCCCCCACTGTACCTCAAGCCCACCTGGGTCACAGCACTGATGGCTGGCCAGTGTTCCTTGGTCCCATGTATCCTGCCCTGTGACCCCGAGCTCATTTGCCTAAGATGCATTGAGGATTACCAATCCCGGTGCCCTCCAATTCTCCCTCTCCGCTCCTCCCAGGCGCCCGGCTCTGTGCCAAGCCCAGGTCATGTTCCCAGCTTTGAACACAACTCTGTGGCCCTGACTTGAATTTCTACCTCTGTATCCTCCCATCAAGTCTGTGGCCCACCCCTCTCCCTTACAGCTCCCACAGCTCAGAAGTCAGCGGAGCAGAGTCCCCAGGAAACCAGGGTCAGGGATGGAGGCTGCTGAGGAGCGGGTCTGGGTGAGGACCAGCTTGTGACCTGTAGCTCCGGGGACCAGAGTGTGAACGATTTTGGCATAGATGCTGCTCTGAGCTTCCTAAGAGCAAAAACGGGCTGTTGCTGTTTGTGGTTCTTGTTCTGTTTGGGGGATGCCATCACGTGCTGGGGGCGTATCAGGAGGGCACAGCCCCAGAGCCAGCAGTGTGTGGGGGGCTGGACCATCAGGGCAGGTCCCCGGGCCAGGGTGAGGTCCGGGCTGCAGGTGCACGGCGACCTCAGGATTGGTGGGGGTCCTCCCCAACCATGGATCATTGAGGGGGAGCCCCAGTTTAACGTGAACCTAACAGGCATTTTACTCTCATCCTGCCTAGGAGGTGGAGGCCAGATACAAGTAAACCACAGTACCAGTAAATGACAAAGGCTGGATCTTAACCCAAGTCCTCCGACTCTGAAGGCCATACCCAACAGGTCCCATTTTATTTGTTTTACTTTTTTTAAATTGAAGAAGGAAAAAACTAGCATTCCCCTACAGTGCCCCCCACCTGGTGGGGACATCTTGGGTTGGCAAGGCCACCACTTTCAAGAGTAGAAGTGTTTTTCAGCAGGAGGAGTTGGCTGCACCAAAGGAGCTCAGGAGAAGCTGGAGTCTCAGGCCCAGCAGGAACGGCCAGAGGTTTTGCAGCTCTGCCCAGCGGCTGGGCTTGCCCAAGGGTCTCCCTGGGGGTTCCCAGCATGAGCCGAAGCCACCCTCCCCTGTGGGATCTGTGAGGCCAGGCATTGGGCCTCTTTAGGCCTCAGTTTCCTCCCCTGTCATAGGCAACTGACAGTCCCTCTGGAGCGCCACTGGGGCTGCAGAGGGAGGCCGGAGAGATGGTGCCCCCCCTCCTCCCCGCCACCCCCACACACAGCCCTCAGCAGGATGGTGGCTGCCTGGCCGATTGCTTTTGCATTTGCAGCAGAGCGGGGGAGTGAGGCCAAGCTGAGTGCCCCCTCCCCCTGCCCAGCCAGCTCAGACCCAGGCGGTGGAGCAGGAAGGCTCTGGGGAAAACAGTGTGAGTCACCGGGCGGCCAGAGTGCGTCCTTCCCTGCTAGCGCACTACACGGCAGGTTTCATAGGTAATGATGTCATTTATGAGGCTCCCGCTCGGGGCTGTGTCTGAGTCAGCCTGGCTGTGTCGTGACCAAGCGGAGGCTGGCAGCAGCGAGGCGTGGGCACGGGCTCTGCCGCCGGGCTCTGGCCTCTGCCCCCTCGTGGGGCCCAGGCTGCCAGCCCCAGGCCTGGAACGGGCAGGCAGTGGGGCTGGGGGAGCCGTTTGAGACCTCGGATTGATGAAGAAGCATGCATTTTCGTGACCCTGTCTCTTGCCTTGGAACGGGGGGCTCGCATGCAGTGGAGGGGGACCCAGGAGTGAGCCCCGACTTGAGGAGGTTGCTCCCTGCAAAGTGCTTGTTGGGCGAAGGCCAGTGACATTCTGTGCAAATCCCTGCTGAAGGCAGATGGCCTCCGTTGTTAAACCTCCCGCTTAACAAACATCATCTCCGAACATACAGACACACAAACATATTTACATTTTTATAATGTGTATTTATTATTCAAATAGCTTGACAGCAAAGTGTTTGAAAACGAAGAGCAGGAATTCCGCGGTTCCTGCCCGGCCTCGCCATCCAGCTGGGAGAAGAGCACGGTCATTTCCTTCACTTAGTCCACGGCCGCTGGGCGCTCATCCCCAGCACAGCCCTCCCCATGCCGCGGCAAAGACTGTTGCTGTCCTGCTGAGGGATGTGCCCCCGGGGATTCAATCGAGATTCTGTAAGATGTGGGGGATGTGGCGGGGGTGGGGGGGGCTTCTCCACATCCCCAGGGCTCTCCTTCTTCCCCAGTGAGGTGGGAGAAGCCGCAGATTGGGGTCTGCTGAGGAGCGGGCCTACGTGAGGCCCAGGTCGTGACCCACGGCTCTGGGGACCAGAAGGTAAACAGTTTCGGCACAGGGTGCACCCACTAGGTCATAGGTGGATTCAGCCTTCTCTGAGAACCGAGAAGATTCTGGAGTCTTTTGAAGCAGGAAAGGAGATCAGAGGAGGAGATGGTGGCAAAGCGGGGACTGAGACTCTTGAAATGTGTTTATCCCAGGCAGAGCAGCCGCTGAAAGGGGAGATGGAGAGAGAATGTCAAAAGCAGCACTGGGTGTTTTCCTGGGGTCTCTCCGCAGTGCCCTGTCATTTCCGAATCACCAGGCCCGCTGGCACAGGGGTCTGCAGCCCAACCTCACAGAATGACCCCCTCTCTGCAGGCGGGCATCACCCTGACAGCCCCCTCCCAGGACAGAAAACCTATAGACACCTGGCTGCTGGGTGTCAGGCCACCCACCCGTTTCTCTTCCTTTCCTTCCAGCCTTTCCTCTCCCAACCAGCCCCCTCCCCACCCGGTCCCCCTTCTATTTTTCCTGGCTAAAACCAGCCACAGATACCACCACACCCGGAAAGAGATAAATAAATAAAAGAAAAACAACCTCAACTGTGAAAAGCAGTCCAAATCTGAATTTTTTCCGGCCTGAGTTAATTACACTTTAAATTGGCATGTTTACTGATCGGGGAATTTCAAGTTAACAGAGACAGCCCCCCCTCCCCAACTGTTTGTACAGTAAAACTCAGCAGGCTGGCGGGCTCCCCCAGGCCTTGGCAGGCCCTGCCGCTCCCCTGCCAACGAGAGAGCATAACAGAAACATCTATTTTTGAGTGTTAGAGAAAACGAAGATCTCACAGATGGCGGGAAGCAGCATTCTGGACGGTTTCCTGCACCCAGGCTCTGTGCACCTTCTCAGCAGCCTCTTGCCCCAGGAAAGACCAGGGCCTTTGGCCTCTCGGGACCCTGCAAGCTAGCTCCCTTGCACAGGGGGCTGTCTGCCTATCCCATCGTCGAGGGCCAAGCCTGGTCGAGGCTCCCCATGCTGTAGCACTGTCCAGTTGGCTCTGACCCCTTCTCCTTGGAGCAAGGCTGTGTGGGGTGCGGAGGGGGCTCTGGGCAGGAATCAGGAGTCCCTGATGCATTCATTCACTCAACGCACACCAGTGGAGCGAGGAGCTACACCAAATAAAGTGGTGGCCTGATCTCTGCCTTCTCAAGACCGACCCTAATAATGGGCCTGGGTCTCCCCTAGACCCCATGTACCTTGGAAAAATCCCATCCCTGCTCCAGGCCCAAATAGAGGCAACCAGTGGATCTTCTGATGGATGCAAACCCAAGGAATGCCTCCGGGGACAGGCCAGACCCCCAGCTCACAGCCACATCTCTCCTGGCAGAAGTGGCCTGATGTGGCCACCCCCGCCCCAGGCCTTGGTTCATGGTCGGGATCAACCACAGGCTCTGCCATGGGATGTCCACACCCTCAGGACCCGCCGGGTGCCCTGTCCAGTGCTGCCCACAGAGGAGAGACAAGGCCAACAAGCATCACTGAGCACTTTCTCTGGACTCAGTCCTGTGCTAGGTACAGGGATGCCATTGTGCACAAGTCAGAAACAGCCGCGGCCCCAGCAGAGCCTGCAGTCTGGGTAGGGAGATACTTGCTGATCTAAGAATCAGAGCAGTGGATATCTGACTGCAAATTGAGACTGCCTGTGAAGGATGAATCAAGGAAGGCTTCCTGGAGGAGGTGGCCTCCCAGAGCTCAGCTTGTCCTTCCTTGAGGTCCTTTCCATTCCCAGTCCCCCACTGGTCACTCACTTGGCCCAGGGCCTAGGGCCTTTGGGCAGGCAGTGCAGCTGCACAGGCAGGTGCTGTACCTGCTCCCCTGCACGCCGCTGGGATAACGGGAAAATGATGAATGAGGCCCCATCATGCCCTGCTTCCCGGCCCTCAAGCCCATTCCCATCCATGACAAATTGTCCCTCTACCTCCACAGGGTCTTTTCAGTAGCCTCGCCTGGGAAGCCTTGGCAGCACTTGGTGGAGATTTATGCCCATCTTCCCCAGATTCTTCTTTGTTTTTCTGCTTCTTTATTCCCTCAAAATATGCTTTTATTTATTCATTCCACAAACGTTCTCTGAGTGCCTCCTGTGTGCTTCCTCCTGGTGAAAGAGAGATCGGGTTCAGTACACCCTCCTGTGTTAAACACCTGCTTTGCACTGGTGTCTATGGTCAGATTTCATCCAAGGAGACAGGCATGAACTAAGCACCTACTATGAGCCAGCACTGCCGAGCCAAGGGCCCTGGCTTCTAAAAGCTCTGCCACAGGGTGGCCGAAACCCCAGCCCCTTGGGTATTGAGGTCCTGGCTTGGTGATTTTGCAGCCCTTCTTGGTCTGGGTCGCCTCAATTTTTACAAAGAAGGAAGCCGCTCGTTCATCAGAGGTGGGTCTTGACCCCAGAGTCTCAACCCCAAAGTTGGGGAGACAGTGCTCAGAACAAAGCCACAGCAATGCACCCTGCCCTCTGTGGACCTCAGTTTTCTTACCTGTCCAAGGGTGTGAGCAGAGAGGCAGGACAAGAAGGGAGCAGCCCTGACATTTGGGGGTTCTCTGAATCCTTGAGGACCCCTGACGACCGTGAGCTCCGTGGGTCTCCAGGACTGCACCAGCCAACGTGTCTGTGCAGAGTGGTGGTACACAGACAAGGGTGGGGGTGGTGAGGGGAGCACCTGGTCCTGCCCAGGAGAGATCAACCAGATGGTCTCAGCGCACCCGCCACCTTCACTAGGTCTTGTTCACTCCATGCAACCGAGGCAGTGAATATAGCCCTCAACTGCCATCAAGCGGAGTGAAAAACACAGGTCAACATAGGTCTTTGGTATTTGGATGCCCATCATGCTTTGAGTCTTCTGACAAAGCAAGCAGCCCTCTCCCCAGGCCAGACACGCACCAAAGCATCCCACTTCATGGGTGATGGCACCACGTTGGAGAGACGACAGGTGAGTACAGAGAAAAAACCATGAATATTCTGGCAAGCTAAGTCTGGGGGAAAGTGAGCCCACCTCATCATATAATACCAAGAAAAGAGGCCCATTCGGTGAGCGATCTGTCTTCCAGGACACAGGGGCTATTCCTAAAGCCCTTGCAAGCAGGGTGAGTGAGCACACGGCCTGGAGCCAGACCCTGCCCCACCTCCAGCTGGGTGACCTTGGTTGAGTCACTCAACCTCTCTGTGCTCCATTTCCTCAACTGTGGAAAAGAAACTGTCTCCTCACAGCAGCTGATGGGGCCCAGGACCAAGGCAAGCGCCCCAACACGACAGCTATTACTTCTCCTCTTATCTCCCGCTAAAAACAACAAGGAAATGGGAACGGAGGTCCAGGTTGTTCAATTTCCCAACCACGTCCAGGAGACATAGTGGGGATAAACCGGGCCCTTGCACTGGAGAAGGGAGCACACCTCGTGAACTTGGACCGGCGGCAGGGTTTACACACCGCCCTGGAGACGGGACAAGTCACAGAACCTCTGGTTGAAGGGTCCATGGAGACTTTCATCCTGGCCACCTGTGGGGCACACGTTCTTATTTGGCTTATCTGATGAGAAAGGCCCTTTGTTTATTTTTTCTTCTCCGCAAACAATAGATAAATCAATCATTTTTGCTTTTAATGAAATTCTGCATCGAGTGGCACAGGGTCACTGTGTTTGGGTTAGAAATCGGCGGGGAACATGCACGCTGCTGCATGCCGGGCCGACGCTGGACTCACCCCTAATTCTCAAGTGGCGCGTGATGCACCCAGCACTCTTCCTGAGTGGTGGCCTGTGAGACTCGTGGGGGGGGGCCGTGCCTGTTAACGCCGTGGTGTGCGGGGATGGTTATATTGAAGCTATTAAATAAGGCTAATGTCACTCTTCCCCTCACACGCACATTTAATATATTCCAAAGATGTGTAGATGCATTAACAGCAATTTTCATCTCCAAATGTTCCCATTTAGTCAGCCCCATGCATAAAATATGAGCCCTAACACCACGCTCCAGCCCGTTGCAGATGGAGTTCCCCAGAGCATCTGGCTGTCAGCGCTGGGGCGTTTGCTGGAGGGGCGGGGGCGCGATCAGTCGGCATCTGCAGGGGAACACAGGGCCTGTCACTTCCTCTGGGGCTTTGGTGCCCCCACCCCCCGAAAAGTGGAAGAGAGAACCCAGACCCAACTGACTCGTGCCTCCTGCAGCTAATCCCAGCCTCATCCTGGAAGGGCAGAAAAAGCTAGAAAACCAAACAGCTTTGAACAAATGGGAAGAATTTCCAAAAATCGATGAACATGTTCATGTACTCCATCACCACATCTTATTCACTGCCTGCTTTGTGCCCAGCACCTGCCTGGGAATTCATCTGATCCGGTCCCTGCCTTTGGGGACTCCATTAGTCAATCAACAAACACTCACTGTTCTGCTACTGAACACAGCAGGGGATGAGAGAGAGAGAGAGAGAGAGAGAGAGAGAAATTTCTGCCAATGAGAAATCTCACAGTCTAGGGCACAAAGAAGGTAGACATTAACATTAGGCAGTTTCAGAGAACTGTAAGCTAGGAAGAAAACAGTAACGGGGCAACTGGTAGAATGTGATAGGGAAGAGGCAAGGGGAGCTGCTTTTATAGGGTTATCAGGGATGACCTTGCTGAACAAGAGACATTCCATCCCCTTGGGAATTGTGAACCCCTGGGAAAGGAAAATGCAAAGGATGTGGGCCTTTAAGGAAGGAAGGGCCGGAGCCTGGACAGGAGGCAGCGGAGGGCAGAGCAGGGCGGCCCAGGACCCAGCTCCAGAAGGAGGGGAATGTGCAAGGCCAGAATGAAGGATGAAAACACGTGGGGGATAGGCTGTGGCTCCAAAAGAAGAGGGGGGCTGCCACTCTGAGGGCCTGGGGAGTCCTCGGATCATTTTGGCACCAAGCCCAAGGGAAGGGGCCTGCAGAGGTGCCCTGGGCAGTGGAGTTAAACAGTTGGACTCTGCACGTGGAAATGCTCTCCCTGGCAGAGGGAGGGGCACTGGAGGGAGACCCAAGTGCCACAGGCTGGAGGGACCTAGCCTGTGGGGCGGCCTCTCCAGCAGGGCTGGGGAAGAGGGGTGCTGAGGGAGAGTGGGAGCAGGCAGCCCAGAGGGATGGTGCCAGGGATCCCCACTCCCATGCTAGGCATGGAGAGGAGCGGTCCCGAGGAGGAGGACAAGGGGGAGGGCAGGCAAAGGCTGTGACTTCCAAGGCAGCGACGTCTCTACCAGGGGATGACGGGAGCCCAGCTCAGGAAGATCTCCCGAGCCCAGGAGCTCACTGATCAACCATGAGTGATAAAGGACAGCCTTAGCTCATTCTTTGGGGTCACTCCTGAGGTGCTCCTTGCCTTCAGCCCTGGACCCTGGGCATGGGCAGCATGTTCTGGAGTCACTAAGTCTCCAGGTCAGCTGCAAACAGGCCTCTGGTCATCTTCCTGTAGTCTGGGCAGGCCAGGGGTGCAAATATGACATAAGCATCAGGTAGCTGAGAGCCAGCCCAGCCTGGGGGATGTGCCAACCGGAAGCAAGGGCATGGCGGGTGCTCCCGCTGACGCTGGAATTGGGGATGCCATTCCGTCACACTTCCAAAGCCCCCCAGAACAGAGCGGAGCTGGAAAATTAACAGGCCAAGTGACACAGGTCCTACACAAAGTCCATAGGGTCAACCAGCGCAGAGCCAGCTGCTGCCTGGAGTTGACAGCAAAGAGGAAGGCATCCAAGGTGGGATTCGATATCGGAAAGAGGTTGACTGTATAATATTCATCATATAGAAAGTGAACACCTCACAGGCAACCTATTTCAGGTACCACTGAGCAGCACTGACTCCAGGGAGGAGGCTTCTTCCTCAGGGACGGGCCCTGCCACCCGCCACCCGCCTCCAGGATGGAGGCCAGCACAGGGCTGCAGGTGGAAGTCAAGCGCGTGCTCGGCCACCAGCCATGCCTCTGGGGGCCCACAGGGCGCGCAACCGGACCTCCCCGACATCAGCAGGTGCAGGAATCATGCAGGTGGGATCTGATACTGAAGAGAGGCCGCTCGTGTCTTGTGTGTCATGATTTCTGCGAATGCAACACAGGCCACCTCTCCTCAGGCACCACAAGGAGCAGCACACGCACACGGCCACCCAAGGCACCAGCTCCCACCCAGGGTCTCACAGCACTGGGATGAGCAGAAGGCAGCCCAGGCGCAGGGAATGCATGCAGCCGCCCCCAACATCCTGGCGAGGGGCGGGTGGCCTTCCAGCAGGATGCCATCCAGCGGGACTGGCTCCCCCGTGTCCTCTGCCTCGATGACACTGGCCATGAAAAACAGACTGAGCCCCGTCACCATTGCTCATCAGCTTCATGACCGCACCCCACCACAGTGCACAACCCTAGCATCTTCCCCAAAGTCCACATGGCCCCCCGAAAGCTCTCCCAAAATGATTCAATGGCGGGGGTCAGGGGAAAGGATGACAAATGTCACACCAGCCCATGCATTCACGTACCCTGGAAAGTCCCGCCTCAGGCGTGGCGCCCGCACACCACCGGGCGGTAGCGGTACTGAAAACAGGCCATCTGTGTTATATTCGTCATTAATAAAAGCGAACTCATCACAGACAACCTCTTCTCAGGTACCCAGAGTGCCATCGGCTCAAGAACGTGGCTGCTGCGTCCCGTGGTGCCAGCGTTGCCCCCGGGAAGCAGTCCTGAGGACGGATGGGACATCAAAGGTGAGAAGACACAGAGACAGGAAAGAGACCCCTGCCCGGCCCACTCTCGGTGACCAGGCCCCACTGAGGCAGCGACTCCAAAGCACCCGTCCTGCTCCCACCCTCAAAAGGGCTTCATCTCCAACGGGTCCTCCAAGGTGAGATTTGATACTGAGAAAAGATCAACCATGTATTATTCGAAGTCAATAAAGCGAATATAACACGGTCGATCTCCCTTCAAGTACCAGGAAAGGCGCTGAGCTGAAGCGCGATCGGCTCCCCGGCCCGCAGGCCCCACAGGCTGCAGCGGATACGGACGGCTAGTGGACCAGGTGAAGTACATTAGAAACAATTACTTTCCAACTGGTCGACCATCCATCCCCGTACCCCAGAATGGTGCTGATGCCGGCGTCCTTCCCCGAGGTGCCCCAGCCTCCAAGACGGCCTCCCTGGTGGAATTTGATACCGAAAAGGGGTTCACCGAGCAACATTCGTCGTCCAGATGCAAAGTTGCTCGGGTAACCTCTCCCCGAGTACCATGGAGAGGCTCAGATGCTCGGACTAAGGTGGATGCTTGCAGGCGGCTGTGCTTGCAGAAGACCCTCCCCCAAGGGCAGCACAAGGTCTGGGCATTCAGAGCCCAGAGCCTCACACTCTCCAAGGACGTTCCCAATCACCAAGTCCAACGATTCCAACCCCTTCCAGAATGAATCTAGAGACTCTTCCCAGAAGTTGAGTGCAAGACCCAGGTAGGATCTTATACTGAAAAGACGGCAACCTTCCTTGGGCACCTTGCTAAAGATGAAAATGAAACCCTGCTCGCACCCGCTTTTCATTCCCAGACCCTGAGAGGGGGTGACCCTGTAGGGACCCCTGCACAAGCACAGAGCCTCCCTCCCAGCAGAGGATGCCTTTGGCAGGAGCTCAACGGGGCACAACGCTGACCCCAGACCTGCGGTCTCACCAGCACCATCTCCAGCCCACAGAGGCATCACCCCAGGATCCCTCAAAGGGTAACTTCACAGTTATCAACAGCTGGCTGACCATCTGATTAGCCTCATAAAGCAAGTGAGACATTCAAAATAAGGGACTGGGGGGATAAATGCAGCAGAAGAAAGCAGGTGAGTCACAGATGTCTTCTCTTCACAAGGGTCAGGGCAGCCCTGACCTCAGAACCCAACCTTCCCCAGACTCAGAGAACACCCAGAAGGTGCCTCCCGGAGCGGGCAGCCCGCAAGCATCGGGCCAGACGATGGATGCCACAGGCAGAGTCCGGATTCGGTGCCCACCACCCATTCTGTGAACTTTGCAGTGGGACCGACAGCAGAGTCCTTTCCCTGACGTTGGCATGAGCTCAGAGAGCCCTCTGCGCCTTGCTACAAGTGGAGCAAGAGGCCAGCCATGCGAGGCCTGCTGTAAAGAAAGAAAAGATGTCACAGACGACTTCCCTTCAGGAGCCGTGGGCACTGACCTGCATCAGAGCCTCCTTCCCTGGGCAGGCATCACCTCCCAAGGTGGTCCCGGAACGCACCGGAGTCAGCAGGAGTGGAACAGATGACATGCACCGTGGGTACAATCGGGCCTGTCCCATGGGCGGCCCTCAGGCACCTGCCCTGGAGAGGGCTCCGGCTGCAGGCCGCCTCCTGAGGGTGCTGTTGCTTCTGGAAATTCTCCAGGTAGGGTTTGATCTGAAAAGAAAGCCATGTGCAATGCTGGTCACCAACAAAGCAGGCCAGCAAACAACGAGCTCTTTCCACAGCCCCGGCAAGGTTTTTGACCTTGGAAACATCAACTCCAGAATGACTTTCAGCCTCCATGACCAAATGACATTCGGCACCAACGAAGGGCACGTCCTTGGGGCCAGCATGGAACCATGTAAGGTATCAACAGCAGAGTCTGAGGAAGGACTGAACCCCAGAATGTTCCTGGATGCCTGTGTGTTCAGCAATAGCCTTGGAAGTGTGAAAGGAAAGTTATCTCGGGCCCCTAAAATCACTAAGGAAAACTCAAGCTGGAAGCTGCTCAGGATAAACCTGCCTCTCATTCCATTCAAAGTCATCCCTCTGCTCACTGAGACAGTGCGTATCTGATTTGCCTCCTTTGGAAAGGCTCATGAGAAACGCGAAAGAATGTAATCATTTGTGTATCACCTGTCTGTGACCTGGAAGCTCCCTCCTTCCTGCCTTCGCTTCAAGTTGTCCCACCTTTGCAGACAAAACCAATGTACTTCTTACATGTACTGAATGATGTCTCATGTCTCCCTAAAATGTATAAAGCCAAGCTGTGCCTTGACCACAGGACTTCCTGAAGCTGTGTTACGGGTGTATCCTCAACCTTGGCAAAATAAACTTTCTAAATTAACTAAGAGCTGTCTCAGATTTTCTGAGTTCACAGAAGCAACTGTCCTGAAAGACCAGACCCCACCGACCGTAGAACTTCTGCTTCCCTCCGGAGTCAGCGTCTCACCCAGAACCCTCCGTGGGGATGGAGGGAGACCAGGTGATGCTTGTCACTTACGTAGTGAATGCTCTGGGGACAATATGCACCCAGATCCCCGGGAGGACGCCTTACCAGTGTGTCACGCCTGAAGTCAGCACACCTTTCCGGGAAGCTCTCGGGAAGGTTTGGGGCAGCAAGAAAAGATCAACTGCATAAAGGGGGAGACTGTATCCCATTTTTTGACCCTAGGTTCCTACTGACCCCACCAACTCCACTGTAAACACGCACAAATGTAACCATCTTCACAAGAATTGTACCAACATTGATTTTCATAGAAACGTGTTTTTCAGAGCCAATGCCATTATACTAATCCAATTCCCTGTTTAGCTTTCCTGACCGCGCTGTTGAGCTGTTTTCATTTCTTTTATTTCCCTTGTTATTTTCCCCAAATCATTTTCATTAGGATCAATTCTTTTCCATTTAAAAATCTGCATGAAGATTTGATTCCTCAATGTGTTCTTGTCTACATCAAATATCACTGTTTATCACCGCCGCCACTGTGAATTTCCTTCCATGGCTGCCACGTCGGCAGCTTTCTATTTCCCCAGGTCAAATGTCACAGCTGAAATGTTGTCAAGAAAATTGGATTCTTCTGCCAATTTGTAGTCAACTGAACACATTTAGCGCTGTGCCGTTTCAGCTGTTTTTAGTTTTATTTTGTGTTGATTATTTTTATCAGTATTATTTAATACAAATGGGATGAGATACTGATAGCCTCTATTTGTTTCATAACCCAGGAGAAAATTGGGAACAATGTTTGGTTGGGGGATAGAAAGAGAAAGATAGAGACAAGGAAAGGTGCAGAAAGAAGCACAGTGCTTGTGAGCGAGACGGGGGTCTGGGGCTGCAGACTCGTCACAGACCCTGCCAAGTGTGAGCTCTTTGTTTATCCGCGAGGTCAAATACCTTCCGAAAAAAAAATGGTGGAGTCAAAATGTCTTTGGGATCAACACAGCCAAAATGGTGATGTAAAGAGACAGGGTCCAGGGTAAGAGCTAAAGCCGAGGCGACACCAACGCCATCCTCCCCGGGCCGCGAGCCCCGCCCCCATCATGAATGAAGCTTGTGTTCTCTGAGCGACATCTGTTCTCATCCACCGCAGAGGACCGCAGAGGGCAGACCACCCACGTCTACCCCGTCCATTCTTGCTCACGGGAGGGGTGTAGATGCCCCTGAGCTTGCCACTGGGTCCCGGAAGCCATCCCAAGCAGGATTTGATACTCAAACAAAAGTTGCCTTTGTGTGATTCAACATAAATAAAGCGAATTCACCAAGGGCAACCTCTGCTCAAGGGTCAAACATCAGCACGGGCAAGAACACACCGAGATGCCTCTTCACCAAAGGCGGCATTGCCTGCGGGACCTCCCTGCTGACTCCAGCTGCAGGCTAGCTGGCTTGCTGGCTCGCTCTCTCCCCTCTTGCTCTCTCTCTCTCTCTACCCCCGAGGAGCCCCCCAGGCAGTGGTCAGAACACGGTTGGTCATGGACCAGCTTCTGTAGCCCTGGAGCAGGCAGTGGGGGCGAGGCTATGCACACACACATCACAGGTCAGCCCGAGCTAGAGTCAGCCCCTGGTCACCTACCCTAGAGGGGCTGGAACACCAAGGTCCAGCTCCAGAGCCGGTATCTCCTCTGGAAGTCTCTGAAGCAGGATTTCACACAGAGAAGGGGGCTGCCTATGAACCATGTGACCGTGTTCAGTCCAGCCTACAGGGGTTTGAGGGAGGACCCGACCTGAAGGCTGGCGACTCCTCGTCCAGCGCAGCATCCTCAGAGGGTGGGTGGGGCTGCGTCACAGGGACAGCACAGGCTCAGGTGACTGTACTCCATGCACTCCATTCCAGGAGGCCTCAAAGAGAGTTCAACCAAGAAAACAGGTCACGCTGCCTATTCATTCATTCAGCATCACACCTACTGTGCACATCTGGCGACACAGCGCCAGGCAAAACAGACAAGGACTCTGCCCTCAGGGAGCTTCCATTCTAGTGGCGAGAGGACAATGAGTGCAGATGACATAACGTTCATATAATGACCATCCTCAGAAACAATGCTTATCCTACAGCCACGTGCCAGACGCTGTCTAGACACTTCACAAAGAGCACGTTTCCACTCCGCTGTTAACCCTGCTTTACAGAGGAAGAGACTGAGGCCCAGAGAGCTGATAGGTGAAGGGATTTTCCAAGGGCACACAGCTGGCAACATAAGGTAGTAATAAATGCTATTAACAATTCTCGTCTTGCAGTAGGAATAACCGAGTCGTGCCATGGAAACGTGTCTTTAAACAACATTAATTCTCACTGCTGAGGAAACCCCCTTCACCCCTTGCTTCCCAGAGGTCACCCAGAAGATAAGGTATTTGAGGGGGTAATGTGGATGTCTTCCATTCCGCCAGGAGTTCCTTTCCCTAAAGTGTGCCACACAGCCAAGATGATTTCACACCTAAAAAGGTTGACCAAATGTGGTTTATTCACTGACGAGTCTTCAAGGATGCGACTAGAAGACCACAATGTCAACTAAAACGTCAGCATCATTTCGGGGAATTCCTCCTAATGATGGCCGGGATATGGGCCAAGTGATGTAAGTCACACAGAGAGCACCTGTCATGCGGAGGTGATCCACTTCCTTACCCTGCGCAGGTGCCGGCTGGGCTTTCCCCTCGTGACGTTTCCCAAGAAGAATTGAGTACCGAAAGGAGATTGGCCATGTAATACTCATCATAAATAAAATGAACACACCATGGACAACCTCCATTCGAGTACCTGACTTGGGTGCTCGCTTCCAGCGCGTCCCAGCAGCAGGCCTGAGGACGGACGGGATACTGAGAGTCAGGAAGGTGGCAACACACCACCCACGAAATAAGCTCTGCGGTCCGGGCCGCACTCCATCCCTTACTTGCAATTAGCACCTCTTGCAGGAAGCCATTCAGGGAGGGAAGTGCCACAGCAGAGAGGTCTGCAGAGCACCATCTGTGATACATGAAGAGAGGGCAGCAGGGAAGACAGCAAGACGGTGTCTTGTCAAACATGCAGTGAGCCGATGAGGGAACTGCCGCCTTTTTCGAGGAAACCGCCATGGTAAGCAAGCAGGACACCTGCAGGTGCACGACCCACCAAGAAGAGTGTGCACACTGTCAGCTTCGCCGTGCGTTCAGGCATTCAGACACCAGTTCTAGTTCCTAAACTCGGCACCACCCGAGGGTGCTTTAAGGCTAGATTTAATGCTTTCAAAAGAGTCCACTATGTAGGATTGGTCAAAAAATAAATCGAATGCATCATGGAAGACCTCTCCACCAGTACCACAGAGTAGCTCTGATAGGAAAAGCTCCACTTCTTCCCCAAAGCTGGCACCATCTCTAGAAACCTCCCCAAGGACGGGGCACACACAGGGTTAGGGCCAGGGCACACTGCTGGGTCGGCTATGGTCAATGGTCCCTTTCCTTACCCTGGAGAGGAGCTGACACCCTGAAGTGAGACTCCGCTCCAGGAAGCCCTCCAAGGCGGGATTTGGTACTGAAAAATAGGTCAACCGTGTATGATTCGTCACAAATAAAGCGAAGGCAACACGGATAACCTATCTTCAAGTACCACACGCTAGTGCAGACCCAATGTCAGTGCCTGTTCTCCAAAGTTGGCCTCCTCCAGGATGTCCCCCTAGGAGACAGTGAACATTGAGGGTTAGCAGACGGACTGCAAGAGGGTTGAGAAGAAAGCACACGCCCTGTATTCAACCATCCCATCCCGGACCCTGCAGCCATCCAGACCTCAATGCCTTTGCCAAGGTGGGTGCACGTCTAAGGAGCACTGCCAGGGAACCTGATGGTGGAGAGGCCAAGTGCACAGAAACTCAGCATTTGGATCAGAGCAGGGCACATTCCCTCATCTCACATTAGCATCGAGGCTGACAGTAATGATCCTTTCCTTACACAGGCCTTGTGTCCAGGAACCCTCCAAAGCTGAGTCCATGACAAAGAGACTGACTTTACAATATTGATCATAAAGAAACAAACAGCATTGAATGCAAACTTTATTAGACCATGGCATGGCACTGACCTCAGAATCATGGCCTCAGCCCCAAAGGTGAGCATAATTTCCAGGAAGTCTTCCTAAGGATAGATTGCATGCTTGGGGTTAATGGTACTTCATATACGGTTTTTCAAACTCTTCCATTGTTAGCAGAAAATTCACATACCTGGCCAGTGGTGCTGACTCCCACGACCATCTCAGAAGTGGCATTGCCATAAGGCATCCTGCCAGGGTGGAAGGTGACACTCAGGAGGGGGCATCTGGGTAGGATTGTTTTAAATAGACAAATGCACAGTGCAAATGACAACAGACTGACGTGCAGACAGATGGCAGCAAGGGGCCAGATGACAGACTTTCTTCTCCTCCAGTACACAATGAAATGAACAAAACAGACTATTTCACCAAAGAAAAAACCAACACCTGGAGTAGAAAAGTGCTCATAAAATGAATAAATCCTTGAAACAAAGGAACGATTAAATCTACTCATCAAGAAGGCATACTATGATTCAGAAAAACTAATGAATAAAAATAGTGACTGAGTCATAACCCGGTAAAGTCACCAATATTCAAGACTAAAGAAAGAATCAGGAAATCTAAGCAGGAAAAAAAAAAGTTCATCCATCCAAGGGGAAAGCAGCTGTCCCCAGGCTTGTCCACAGCAGTGGTTTAACACCAGAAAGCAATGGAGGCAAGTTTACAAAGTTCAGAGGGAAGAAACTGGGAGCCAAGAATGTCATGCCAAGTTCACCCATCATTCAGCTCAAAGGCTCCATCCCAGCAACAAGCACTGATAGGGAACCCTCTCCTCCACAAACATTGAGAAGTGTTGGATAAAATGCAACAGCAGGCAAAATCAATTCCCAAATAAACATACAGCTGAAAAGCAAAACCCTCAGGTGTTAATGAAAAGAATTAGTTCAGAGCAACATGTTTGCAACCTGCCACTAAGGGATCTAAGGGATACTGTGCTGGCTAGAGGCTCCAAGGGTCTACAGTCAAGTTCAAGTACAAGCAGGATGAAAAGACATGACCGTGCATCCAGGAGAAGTTGATCTGGGAATGGAAAGGGGAACCAGAAAATTTTATAATGGCCAGGGATAAGAGAATTTGTCATTTTTAGGGAGTGGATAGAATGAGGTCTCCTGTGAGATACCAAAGGTTCAGGACAAAGATATGGTGAGGACTTCTGCCAGCCATATGTCTGGGAATCCTTAAGCCAACAAAATGAGTTGAAAAACTGGTACCAACTGGTAAATTCCTTGGGGTACCAGGCAGAACCAAATGCAAACTCATGTGCATAGGGATTGAAACAAAACAGAAACACCTAAGTGCTCAACTGATGATAACCTCACAACACAAAGCTACAAAAACCACGAAGAAAAGCACCATCATGAGAGTCAATAGATTCGACAAAGAAAGGGGCTTGTATCCCTAAAGCTGAAAGAAATTATACAATAAATATCTTTAAAGTGACTAAAGAAATTTTAAAAACTTGAAATCATAAAGGCCAAATAGAACAGAATGAAAAAAAAATGGACAGATGGGAAAAGGTGTAAGAGCAATGGTCAGGCATTCTCAGAGACGAAATACCTCACAGAACATAGTACCTCAAAGTCTTTCCAACAAGGTTTGTGAAGATCACTAGATAAAATAGTCCAGGTAAGTAAGAGCTACATGGAGAAGCCACATTAAGACAGCTAGTGAAAGCCTCAATGCAAAAAACAGTGGACAATAGCTATAAATTTCTGAGAAAAAACAAGTAGGCTGAGACTTTTATACCTAGTTAAGCTGTCCCTTGTGCATAAAGAGATATATACTCTCA
Source organism: Pan paniscus (assembly GCF_029289425.2). Classification (NCBI taxonomy): domain Eukaryota; kingdom Metazoa; phylum Chordata; class Mammalia; order Primates; family Hominidae; genus Pan; species Pan paniscus. The sequence continues at coordinate 102,212,921 of NC_073264.2, read as the reverse complement.
AATGCACAGGAACTCAAGGGTAGTGTCTATGAGCTATTCTCACAGAAACAATAAGATCATTTCCATTGAGAGATAAATTAAAGTTAAAAACTAAAGAATGGAGAAACCTCAGTTAAAAAAAAACAAACCTTGTGGTCAGAAATGAATTCATTTAAATATAGAACTATGGCAAAACACCTGCAAGAATTATAGTTCTAGAACAAATTGCAGATATTTATAATGTAAAATTAAAATGTATAATTGAGAAAAAGCAGGAGACAGTAAGCAAAGGAAGAATAAGAGTGCTGACTTCTTTATCTTTCTGAACTAGGAGTGAAATTGAAATAGTTAAAAACCATAACAATCCTAACCACTTAATTTTTACACTCTAATTTTTCTTAATTTTACGGGGATCTTTTAGGAGTTGCTACCTGTGGTGGTAAAGCGAGAAACATTTATCAATCATTTCAATCTCCTTTAGCTTGTTTTTTATGATAAATTCAAGGAAAATTATAGTTAGCATTTTTAATAAAATGATTAGGTACAGTGTGATCTCATATTTTCCCTGCGTCTGTCTTGTTTTTCTATTTGCATGTATGCTCAAACAGCTGTATGAAATTTCTAAAGCCCTTAATGGTTATTTCTGGGTGCCAGAGAATTGGGCAATTTTCCTTCTTTTTCATTTAGATTTTTCCACATCGCTTGAATTTTATTAAGCATGTGTCATTTTCATAAATATGGTAATAAGGTAGAATAATTATCCTTTTTGAAAAGAAAAACAAGAAATTGAAAATGCAACTGTCTTCTGTTCTTAAATTTGCTGTGGCCTCCAGATCAACAGATGTGGTGAGTCACCCTTCCAGTGAGTCCCCAAGAATGCTGAAATCAATGCCCCTTCCCCGAATTTGTCAACATGTCTAAGAAGTCCTTCCTCCATGGTAAGATTTAATAGTGAAAGAGAAGAGAACTATACATTGTTTTTCTTTAAAAAAAAAACACAAAACCCCAGAAGCATCATGGGCACCACCACTTCCTCAGTCACAGAGGGGTCTTGAGCACAGATCACATGCTCCTTCCCAAGGAATGCACTGGCTGAGGATTAGGAGTGCTAGCAGCACCTACCCATTGGTTCCAGGGCCACACACATGTTCAGTTGCACTGGTGTGGAACCAACATGAGTATGGTGTCCCCTAAATCGGCATCAGGTCCAAGAAGACACCTGGTGAGATCTGATACCGAAAAGAGGTCGACCGTGTATTGGGCATCATTAAATAATGCGAACTCACCACGGACAACCTCCCTCCGAGTACCATGAGGTGGCACTGCTCGCAGCATTCCTGCATCTTCTGCACAGCCTGGGCAGCTTGGGAGTGGCCTCTGAGGGTGGATGGGACCCTGAGGATGAGTGGACCAGGTGGCTCAAACCCATGCTCTCCAGCCAACCCCAGGTTCACCAAGCCAGGATTAGTGTGCACAGAAATACCACTTCCTGTGCTCAGCTGGCCATGCAGGCAACATTTAATAATGCAAGGATGTCAGTGGCACATGAGTCATTAAATATGAAGCAAACCACACACAAATGTGTGTGCAAAAGCAGGCTAAGCACTGCCTCCTTGGTAAACCTGGGATTCCCTTAAAGGAATTCTCTGGAGGGTGTAAGGCTGCTGTGGGTTAGTAAACCAGGGGTCACACAGAGTCCTGTTTCTGTTTTCTTCTGTATCCCGAGGGCTGACTAATAAAAGATGCTTCTAGATGCCCAAGATTCAACTCCAAGGTTGAATTTGATAGGAATAAAAAAAGAAGTCAGCCATGTGTATTTCAATCTTAACTTTTAAAAAATTAGGGCATCCCAACCACCTCTCTCGATTTTCCTAAAGTTGGTAGTGCCCCAGGAAGTTGTTTTAGGGTCAGCTTGGACTCTAAAGTTAGTAGGTCAGTCACATGCATCCTCAGGAAAATGCTTGCCATGGGTTCAGCCATCCAGAAACCTACCTTGGAAGCAGCACTGGCTCAGGAAGCCCTCCGAGGCAGAATTTGACACTAAAAGAGAGGAGAGCCGTGTATGACTCGCTTTGATGAATCGAATTCATCACGGCCAGCCTCTCTCCAAGTACCACACATGAACACTGGTGAGAAATCCATTGCCTCTCTGGCAGAGGTGGCCGCCCTTCTCGGGAGTCCTGTTAGGAATGGGTGGGATAGTATTGGGTAGTGGGCCGAGCCGAGTGACATACACCCACATTAAGTGCATGCTCACCCGAGGCGCACTTACCTTAAGGGAGTGCTGAGGGCACCGCCTTCTCCCCAGCAGCAAGGATGCAGTTCGTCCTTCCAGACAAGACAGGGAGCTTTTGCGTAGCTCACTGGTCCCTGACAGGAGAATCATGGCCGCTTCCCAAAGCCGCATTATCTCCATGGAGCCTCCTAGGGAGAGACAGGATGCTGGGTATTAGAGGACAACGTGACAGACCTAGCAAACGCAGCACATGCTCTGGGAAGAAGGATTCAGTCACACACCCAGGAGAAAAGCTGGCCCACATCAGGTCCCTCAACAGAAGACAACATGGCGTCCCACAGCGGAAGTCAACACTTCAAGGAGGCTGTCACAGTGGTGAAGGGGCTGCCAAGGCTGACTCATTGCATTTTAAGTAAACATACACCCCCAAGAGCACGTGTCATCCAGTCCACCAAGCAGTCACAGCAAGTCCATGGCCGCTTCCCCAGAGTTGGTGGGAGCTCTGGAAAAGTCTTCCTGGAGTGGGAGTGATGCTGAGGGTTGGTGACTAGGTGGCCCACAGGGTGAACACAGTGCATGCCCCTCTGGTCAACCAGTCACACACCCTGGACGGTGCTGACACCAACATCTCTTCTGGAAGTCGGCCTGGGGCCCAGGGAGCCTCTCTTCAAAGTCTTGTGAGGTGACGCTGGTGACAGAACCACAGCTGATTCCCCAGAGTTGGTGAGACCCATGGGAAGATCTCCTATAGGTGCATGGGAGGCTCGGATTATCGGGCCAGGTGACTTACAGCTAGGTCAGCGCATTGTCCATGGCCCGCCATCCATTCTTGGCTTTTCCACATGGTTGACACAAAGACTATCTTTCCTGAAGCTGCCATTGTGTCCAGGAAGTCCTTAGAGGTAGCATTTGGTACTGAAAAAAGTGTTGTCCGTGAATGATTCGTCATAAGTAAAGCGAATCCACCACGAACAACTTCTCTTCAAGTACCACAGAAAAGCAGAGACAAGACAGACAAGGAGTCCCCTTCCACTTCTCCAAGGGGAGTGGCTGCCAACCACCATCCTGTGGACAGAGTGGACAGAGTGGACACCGAGCATTAGTGAGGCAGCTGACGGGTGTCCTAGGAACACACTGGAGTTTGGGCAACCCTTCACTCACCTCCCTTGGAGTGGTGCTGGCACAGTCCCCCTTCCCTGGAGTTGAAATTGTGGTCCTGAATCCACACGCGCAAGGTTTAGAAATAAGAAGAGGGAGGCCACTTGTCACAGGCCAGGAGCACTCCGCAGTGTGTAGACCCCAGGGTTTCTGAACAGGGCCTTGGACTTCTCAACAGAGCACACTGAGTTATCCATCAAGCACATCAAGGTGCCAGCCAGGCTCCCGCAGGGCCCACTGAACTAGGGAGGTCCAGAGGGAGCCCCCTTTTGCCACTGCAGGTGCCCCTAGAGAAACTGCCCAGCTCAGGCACGCCAGGCCCCTGGTAGGTTCCCCATCACTGCCCTGGGTAGATTCTCTATCAATGCCCTTGTGGTCAGAGTGATCTTTCCAACACAGACCACGCATCCCCCCTGCTCACAACCCTTCCAAATCCCCCATCTCACTCAGAATAAAACCTGGAGTCCTACCTCTCCCAGCTCAGACCCAGCGACTCCCAGCAGCTCGGTTCAATCCCACTGGCCTTCTTGCTTTTTCTTAAAGATGCCAGGGGGCTTTCCATGGGCCTTGCCCTCCTCCTGAAATGCTCCTACTCCAGACCTTCCTCTGGTCCACCCCACTCCATTCCCACCCACATCCTCAGAGAGAGCTTTCCAGACCCCTGTATTTAACACAAAGGTCCACCTGCTTTTACCTCTTTCTGTCACTGTAACCCGCTTTCCCTTTCCCCATAAAACCTAGCAGTGGACAAAATTACGCTTCCTAATTCATGTGTTCTCATCCGTCTCTTCCACCAGAATGTAAAGTCCACATGAGCAAGAACTTGATTTCATTCACTGCTCTCTGCTAAGGTCCAGAATCACCTAGAACACAGTGTGCACTCCATCACTATTTATGGAATGACCAAGTCATTCCTTGTTATTTGATCAACTCATGAACCATGTAGTTATGCTATAAACAAAAGAATCTGATTTTTTAAAAAAGAGAGAACTTTATCAAAACAAAATCATGGTGGCCAAAGTCACCAACCCTCTCAATAGCCATTACGGCCATGGGCAGGACACAGCTCTGGCAGGAGAGTGAGCTCAGGGAGACGCCTCAGAAACAAAGCTCAGACTGCTCAACTAACTCTCCACAAACTCCAACAGATGTGGATGCCAAGTCTCCCCAGAGGGCGGTGCTGCTTCCAGAAACCCTTCCCTGGCAAGAGTTGGCACTCAAAAATTCTGCCCTGGAACAAAAGCAATAATGATGACCAATTACCTATCAGTCAGTCCGGCTGATGACAGTAACACTACCGAGCCAGCATGTCTCCAGAGATTCATCTTACCAAGGGTGAGGGGCACTTGGAGCAGGTGACAGACGTCTTGTGTGAATGGGCTTCTCACTGGTCAACTTCCCCCAATAATGTAGTGCAGACACCAAAGCCCCTTCCAGAAAATCACAGCCTTAGAAGTAACCATCTTCCTCAGAGATTCGATTCTGGTCATGGCTGCGGCACATGAAGAAGCTCGTGCACTGCGATGGCCCGTTCACATACCTACCTTGGGTGGGAGGTGAAGCCAAGACCCCCTGCCTGAAGGCGGGACGCTGTCCGGGAAGCCTTCCAAAGCAGTATTTGATACTGAAAAACTGGATGTCCCTGTATGATTCGTCATAAATTCAGCGAACACAGCAGGGATAACCACTCTTCAAGTACCGAAGGCTGACGGTGACGGCCCACGTCTTCACCAGAGTCTGCCTTCCTTCCAGCTAGTCCGCCTGAGGATGAATTGGGGACAGAGGGTTAGGAGAGTTGAGGGGTGCACAATGTCAATCAAGCCCTTGCTTTCCAGCCAACCATGCATTCTTGCCCCTGGAGAGGGACGAAGGGCAACAGCTCCTTCCAGAAAGCTTCCCCAGCAAGATCCATACTCAAAAAAGGCACCAATCCTCCCTCATGAGACTGGCCATAAAGAAAGCAAACCCGGCAAGGAGAAGGTCCTTTCAAGTGCCAGAAAACAGCATGGCCTAGGAAACCACCACCTCATCTTCCGAGCTGATGTGGCCTCCAGAAGTCACTGGATAGGTAGGGACTGTGGATCAATTGACATACACCATTTATAAAATGTACGTTCTCTGATCAACCATCCATTCCCCTATCATGGACAGCACCCTGCCTCCAGGTCAGGGTCCTGCCGGGGGACTTCTCCGGGGAGTTTGTCCTGAAAAACAGTGGTCCAATATGATAAGCCACAAACCCAGGCGAGGCCCCATGGTCAGCCTCAACCCTGCTCTGCCCCCGAGGCCTCCAGAGCCTGGAGGCCACAGCATGTGAGTCTTACTCCAATGAAGACACAGGCTCTGCCATGGGTCATCCTCACAAGTATTTCATGAGGTGCTGACACCAATGCCTCCTTTAATAATTCCTTGGAATTATATCCAGGAAAGAGGTGATGCTGAGTTGCATTTGCAGCAGAGAAAGCATTGTAGAGGGAACCTGCCATTGACGAGACCTCCCCAGGTGTGTCAGAGGAGTCCCCCTGCCTCCTCTTGCAGGTAGCCTGGATGCTGAGGGTCAAGGACAGAGAAAGCCTGTGACCTGGCTTGATAATCTGTCCTGTGGCCTCTGGCTCTGCAGCACCTCCTGGACCGTGGCCTCGTGCTGATGGCCAGAACCTTTCCCTGGAGTTGCCCTCCCTTCTGGGGGACCCTCATGGGCAGGCTGCATGGATAATGAGAATTAATGAGCCATTTAATAGGTATCATCAATTCAGCCCCCTCTCTGCCTGGGACACGGAGTGGGGCCGAGTCCTGAAACGGTCTTGCCTGGAAGTCCCCCAAGGACGGGTTGCTTGGGCCATTGAACATTGGGCATCGTCAGCAGACCCTCCCCCAGGTACCTGGTGATGGTGCTGACATAGACCTCCTCTCTGGTGGCGGGACACCTCCACACATTCTCCCACTGTGCAGGAATGAGGCCAACTGTGTGGTCTTTGTCATGAAAAATGCAAGAGCACTCCGGTGGTTCCTCACCAAGCCCCACGCCACGACACGAGCACATCGGGTCCCCCGGCCAGAGCCCGTATCACTTCTAGGGCTTCTCCTGAGGGTGGAATGAATTCTCTGGGTTAGCTGTGCAGAGAACACATTCGCCAACAAAGTTCATATCCCTGCGTCACCTCTGTGCCCATACCTCAGGCGAAGCTGACAGTTTTCTTACTGTGAAGCCGGCACCTGCAGGCACCCATAAAGAACTGACTCCACACAGGGACCCCAGCGCACTGGCCACCTCAGATAGGACAAAGCCACGGAGGCAGAGAGCAGTGGGGCTTTGCAGCCACTCCAGGATGCTGCCCCACACAGGGACCACATCCTGAAGGGGGCGGGGCTTGGTGCCACTGCCCTCCACTGTGTTAGTCCATTTTCTGGCTGCTGATAAAGACATACCCAAGACTGGGCAATTTGCAAAAGAAAGAGGTTTAATTGGACTTACAGTTCCACGTGGCTGGGTAAGCCTCACAGTCATGGTGGAAAGCAAGGAGAAGCAAGTCAGGTCTTACGTGGATGGCAGCAGGCAAACAGAGACCTTGTGCAGGGACACTCTGCCTTATAAAACCATCAGCTCTCATGAGACCCATTCACTATCACAAGAACAGCATGGGAAAGACCCACTCCCCTGATTCAATTACCTCCCACCAGGACCCTCCCACAACACAAAGGAATTCAAAATGAGATTTGAGTGGAGACACAGCCAAACTATATCATCCACCAAACTGGGGATCAAGGACAGCCTCCCTTCTCCATAACCAGGGGACACGCTGGAGTCCGTGTTCTCCTCTCAAACCAGGTGCTGTGTGCAGGAAACCCTCCAAGGCAGCATCACAGAGCCGAAGAATCATTAGCTGCATGGTCTCCATCGGGAAGGAGTGAAGGGAACCTGGCACCGTGCCAGTGTCTATGAGCACCAAGCAATGGACCAGGAGACCCCACCAGGTCGGCTGGCAGAGGGAAGCTGACCTGAGGAGGAAGTGGCACTGGGCCAGTGACCTGGGTGAGGAGTGGGAACACAGCCCAAGTCGGCCTGCCCTTCACACACCCACAGAGGTGCTGGACTTCATCCAGGGAGCCACCCTGAGAGGAAAACAGGCTGTCCTCAAAGGAGTCCGCATGGAGGAAGCAACCTCTCCTCAAGTGTCCCAGTGGAGTGGTAAACCTTGTCCTTGCCCCCAGGGACCCACCATGAAAAGCACTGGGTCCAGGAAGGGACCTAGCCCTGTGGCTAAGCCACAGACCCAGCCACTGGGGGAAGGCACAAGTTGGCATTCAAAGAGGAGGGAACCTCACATAACTCGCAAAAACACATCACATTCACAGCAAACACAGCAAAGCAACCCAGGGCTCTTCCCCCCATCAGCCTCACTTCCAGGAAGCTTCCCTCACGCAGCACGGAGCCGGGGCAGGGGCTCTCAGCTCACACAAGGCACACACTCTCACGTCTCCTGTGGGGGCGGCCCTCCGAGGCAGAGTCTGATATTCAAAAAGAGGTTAACCATGTATTATTCATGATGAATGAAGCGAACATAACACGGATAACCTCTCCTCAAATATCCTTGAATAGTTCTGAAACGAAAACCATGGCCTCTTCCCCACCGTTGTCTTTGCTTCCAGAAGATTCTTCTTGGGATGAGCTGAATCCCAGGGTTGGGGCAGGGAGGTGTTCACATCCTGCAAAGAAAGCACACGTACTGGCATTGACCTTCCATTCCCATACCTCAGTCTCAGGGCCCAGGCAGCCCTGGCACCAAAGTCAAAACCCTGACATTGGAACCATGCTCAGAAAGACTTCTAAGGCAGGTTCCATTAAAAATATATGAAAGCTTCCTCCACGGATTCCTGAAAGACGGGATTTGATGACGAGAACCAGCAGAATGCATGTCAGAGATAAGCAAAGCCATCATGAAGAATTCTGTTTCCGATAAAATGGGGTGTCACTGATCCCTGAAGACAGGGTCCCTACCGCAGAGATGGTCTCAGTTCCTGGAATTTCCTCCCGATGACTGCTTGGAAACGGAGGGTCACAGAATTCCAGGGCCCAGCACATCAATAATGAATAAGCGTGCCGTTGACCTGCACCTGACAATCTTGCAGCAGCTTGACACTGGCGGCCCCTCCCTGAAGCAGGTCTTGTATCTGGGAAGCCCTTTGAGGCATGATTTGATTTTAAAGAAAAGTAATCTCATGCTATTTATGCATGTGAAAGTGAACCCTTGTTCACAAACCAAAACATGGCACGTTGATTCTGGGCCATTCTCCCACGATGGACGGTATATGGCATGTGGGGAGACAGGCGACACATATCACAGGGAAAGCACCTGGTCTCCAGCCCCAAACCACTGTGAGTGTTGTCCACAGACCGGCGGTATTAGCATCACTTGAGAACTTGCTAAAAATGCAGAATCTTGGTCCCTGAATCAGAATCTGCTTTTTAACAAGATCCCTAGGTGATGAAAATCTTAGGAGCATTTTTAAAGTTTGAGAAACACTACTCTAGCCAACAATTCATATGCACACAAACACACACACACACACACACACACACACACACACACACACACACACACCCCAGAGGTGCTGTCGACCACAACGTCTTATTCCATGAGAGTCTGTCTAAGATGGGGTGGTTCCCAAGGAAGGCACGAAGCCATGCCACGTCCACCAAGAATAATCCAAATACCCAACAGGCAGCTGCTTAGGAGCTGCCAAAAAGTAGTAATAGTAACAGGAAATGTATGGAGTTTTTACTAATGTTTGCATTCCCTACAGGAAGTGTTTCATACTCAGAATGAAGGCTAAAGATAGGAGAGGCTGGACCCAGGTTCCCCGGTCCACCATCTATCTAGAGAGATGCTTGACCCCGGCATCTCTCCAAGGAATTCCTCGTGGCTAAGATTTAATAACAAGAAAAGAAAGAGAGATGAAATAATTGTGAACATCTTCCAATAAAAAGATATGGCACCAAGCCCCTAAATGGCATCTCCACCCCAAAGCTAGCATTTGTCCAAGGAAATCACACTGGTGGCTTGCATTCTGAGATCACTGGATTCATTATTATAAATCATCAACACAGTCACACTCCATGGTGGGGCAGGCACCGATGTCCCCTCACTGAAGTCAGCACTGTGCTTTCAAAAACTTCTGAAGCAAATTTGGATACTAAAACAATGGTTGTCCGATATTAATCATCATAAATATAGAGACCATACTACGGACAGCCATTCTTTAAGCACCAAAGAACTGTGCCATCAAGAAGAGCTGGGCATCTTCTCCAAAGTTGGTGTCTCTTCCAGAAAGTTCTTCTCAGGTAGTCCAAACAATGAGGATTAGCAGGTCAGCTTCACACATTGAGAGTCAAGCCCATGCCTGGGGGTCAGTCACACTCTTGGGCAGGGGAAGGGGGTCTGGCCCCAATGATCGGTCCCTAAGGTTTGCTTCATGTCCAAGAAGTGCCTCCAAGAAGCAGGATTTGATAAGTAGCTTGAATGCTGCGTCACCCACAACACACGCCCATGGCCAATGCAAATCCCTGACAGCACCAAGGAGTCCCGTGGCCCCCTGCCAAGCATGGCCCCGCCTCCAGGGTTCTGAGGTTAGGGCACAAGTGTCCCCACCACAAACCAACTGCATGCGCCCTCATCCCCACCCAGGCGTGAGCCCCTGGGAAGGGCTGATGCGTGCATCCCTTTACAGAACTTGTCATGGCGTCCAGGAAGTCTGCCGAGGCAAGATTTGATACTCAAAAAGAAATTGTCCTTGTATGATTCATCATAAATAAAGAGAACACACCAAGGATAATTTCTCCTCAAGTATGAAACAGCAGCACGGACCACCACCTCCAGGTCTTTGGCTCAAGGTTAGATGGTGACTGCTTCGTGGCAAACCCAGTCACACACTCGCTCATGCACACACACCACGCACACACAGGCATGCACAATGCATGCACCAAGTCTGACCTCTCTTTAAGCACCAGGGAAGCAAGATGCCATAGAATCCTCACTCAGCTTGGCATCCTCGCTCAAGACTCCTTCAAAGCGTAGATAGTGGCCGAGGTCAAGAACCCAGGGACTGTCTCTCTTAAGTGGAGCAAATGTTCTCGGCATCCCTGCTGACCCCCACTGCATGTGGCATTCTGTATCAAAAGCCACTGTGTGAATGGCTTAGCTGCCAAGCATCAAGAGCATCACTAGCCCCCATTGTAAACACCGTGTATGCTCTGGGCTTCGTAGTCCATTCCATACCCGATGAAGGACTTGACTTCCGTGTTTTGACACTGTTCCAAACACCCATGGAGAGACTTTAGTCATGAGACCACCACCACCACCACCACCAATGATAGTTTCACAGCACACAAGGGTCCTGGCTACCACCTACGACGTGCCGACCACGGGGCTCTGCTCTGAGCCGTGTACAAGTCTTAACTCGTTCAGCCCCAGCAGCCCCAAGAAATGGACGCCAATGTGATTCCCCTTTGACATGTGAGACAACGGGCACAGCACGATGAGATCCTTGCCCAAGGTTGGACGGTTAGTAAATGACAGAGGTGGGATCCAAACACAGGAAATCGAGCTCCAGAGTCTGCGCTCTTGATACTGAAAAAGTGGATGACCCTGTACGATTCGACATGAGCAAAACGAACAGGACAGGGATAACCACTCTCCAAGTACCAAAGGTTAGCACGGAAAAGAAAGCCACTGCCTTGGGTGGACTTGGTACGTCTTCAAGGCGCGGTCCTGGGGATGAATTAGATGCTGAGGGTTAGTGGACCGGGTCACATACCCCAAGCAGAACATGCACACTCACGGACCGAGTAACAGCAGGGACCACAAAGCCACTACCCCACACGAGCGCCACCCCAGCCATCAGCCCGGGCTGATGACTGCCCGCTCAGGAAGCAGGGACCCAGACCACACACATCGTGCATGCTTTTGGCCCCGCCCACACTGCACCAGGAGAGGGGATGTCCCAGAGGCCACTGCCTTCCCTAAAGTCATCCAGGTGCTCGTGAAGTCCTCTCTGTGAAGTGGGGACCCGTGAACAATTTGCCACACACAAAACGGATACACACGGTCATGCACACACATACCGCATCCCTTGCTGAGTGTGGACTGGGTCCAAGACAAGGTTTGATACTCACAGAGAGCTTGCCCTTGTATATTCCATGTCAATAAACCGAATATACAAAGGGCAACCTCGCTTTAAGTACCAAACAATAGCACTGGGCAGGTTCCTCACTATCATTCACGGGGCCGGCCTCCTCTCCCGGGGTTCATCCTGGGGGGGGAGGGGGTGGGAGATGCGGGATCAGCAGACCAGGTGGCAAACACCACCTGCCAGCTGTGTGCCCATAGGTCAGCTCTCCATCCCAAAGGGGCCAGGAAGGGGCAGATGCCAGTGCCCCTTCACCAGAATCAGCCTCATTTCCACGCATCACTCCAGATTAGAACTTGCTCCTGAAAAGGAGATCCACCCCACGGGCCTTCCTGGGCACACACAGAGCTCAGCTTCTCACTTTCTATAGGAATTCCCTGGGGTGGGACCACCATCTCCTTCCCAGTGTGGGCACCTCTCCAGGAAGTTTTCCTAAGGATGCACTCAGCACCGAGGTCCCAGGGACTGGATGAATTTACACCTTAGACAAAGCAAAGGCCCTGTGGTCACCATTCCTTCATCCATCTCACAGAGCCGTTGACACCAGTGTCATTCTCCATGCCAGCCCTTGCCCCACCCCTGCCAGAGGCTGGCATCATGTCCATGAAGCCATGCTAAGAAAGAGCACATGGTCAACAGTAGTAAACCCCACGTACCCCCAAGTAACTGAGGAAGCAGACCCACAGCCCATTACCCACAGTGGTCTCTCCTTCAAGAAGGGGAGAGGAGCGGGAGCCGCCTGGTCCAGGTGGCAGGTTATGTGACTCATTACCCAGGCGTGGTGCTCACCTCTCTTCAGCTGGACGTTCGCTTTCCTTGGGCTGAGGATGCTGCGAATGTCCTTCCTGAAGCTGGCTTCGGGTCCAGATGACCCCCATGGCAGTCGGGGTGTAAAAAGCCGGCAGTCACACGGCCCAAGGAGTGTCTCCACAAACACAGAACAAGAGTCCCATTCTCAGGCAGCCATCCTAGGTGTCAGCAGAAAGCCGGCAGTCAGAGACGGGGCACAGACATCGAGGCAGAAGCAGGCGCCCTCTGACCTCCCACATGCACGCACCTGGTGCGGGGCTGACAGCTCCCATGGCTCATCCCCAGCGCTGCCTTCATGGGCAATCACAAATGACAAATAGAAGCAAACCATTCTTACAGATTCAGCCTGGGGACTGCGAGCTGGATCATGAACACCCAAGCATCAAAAAAAAAAAGCGCTGATGAGCACACCTCAGCCCCTTCCCCAAGGTCAATACCACCTCCAGGAAGCCCTCCTGGGGCTGGCCTACCAGGCTCGCAAACAGCATAGACAGAGCCAGTGCTCCGTGGTCCACCATCACTGCTATCTGTGTTCCCCTTGAAATGATCCAACATCCAGGTCCCCCTTCTAAGGCTGATGCTGGGAACAGGAAGCCTTCTGTGTATGACTTGGTACCAAGAAGAGGCAGATCAATGTGTGATTTATCCTTAAAAAAGCAAACCACCATTAAACTTGGTGCACACAAAAAGGTCCCTCCTCTCCCACTGCTTCCAGGGAGTCCACAGGAAGAACCAGCATAGAGGGCGAAGGCAGAACCCAGGGGCAGCATCACAGCCAACCTCACGTTCCCGGACATGGAAGCCAGGCCATACCTGAGAGGGGCTGACATCCGAGGCTTTGTCCTGGAGACAAGCAGGGTATGAGTGTCTTCCCCGACAGTTTGATACGCAAATGAGAGTCTCCCCCTGTATATTCGCCATTAATCAAGTGAACATACAAAGGGTATCCTCTCTTCAAGTACCAAAGGGTGGCTCAAAGAGCAGGTGAGGACCATGCCGGGTCTTTGCCGGAGTGGACATCTCCTCCTGCGAGGCCTGAGACCAAGGGGGAGGGGCCCGGTGACAAGCCTCATCTGGCTGACCCTGGAGCTGGGCCTGCACCTTGCACATTGTGGCCTGGCCCCGAAAGGTGGCATATCCAGGACTCCCTGCAGGCGAGACTGGCTTCTAAACAAGGGAACAGGTAGGCATGACTATCAGTGTGCTCAGCATGCATGGGTGAACCTGCTTCAAATACCCACAAGCTATACGGACAATGGAACCATCACCTTTCTCCAAAGGGGCACAGGGTGTGAGGGCTCAGCCCGGCAAGACATGGAGTTATCAGAGAAGAAGGCATCTGCAGGCATTCTCAGAGCTGGAGAGCGCTGAGACAATGTCTCTCTTCTGAGGCTGGTTGTCCTAGAGATGACCAGATCCAAGAATGTGTCACCTGTACCTGCCTCGAAACAAACAAAAAGAGGGCCCCAGCGTCAGACTCTAGCGACAAAGGAGTCCTGAAGACCAGACACACCTGCCCAAGGCACACTCAGGTGCAATCACTGGACAATGTGCTCTGAGGACTGGCCATTGGAGTCCAGCGACAGTCCCAGAGGGCACAGGCAGGCTCAGGGAGCTCCACCAGTAACTTGCCTTAGAACAACCTGACATCCATGTGCTTCCCTCAAGGCTGACACTCTCTCAAGGATGGAGACCACCAGGGAGTAGCAGGTCAGGGGAGTAGCAGGTGAGAAGCAGCATTGGCTCTGCGCTCCACCATCCACCACCCATTCGTGTGTCCGGAGAGGTGCGAGGTTAGTGCTGGAAGCAGGAAGCCCTCTGGGTATGACTTGGTATGGAGAAGAGGCAGATCCACGTGATTTATCCTTAAAAAAAGCAAACCACCATTAAACTCAGTGCACACAAAAAGGACCCTCCTCTCCCACTGCCTCCAGGGAGTCCACAGGAAGAACCAGCACAGAGAGTGAAGGCAGAACCCAAGGGCTAGGATCACAGCCAAGCTCACGTTCCCAGACAGGGAAGCCCAAGCCGTACCTGAGAGGGGCTGACATCCGAGGCTTTGTCCTGGAGACAGCAGGGTCTGAGCGTCTTCCTCGACAGAGTTTGATACGCAAATAAGAGTCTCCCCCTGTATATTCGCCATTAATCAAGTGAACATACAAAGGGTATCCTCTCTTCAAGTACCAAAGAGTGGCTCAAAGAGCAGGTGAGGACTATGCCGGGTCTTCGCCGGAGTGGACATCTCCTCCTGCGAGGCCTGAGACCAAGGGGGAGGGGCCCGGTGACAAGCCTCATCTGGCTGGCCCTGGAGCTGGGGCCTGCCATACAGTTGACTTTACTTCCCAGCATCTCTTCAAGACAGGATTGGTTACCAAAAGACAGGCAATCCTGTACCATTTGAAATAATGTAAATGTAAAATGGCTGAAATCCCTTTAGGGCCTGCAAAAACACCCTGGGAGAAGAACCTCTGCCTCTGCCCAAAGCCACTGCCTCCAGGAAGCCCTCCTGGTGAACACTGGCTAAGGGAGGTTAGAAGATGCAGTAACATGCATCATTAAAGAAAAAAGAGAAACAGAAATCCAACACACTCCGTTTGCAAATCACAAAGCAGCACTGTGACAAGTGTCCCTTCTCCTGAATTTGGCATTGTATTCAGAAAGCCATCTGAGCAGTTAGTTGTTACTCAGAAGTATTCATCTAGGGCAAGATTCGTCAAAGGAAAATGAGATTCTCATGGGCCAACTCTCTCTGAATAAACACATACTAACACCAGGAATCCAAGGGTCTTTCCATTGGCAAGAATCCCTAAAGGACACCAATGGACTAAGAGAGCAGTGGGGCTTAGAGGTCCCAGCAGCAAGTCCTGTAGCCACACTGGGTGCTCTGGGGCCTCCTTCCTGTGGACTGGCCTTCCCTCAAGTGGACAGTGAGGTCCAAAAGTCACTCCAAGGATGGGCTAGGTATGGAGAGTGGGTAGACCAGATGACCCACATCTACATTAGACATTGACGTTGCTGACGGTCATTCTTTCACGTATCTGGGAGATGCACTGACCACGAGACCTCTTCCCAGAGGCTGGCATCATGCTGGGCAGACCTGCCGGAGTAGCAGCCCATGGATGCTTTGTGATAAGTAGGGCCCATCAAGGGAGGCCCTTTGTTCTTTTCTTTTTTTTTAACCTATTGTGTTGAGACAGGGGTCTCTGTCAGCCAGGCTGAAGTGCAGTGGCACAATCTTGGCTCACTACAACCTCCCAACTCCCGGGCTCAAGTGATCCTCCAGCCTCAACCTCCTAAGTACTGGGACCACAGGCGCACACCATGACGCCCAGCTAATTTTTGTATTTTTTGCAGAGATGGGGTTTTGCCAAGTTGCCCACGCTAGTTTCGAACTCCTGGGCTTAAGCCATCCACCGTCTCAGCCTCCCAAAGGGCTGGGGTTACAAGCGTGAGCCACCGTGCCCGGCCAAGGTAGGCCCTTTTTGCTAGGCAGAACAGGTGGTCTGAAAAGAAGACCCTATATCATCTCCAAAGCCAGCATCTCTTCCAGAAAGTTCTTGGAAGGATGCATGAGATAAGGAGGGTCAGAGAACCAGGTCACAAACAGCAAGACAGAGGCACATGCCCTGTGGTCAACCATCCACACCCCAGGGCTATCCTGGCCATCTAACAGGTTGCTGGAGTCAGCCTTGTTCCCAAGAAGGCTTCCCAGGCAGGATTTGCTCCCCAGAGAGAGTCTGCCCTTGTATAATCATTGCAAGTAAAGCAAATGCATGAAGGATTACCTCTCTTCAAGTAGCAAATGATGGCAGTGACAGGAAGGCCATTTCCTCTGTGACTAAGTTGCCACCAGCTCCAGGAGCAAGCCTTAGAGACACAGATGGGATCTGCATGGTGAGAGCAGCACACCGAGGTGTGAAGTGCAGGCCTGTGAGTGAATCACACATCTATTCCTTCCATAGCCCCTGAAGCAGTGCCCCTTCCTGAAATTGACAGCCCACTCAGGTATTCTCCAAGGTACAACTAGTCACAGTAAAAGAGGTTCATTCCAGAAAATGCATTGCAATCATGGTAAACATACAGAGAACAAACTTCATTCAAGGTCAATGAGGCAATACTGAGAACACAGCCTTGTAACAACACATTATGTGTGCACCAAGGGCAGTGAGCAAACAGCAGAGAAGCTGACGGCGTATTTCATACAAAGTACAATTCTGTGTCTGTCCGTCCTGTACCCAGGAGGGGTACAGATAACATCTCCTCTTCCATGGCGACTTCACGTCCTCCGAGGTTTTCAAAGCAGCATTTGATACTGAAAACGTGGATTTTCCTCTATGATTAATCATAAATAATGTACTCATAGAAGGAGAATCTACCTTTTAAATACCAAAGAAGGATTCCATCCAGGAAAGCGTGCACCTGTGCTTGAGTCATCAGAAAAGAAAGTCACATGAGGCAGACGAGCTTCCAGGGAAGAACTGGCACCAGGAGACCCACCATTTAATCTTCACCAAGTTGGCGTCTCGAGATGGTTCTCGGGCATACCCCGTTCATTCAGATACGACGTGCAGCCTACCATCTTTGCACCTACTCAGGCCCTACGGTCTCTTCCAGAAACATTTCCAAAGCAGCATTTGATACTGAAAACATGGATTTTCCTCTATGATTAACCAGGAATCACGTAAACATAGAAGGAATATCCACGTTTTAAATACCAAAGAAGGACTGGGCTCTGGAAAGGACAAATCTGAACACAGTTCATGGAAAATGGAAGCAAGACAGCAAAGCAACCGTTTTCAGTCCCATAGCATAGCCGTGACAACACACCACAGCCTGTGCAGCAAGCTGGCTCCTCAGCGAAAGGGGGCTTCTAAAGGTGATGGTCAGCAGACATATGGCACGAACTCAGCACATGTTCTGCGGCCCACCATCTTTCCACTTACCCTGGAGGGCTCAGCCCCACCTCACGTCCCTGATGGTGGCTTCAGTCCAGCCATGATCCCAAGGCAGCATTTGATACTGAAAACGTGGATTTTCCTCTATGATTAACCATCAAACACGTAACCATAGAAGGAAAATCTACCTTTTAAATACCAAAGAAGGTTTCATCCCGGAAAGCACGAACCTAAGTACAGTCCATCAAACACAAAAGTAACATAGCACAGAGGAGAGCATTCGGCCTCATGGAGAAAATGACGACGGAGCCCAGCCGCTTGGCCGAGCGGGCAGCTCGCGAGAGGGGTCTCCTCAAGGCGGGTGGGTGGTCCGCAGACATATGGCACGAATTCAGCACATGTTCTGAGGTCCACCGACTTTCCACTTACCCTGGAGTGGGGGGGGGACTTTATTGTCTCTTCCCTGATGGTGGTTTCAGTCCAGGAATGTTTCCAAGCAGCATTTGATACTGAAAACGTGGAATTTCCTCTATGTTTAACCATAAATAACATAAACATAGAAGGAATATCCACCTTTTAAATACCAAAGAAGGATTGAGTCCTGGAAAGCATGAACCTAAGCACAATCTATCAAAATTAAGGACAGCACAGGATAGGTGCAGTCGGCAGGGGCCTCCCGGGCTAGCGGCAGTGACATGGGCCCTGCGGAGGACGCATGTCCCAGGACAGACCTTGCTAACAAGAGCTTAGGTTCTGGGATTCACCTTCCATCACTCTCCGCATGGGGGAGGGAGCTAACCTTCCTCTCAGAAATGTTCAGAAACGTTTTAAAAGCAGCCTTAGATACTGAAAATGCGGATTTTCCTCTATGATTCACCATAAATCCTGTAAGCATAGAAGGAACATCCACCTTTTAGATGGGAAAAGTGGGAACAGCCCTGGAGAGCACAAACGCAAACATGATTCATGAAAGACAGAAGGTAACGGAAGCAGGTGAGCACTTCGCGAGTCCCACGTGGGAAGCGCAGGGCCCACCCCTGGCCTCTTCACATCCAGAGATGGAACTCCTATGCAGGCATACGTAAGTTTGGGGTCTGCCCTGCTGTCACTCGTCTGGGTGGGGGTAACCCTAATGTCTCTTCCCTAATGGAGACTTCATGGTCAAGAGCGTTTCCAAAGTAGCATTTAATTCTGAAAAAAAAAAAAAAAAAAAAGTGAATGTACATCAAAAATTTGCCACAAGTAAAGCAGGCAAAGTAGGGATTCTATGCTTTGAATTCGAAAAATATCAAAAACAAAAAGAAAATAAGCCTGTCAGGTTCCTGAAGTCAGCATCGCCTCCATGAAGCCCTCCCAAGGCACCTAATGACCAATGTCATGTAACTGTGGGCTGGAGCATCCTTCACATACCTTGGAAGGAGAAGGACACCCAAGAATCTTCCAGAGACTGAAGCTTGTGTCCAGAAAGTTTCAATCGGCAGGACTGGTCATGTTGGTGTGACAGACTGAGGAATAGGCAAACAGGTCAAAAACAACGTCTCTTTAAATACAACTGAGAGAGGTAGCAAAACATGATGCTCACCAGCCCCTACCACCACCACCCTCCACCACCACCACCACCACCACCACCAACACCACCACCACCACCACCAATACCACCACCATCACCAACACCACCACCACCAACACCACCACCACCACCACCAATACCACCACCACCACCATCACCACCAATACCACCACCACCACCACCACCACCAATACCACCACCACCACCACCACCGCCACCACCACCACCACCAACACCACCACCAATACCACCACCGCCACCACCACCACCACAACCACCACCACCACCACCACCAATACCACCACCACCACCACCACCAATACCACCACGACCACCACCACCACCGCCACCACCACCACCACCAACACCACCACCAATACCACCACCGCCACCACCACCACCGCCACCACCACCGCCACCACCACCACCAATACCACCACCACCACCCACCACCACCATCACCACCAACCACCACCACCACAACCACCACCACCACCAACCACCACCACCACCACCACCACCACCACCACCACCACCACCACCCTCCAAAAACAATGATCACAGCTTCCAGAAAAATCATTTTTGGGGTGGAGTGGATGCAGAGGCTTACTAAAATAGCGACAACACATGCCTCCCAAAGCAAAAAATGAAGGACCAATAATCCCAGACTCAAACCCTATCTCGCAAGGGTGCCATCACTCCAGGAAGTGCCGCTAAAACGGCTTCAGTTCTGAGGACCAGGAGACATTTTCCACAAGCAAAGCGTATGCTCCATGTCCCACCCTCCATTCACATTCCACACACGGACAACCTACACCAATCTCACTTCTCTAAAGCTGGAACTGGTTCAAAAAAGTCTTGTACTTGAAAACCACTACTTCTCACACATGCAGAGTTAGGCATTCCTCCTATTGGCGAATGGATCAGTGAGCGGACCCGATAACGCCCATTGTCTGCTATTAGCCAGTCCCTCCCCTGCAGTCACAGCTTGTTGAGGAAGCAAGTCTGATCCCCCGAAGCCCCCAAGCACGATTTGGCATAAATAAAGCACATCTACATGGACAAGCGTTCTGCACATACCAGCCAGAGCAAGGCCACTTCCCCCAGGTAGGGGCTGCCTCCACGAGGCCCTGTTGAGAACCAGTGGGACATGGCTGGTTAGGGAATTGGACGGTCTGAGTCATAAACATGTATTCTGTGTGGCCAGACATCATTCATGTCCCCAGGAGTGGGTCTTGCCAGGATGGTCCTGAAGGAGGGGGACATGTGATTGAGGAATAGCTGCTGGCTGGGCTTGGGGGTCTTATTTTGGTAACTGAAACAGCGGCAGCCTGGAAGAGCTGGGGTAGGTGTAGTAACTAGCCAAGGAACTCTTCTTCCCCTGTGTTGGGAGAAAGGTCAGCCCACACACTGTCTCTTCCGAGGGGCTGGCATCCCTCCCTGAGGGGCCTGGCTAGGGTACCCAGGCTAGTGAACTGACACATCCGTGTCTGCCCCGGGCCCTCAGCTCTAGGTGCAGCTGACTCCCCAGGCCCTGCTGTGGGATGTGGCTGCAGCAGCCCTGCTCAGGACTTGTCCTTAATTGCAAATGCCCCTAATTGGTTTCTTCCGCTTTTTTCACCTGCCCCCTCCCCACTTCCTCCTGGAATGGGCTTCCCTGATGGTACTTCCTCTGTGATTAACCATAAATCCTGTAAGCATAGAAAGTTGCTGGCCGGATGCAGTGGCTCACACCTGTAATCCCAGCACTTTGGGAAGCCGAGGTGGACGGATCACCTGAGGTCAGGAGTTCGAAACCAGCCTGGCCAACATGGCAAAACCCCATCTCTACTAAAAATACAAAAATTAGCCAGGCACGGTGGTGGGTACCTGCAATCCCAGCACTTTCGGAGGCTGAGGCAGGCAGATCACAAGGTCAGGAGAGCGAGACCATCCTGGCTAACACAGTGAAACCCCATCTCTACTAAAAATACACAAAATTAGCCGGGTGTGGTGGCGGGCACCTGTAGTCCCAGCTACTCAGGAGGCTGAGGCAGGAGAATGGGATGAACCCGGGAGGCGGAGCTTGCAGTGAGTCGAGATTGCGCCACTGCACTCCAGCCTGGGCAACTGTGTGAGACTCCGTCTCAAAAAAAAAAAAAATCAGTTTGCCTCCCATGTAGTCATAAACATTCCCATCCTCCTCACGTATTTGCCATTTTTTTTCCAGTGTATACCTATGTCCTCCCTATTCTTTAGAGTTTAAGCTTTGGCAATCAAGAGACAAGCTAGTGTATATTTTGACATTCTTCTAAAACTCTGAAAGCTGTGTTACACATGGTTTTGTTCATATTTCTTGGTCCATTTCTTAACAAGAAATTGGTGGTGTAGGACCTAACTTTTTATGTATAGATTTACCTTAGGAAACAGGATTATATGGTGATTCATTCAATAAAGTCTCAATTCTCAAAAGAAAAAACAAATAAAGGAAAACACTTGCCAGCTGTTCCACCATCTGCGCACATACCCTCTGCAAGGGGCTGACAGACACCCACACCGTGTTCCTGAACTTCACACCACGTACAGCAAGTCCTTCAAGGAGGCACTCAGTGCTTTAGGAGGTCCACTGTGGGGTATCTGCCACACACAGAGTGAACACATCACCGACAGCCTCCCTCCAACCATTCCTGGCCAGCTTCTGGGGTGCTGTCTCTCTTCCAGAGCCCAGGGTGTCCTCCTGCAAAGGAAACAGACGGCAAGGGTTAACACACAAGGATACGTACCATCGGAGATGCAAGGCTTCCTTGAGGCCCTCCTCTGACGTACCTGAGGTGATGGAGGCAACAGTGACCCTCTCCTGACATAAGCAGCAGTGAGAGCAGAATCCCCCCTCGATGGGAGACAAGGATCTGGTCGAAAGAGAACTGTCCATGTCGCGTCATCCAACAACTGTGCTTCCCCTTCCACAGGGGACTCAGAGCCAGTGTCCCCTCCAGAGGTCCTCAGGCTGAGGGTCCACCGGCCAAGTGGCACGTGTCATATACAGACTGTGGGGCCTGCCGTCTGCTCCCACAGCTGCACCTTCCCTGAAGTGGGCACCCCATCATTTAGAAGGGTGGCACTCAAATGAGTAAAACAGGTTGACTATGCAGGCCACAGCTTGGACAGCCTTTCTTGATGGAATGTCCTGACATGAAGACCGGTGCTGCTTCTCCAAAGTGTTTCTGCCACCGGGAAGTTCTCTGGAGGGAGGCCAGAGCCCAAAGGATGGGTGGAGCAGCTGCCCACTGTCTGAAGGGCACCTGCTGAGGCCAGCATGGTCCCAGTGTCACCAATGGACTGCCGTTAGCATCTCCTTCCAGAAGTGGGTTCTGACCTTTCCCGATGGCACATGATTCTCAAATAGAAGTGCACCATATTTTTCATCATAAATAAAGGGAAAAAACACAGATAACCTTTCCTCCAGTACCAAAGTGTAGCCCGGAGAGCAGTCCCACAGCCTCTAGTTCTGGCTGGCAGAGCTCCAGGAAGCCCTCCTGGGGGACAGGGATGCTGAGGTTCGGGGGACAGGGATGCTGAGGTTCAGAGGACCAGGTGGCCGTGGGGCTGACGCGTATGCTCTCTGGGCAACACCCATCACTCACCCCAGAGAGCTGCTGACGCCACCAAAGCTCCCAGCTCAAACAGCCTTTCCCTTCAAGTGGGATTCGATACTGAAAAAAGAGTGGCCACAAATGATTCGTCACAAATAAAATGAACACACTGGGGAACCCTCTTCTCTTCCAGGGCCCAAGGATGGACTGAGTGTGGGGACTGGACACCCAGACAGCACTGTCTTCGGGAAGGCATGTGTTCTGCCGTCAGCCATTGTTCACTGCTCCCGATTTGGGGCAGACACCAATGTCAGACACCGTCTCTCTGCTGTTGGTGATCAAGGAGCACATCTCTCAGAGGCAGAACTGGCACCTAGAAAGAGTGGGGCGGGGGCCGGGCGCACTGGCTCATGCCTGTAATCCCAGCACTTTGGGAGGCCAAGGTGGGCGTGGATCATGAGGTCAGGAGTTCAAGACCAGCCTGGCCAACATGGTGAAACCCCGTCTCTGCTAAAAATACAAAAAATTAGCTGGGCCTGGTGGCGGGCGCCTGTAATCCCAGCTACTTGGAAGGCTGAGGCAAGAGAATCGCTTGAACCTGGGAGGCAGAGGTTACAGTGAGCCAAGATCGTGCCATTGCACTCCAGCCCAGGAGACAGTGCGAGACTCTGTGTCAAAAAAAAAAAGAAAGAAAAAAAGAAAAGAAAAGTAAAGAAAGAGCGGGGCAGGGAGGATTAGGCTCCAGTAAATCACCACTCTGAGAAATCCCATCTCCCAGAACCACAGGGACGCCTTCTGCCACAGTTGCTACCCCCACTCAATTCTTCTGTGGAGGTGCGGGTGGCAGTCCCCCAGATGGCATGTCCTCATGTCCCCTTCAGCCATCCCCTCAAGCCTCTGGAGAGAGCGGATGGGGGCAGGGGTCTTCATTGCTTATTTGTTTTTGTTGTTGTGGCAGCTGCTTCCTTTTTTATTTTTTTCTTGGCTGCTATGATCTGAACTCTTCTCAAATGTTGGGGAACGCTTCTCAATGGAGCCTGGAAGTGCATCTCCCCAGCCTCCCTGGCAGCGGGGAACTGGCATGTGGTTGAGGCCTCGCCAACTGTGCCTGTCCGAGAGGTGGGCGTGGACTGAGGACTGAGGACTGAGCATGGTCCCTGAGCCCACCAACACACAAAGTCACCGAGGGGCTGCCGGGACAAATCCTCCATGTACATACCAAGAGAGGTAGTGACACCAGGTCCCATGCTCAGGGTCCCATCGGGGATGGAGGCACTTCAAGGAGATATTTGATACCGAAAAAGAAGTGCACCATGTTTGTTTCGTCACATATAAAGCGAAAATAACATGGGCGACTTCTTTTCAGGTACCAGAGACGAGCACGTCTTCCCTGCCAGAGGCACACCTGGGCGTGAAGGGACACCGAGGGTCAGGGCGTGAGGGCAGGGCCGGGCAGACGCTGCCAATCAAACTTATGCTCAATTAAGCCTAAAAGCATCAGGTAAGTTGGCTCACCCCAGGGGAGGCGGGGGGCATGCTGCGGAGGGCTGGGCTGACACTGAGCAGAGGCGGACGGTCATCACGGATAAAGCAAACCGATCCCAGACTCCCTCTACTTCGGGATCCCAGGAAGTCTTCATGGGCAGAGTTCAATAATCAGGGCAGACGGCTTTCGGAATGTTTACTATCAACCCTGCAAATGCTCATGGAGAGCATCACTTCAGAGAAAATGGGATGGTCCTGGACCCAAAAATAGAATCTCCTCCATGAGCCCATGGTTCCAGGAAGGAGATGGGAAGACAAAGATATCGAATCAGGAGAAAAAAACCACCAAGGCAGCCCCGGCTCTCGGTGGACCCATCTCTCTGTGCACCTTGCATGGTGCTGACCACCGCGCCTCCTCTCTAAAGTGCTCCGGGTTCCCTGGAGGCATGGCTTGGTTCTGAAACACTGACAGTTCAGTGTGAGTTGTGACAAATACAGCCAACCCACAGAGAGCCAAAGGACAGCAGGGGCCAGGAAAGGACAACGGCTTCCCCAAGTCCACATCACTTGCAGGGCAGCCTCCCAGAGAGAGGTGGATTCGAGAGAGAGTGAATCGGGGCAGAAGTTCTGGGGCCCACCATCCATCAGGCCTTCCAGAGAGGACCCAGTGACCCATTGCTGGACACAAAACACGGTAATTGGGCATCATTTGTCAACCATAAATTAAATCACTAAGACAAAGCTTTGAAAGCATAAGTCCATAAGAAAAGTCACCTTCCACCAAAACCCTGCCTTAAATAGGACACTGAAGATAGACAGGCAAACCGTGAGAAACACATCATTGAAAAAAATGCAGGCTTTCCCAGTCACACTGGAAAACACACTGTGGTATCATCTGTTTGTATTGCAAATAAGATAAAATCTAACTCCAACTGGCTTAAACAAGTAAGGGATTTATAGACGTATATAACTAAAAAGTACAGAGACAGAGCAAGATTCAGGCAGGGTTTGATCTAGGGACTCAAATGATATCATCCAGGCTCTTCTCTAGGTCTCCAAGATGCCTTTCATGGTACAGACTCCCTCTTCTGTGTCTGTGTGGCACTAAGCCCTCTCCTCTCAGTCCTTAAATGGCTGTGGGACCTTCGAAGCTCACGTCAAAGTTCACTGTCTATTCCCAGCTGAATGGAATAGATAGTGTCTACTCTGGCAGCTATCACAGGAAAGGGAGAAACAGTTTCTTTCCCAGAAGCTGCAGCAAGCATCTCCTTGCCTATCACTGGCCCAGTGGGGTCATGGGCCTATTCCGGAAGCAATTGCAGTGGCAAAGAAGAAGAGATCAAGAGATTCGCTTAAGCCTGGGCTGGTGGAGGAAGTGGGGCAGGGTCAATGCAATCAAAGCACACGGCGGGAAGAGGGGAGCTTTCATTAAAAAAAAAAAAAAAAACAAGGAGAAATTTAGGAAGGAGAAAAGACATGGGGTAGGGAGGTCCTGATCAGCGTCCACTACAGGGGCCCATGTGCCTTCCCTGAAGTTGCACCCAAACCAAGACGTCTTCAAGGCAGAATAGGATACTGAAAAAGAAGTGCACCGCGAATGTTTCGTCACAAATAAAGCGAAAAAAACACGGGCAACTTCTCATTAAGTACCGCACGTCAGCACCGTTGACAACACTGCTTCTCCGCGGCTGGTATCACTTCTGCGGGCTTCCTGAGAGCACATGGGTCCTGATGCGCACCGGGCAACCGGTGACAAAGATATGGCCGTGCATACAACCCCCTCAAGACCTGGGAGACGTCTAACAGGTCTGCCCCCTCTGCACAGGTGGCATTGTGTCCTGGAGCTGCTTGTGGGCACGATGTGTTCAATTCCTCAATAACAAAAAGTCTCCTCCAGTAGCACAGAATATGACAATGGCACAGAAACACTGATTTTGCATCCTAAAAGTCCTCCTGAGGATACATGAGGAGGGATCAGGAGAGTCACAATAACTCCCCAGATAAGATGGATGAGATCTACCACCCACCCTTTAGGGACAAACAGCAAAATGTCTGCCCTGATGGAGCCTCTGAGCCAAGGGAGTCGTCATAGAATGGGTAGCGCAAGGGATTTTTTAACATTTGCCTCAAACAGATGGAATGACCAGGGGTCCTGGCACAGCGTCACCACTGTCGATCAGCCTGAGCCCGAGAAGAGCCCCCGGGGCGGACCGGAAGCCGCGGGTTAGGGAGGGATGAATGAGCAATGAATAAAACCCAAGTTCTCAGGTGGTCCACGTGGACAACTGACTTGGTGGTGGCAAATCCTCACCAGTTCGTGCATTCACACCTCACCACAACCCCCTCCCGGGTGGAGTGGGCCTCCCCGCCCCTTGCCTTGGGTTCGGCCGTGTAATTGTTCTGGTCAATGATCTGTGGGTAGAAATATAGCAGTTCCCAGCCTTGGCCTTAAGGAGTTTCTGCGTTTCTAATTACTTTCTTGTGCCTCTGCCGTAGCCATGGGAACATACCAAGGCGGGGGTGAGAGCTGTGGGTCCCAACTTCAGCCCTCAGAGCAGGCCTTCTCTCCACAAGCCATCCTGGGTATGGAAGGGAGACTGAGGATGAACGGACCAAGACACACACCCAAAATAGAATGTCTGCTCTCAGACAAGATGTCCACTCCCATACCTCTCCATGGACCTGACGCCAACAGCCCTCCCCTGAAGCGCGTGTCACAGCCGGGACACATCTTCCGCAGAGTCTGACACTGAGGGCATCCAGGGCATCTGGGGCCTCGTAAGGCAAGCAGAGCTGAACAACAGACAGAGATGAGCAACGGCAACAAAGCCCTTTCCCCAAGCATGGACTGAACGCTGCCCACGAAGCGGCTGGATTCTGAGTGGTCCCAACACAGGAAGGGCTCATCTCAATCACACTGCCAGCTCCTCAGTCCCCCATCCACGACTCACCAGGAGTGTTGCTGACACCAGTGGCCCTGCCGGAATCTAGCTTCATGTCCAGGAAGTCCTCCTATGGAAAAGAGATGGACCATGTAGCATTCATCAAACACATGGCAAGCTTTGTCAGACAGCCTCTCTTCATGTAGCACAGAACAAAGTGGCCCTCACTACCACAGCTGTCCCAACACCTGCCCTGTCCTGCACACACACAACACTCCTCAAACCCTTCCGAGGATAAACCACACCCCTGTACCAGGTCACACACACACCTCCTGCAGTCAGCATGTGGTGTGGGGTGGGACTTTCCCTGATGGGGCACTGAAGCCCAGGCCTCTGCAATCCTGGCATTGTCTGTGGCCAGGCTATCAGCCCTCCTGGGCAGGATTTGAAACCAAAAGAGAGATTATTCACTGATGATTGCTTATATTGATTTTAAGGAGGTAGGAGGAGGGGCCCCCAAAGGGAAACCCCTCCTAAAATCCTGCAGAGTCCCACGGGCCCCACGTCCTCCCACATCTTCTCCGAAGTTGCCATGTGCACCAAGATGTCATCCCACAGATGGACCGGGCACTGGTGGATAGTCAAACGGGTGACCTACATCGTAAATGAAGTGCACGTCACCGGTCTACCATCCCCTCAGCTACCCTGGAGAGCAGATGGCACCATCGTCCCTTCAATGACGTTGCTAGCGTGTCCAGAACGCCATCCAAGCAAGATCTCACACTGAAGAGGCGCCACCCACCGTGAGTCAACAAATAGACAAACACCACAATGGGCAACCTCCTTCAACCACAGAAGCACAGGCCCTTCTCCAAACTCAGCTTCCCCTCCTAGGGGCCCTCCATGGCTGGGGCCTGAGAGCCACACCCCCATGACACATGGCACGCCGTCAGCCTCGCTTGCGCCTACCGAGAGTGGAGCCGGCAACGTCCCTCCCTGAAGGCTGCATCAGGAACAGGAAGTGCCTCCAGGGTGGGATTTGATACTAAAAAAGAGGTTTCCCGTGTATGTTTCATCATAAATAAAGAGAAGACAACACGGACAACCTCTCCTTCGAGTATCGAAGATGAGCACTGATCAAAAAACAAACAAAAAAAATCAAAACAAAACTGCCGAATCTTCGCCGATGTTGGTGTCACCTCCAGGAAGATTCCCCGAATCTACATGGCACTGGGTAGACCAGACGTCAGATGGCTTCTATTTGCGTGTCCCAGGTTGCTTTTGGGAAGTCAGCCAAAAGCTCTTTAAGCCTTCACAATGAAAAGAGGTTGCCCGTGAAACATTTTCTGCCAATACAGAGAACACTTTAGGTACAACCTCTTTCCAGGTATTGGAGCTTTCCTGACAGTGGAACCAGGGTTTCCTTGTGGAAGTCCAGGCCACGGGAAGTGCCCCTAGTCATAATGGTTTGCATCCCAAAGTCAGTGCGTCAAGAGAGTTCATGAGTAAATCTCGAATTCTGTGGTCAAGAAGCAGGTGGCTGGGTCTGCAGTTAGCCGGTGCCCAGGCCCCTGTGTGGCATTGGCCATGGATCCAAGCAGTCTTCCAGGCAAGGTGTGATTCTAAAAACAGATACATGGTACCGAGGAAGTTGTAAGCAAAGTGAGTGCCTGCTACACATGTCTAGGGAGGGAGGGTCGGGGAAGCCAGGAGCACTGCCAGGCCACCTTCCTCCAGGTCAAATCCCACTTAATGCCTTCTGCTGCCTTAATCCAATTCAGCAGAATTAAGAAACACAAACGAATTTCATTTCCTGATGTGAGCTCCCCAAATGTTTTAGCCAATTCTGGGCCGGATTTTCTGTTTGCTATAAAACTCCTTTGACAATAATTGTTTTCATTGTTGGGGGAATACTGTTATCTCCAGACTCTTTTGCATTTCAACAGAGAGTTAGATCAATCCTGACAGGGCTGGAGAGAATCAGGGGTCAGAAAACTTCAGGTTTCCTCTTACAAAGTTGTAAAATTGTGCCCTCTTTTCCCCCGAAGGTGGACCCCGGAGCAGAGGGCTGAGAAGAAAATCCCAGGGCCAGGCTGCAGCTCTGCACCCTTGCCACCTGTCCTTTGACCCCTCCGTAGCCAGCAGAGCACCCAATCTACATGGACCCAGCAGCCGCCTACCCTGGATACCCCGGAGGCAACAGCATACTGCCTGCTGTCACATGGCCTTGACACGCTCTCTCTGCCGTCTCTTTATGAGGGCTCTTTTCGGCTGGAAGGAACGGTGTTTGGGTATCAGCTAATAGGAAGGATTGGTGGCGGAGGTCATTGGTGCTACCTCATATGTTCTCTCTGGTTATAAAAAGCAGGGTTGACATGGAAATACCTGGCCCTTCTCCAGAACCCGAGGCCCTCCTCCCTCACAGTCCCATCCCCAAATGCCACAGATGAGCCGAGGACCCCCAGTCACAGCTAAGTGCCATCAAAACAAATGCAGCACCAGCAAAACCTACTTCTGTGCCTTGGCTTTAGAGCTGGCAGGGAGCCTTTTCCTTCCCCAGAGGCTGGCATCACCTCCAGGAAGTCCTCCTGGAAAGGATCGGGCACCAAGCATTACTGCCAGACAGGACGCTTAGAACAGGGGAAGCACCCATCTCGGCCCACTCACCCTGGCCTGGGCCTGACAACTGTCTTATCCGGAAGGCTTCCAAACTGGTATTTGATACTGAAGAGTGGTCCACAGAAATGATTTATATAAAAGAAACAGATATGCCAAAGGAAACCTCTCCTTGAGCATCCCAAAGAAGGACCATCTGCAGAAACACAACCCTGAGGGTAGGTCAGATGTGCTGGTCAGTGGAGCAGGTGTGTTCCTGGGGAGGTACATGCCCCATGGTGGGCCATCCACTCCCTTCCCCTGGATCAGGGCTGATGACAATGCCCTCCCTTCAAGCTGGCATGACATCGAGGATTCCTCCAGATTTAAAGTAAGTCAACTCCACAATTCCTGTTAGAAATAAACAGGTCTCAACCTGGGCCAATTCCAGGGCCCCCAAGGTCTCCTCTTGACCTCAGAATCAGCTTTTCTTCCCTAAGGTGTCATTATATCCAGGACATCCTTTCAGAATAAACTGCAGGCTAGGGGCAGGCGTGCAGGACACCTGCACTATCTGTCCAGGGCATGATTCCCATCAAACTGGCATTCCCCTGCTGTGGGCTGGGCTCATTCAAGCCCATCACTGAGTGTGGCAAGGACGAGGCATCCCCCTACAGCAGGGTCAGATGCCGAAAGAGCCTGAATTACACACACGATCCGTTGGGAGCACAACGAAGGCAACCACAGACAACTCACCTGCATGTTCCGTGACACTGTCGTGGTGACACTGTCTTCCCCCAGGCTGCCATCACATCGAAAAGTCCTCCTAAGAAGGGATAAGACATTGAGGGTTAGTGCAATCGGTGGCAAAATTCAGAAACATGGGGCACGCTTAGTGGTCAGCCATTTGCTCGTGTCTACTTATTTATGTCCACAGCACCCCTTCCCTGAAGCTGAGGTCTGGACCAGAAGGCCTCCAAGGTGGGGACTGATACTGGAAAAGAGGTTAACCAGGTGTGTTTCATCCTCAATAAAGAAACAGAAACCCAGAAAACCTCTCTTCAGGTACCACCAAGTAACACTGACAAGAACACCACTGATTCCTTCCCCAAACTTGACATTCAGTCCTGGAAGTCCTGTTAAATACGGATTGGACACTGGGGTTAGTAGAACAGATGACATCAGTCAAAATAATACAGCACAGGCTTTGTGGTTAACCATAGATTTCTGTCCAGTGGACTGGAGCTGAGAGTAACGCCCTTCCCTGAAGCTGAGGTCTGGACCAGAAGGCCTCCAAGATGGGATTTGATACTGGAAAAGAGGTTAACCAGGTGTGTTTCGTCCTCATTAAAGAAACAGAAACCCAGAAAACCTCTCTTCAGGTACCACTGATTAACACTGACAAGAACACCACTGATTCTTCCCCAGACTTGACATTCAGTGCTGGAAGTCCTGTTAAATATGGAATTGCACACTGAGCGTTAGTTAGTTGATTTGCCGGAAGAAGCCAAGAGTTGGATGCATGCTGCTTGCCAACCATCTATCCAAGTACCCCAGTGGAGCAGACCCCACATCACGTCTGGAAGTTGACATCACAGCCAGAGGTGGTGATGCCGTAAAAAGGCTGGTCACAGCAGCTATCGCGTTCAGGGTTAACCTCCAGGGCCATCTTTTCTCAGTTACTCAAGAGAGGCACAGATGCCCCAAACCAAGGCTGACTCCACCAAAGGTCCTGCTAAGGACCCAGTGGAGACTGAGGTGTGGCAGGCCAGGCGACCTTGGTTGTAAATTAAAGTGCATACACTCAGGTCAGCTGATCACTGGAGGACTTTGGGATGGTATAGACAGCATGCCCCTTCCCTTGAACTTGGATGCCTCCACATCTAGGAAGCCCTCCAAGGAAAGAGATCGGAGTGAAAATCAGTCCAACTCAGCCACATTTGGCATACATGTCGCAAACGCCTCGCAGATGCTCTCTTCAGAGTCTAACAGAGTGCAGCTGGCCCCAGTTTACTGTCTCTTTCCCAAAAAGTTGACACCTCTTCCAGGAAGTTCTCCAAGGGGGCATTAGATACTGAGGGTTAGTGGACCAGGTCACAAACGGCACAAATAAAGCGTGTGCTCTCTGGTCAACCATCTCATGTATCCAGGCACGTGCTGACACCACGCTCCTTGTCCGCAAGTTAACCCTGCCGCCAAGCCAGAGCAGTGTGCTGAGAAGAAGGCTGCCACACGTGAGTTATCGTCACACACAAGACAAACACATCACAAACCCCGCTGGGTTGCACTGAGCGCAGACCTAGTGCCCCCCCCCCACCCCCGCAGTTGATGTTAGCTCCAGGAAAGCTTGCAAGGCGGGATTAGATACTGCAAAGAGGTCGACCGTGTAATGTGCGCCATAAATAAAGCGAACGCGCCACGGACCACCTCTCTCCAAGTACCAAGCAGCAGCCGTACTGACACCAGGACAGTGGCTCTTCCTCAAAGCTGATATCACCTCCTGGAAGTCTTCCAAGGCGAGATGTGATATTGAGAAGAAGTAGACCATGTGTCCTACGTCACAAATAAAGCGTACACACCATGGTCAACCGCATCTTCAAATACCAGGAAGTGACGCTGACCCCTGGCTCTCTTCCTTTCACCTGCTATCACCTCCAGAAAGCCTCACAATGCGCATCATGAACTATCAGCCACCGGCAATGTGGCAATGACCACAAACCCACATCCAATGCCACTACCACCTCCAGGATGCCCTGTAAGGCTGGGACCAGTACTGAGTTCTTGGCTGGTGGATCAAATGGCCAATGTAATAAATAAAGGACAGGGTCTGCAGCCAACCACCTGGTTACCTGCACTGCACCCTGGCTACCACTCAGGCCTGGATCTCAAGTCGGCATGGCCTCCAGGAAGCCCCAGGGCTGGCTGATGCTGAGAATGAGTGGACCATGCTACATCTGTCATTCAACAGTGCATATGCTTTATGCTCTACCATCTCTCCAAGTACTGTGGAATGGCGCTGAAGCCAGATCAGTGTGTCTCCCACGAAGGTGACTTTGCCTCTCTCTGGGAAGCCCTCTATGACTGAATTTGATATTGAGAAGATGTGGACCATATTACATACGACACAGAGATAGCGCATGTTCTATGGTCAACCATCTTTTCAGGTACCTTGGAGAGGGCTGAGGTCAGAGCCGGTGTCTCTTTCCTCTCGCTAGCATCACCTCCAGGAAGCCCCCTGAGGCCTGATGCAGTATTGAGAAGAGGCCACCATGCAATGTCTGCCACAGATGCAGTGGACGCAGCACAAAGGAGCCCCTCAAGAATGGAGATGATGCTGGAACTAGTGCTATGACTGACACTCGTTACTGCCTACAGAAAGCCCCCCGAGGTGCACGCTGTTATAGGAAGGTGGACGAAGTAACATGCGTTGTAAGTAAAACATATGAAGCATGGCCAACTTCTACCAAGTACCCCGAGGCAGTACTTGTACCAGAACTGGTGCTTTGTCTCCTAAGCTTAACATAACCTCCCTGGAGACTTTCCAGGCTGAATGGGATACTTGAAAAGAAGTAGACCATGTTACATACGTCATGGGGAAAAGACATGCAGTGTGGCTGAACCCTTTTCAGGTACCGTGAGGTCAGTGAAGAGGCCAGAACCAGCGCTCTGTCCCTGAGGCTGGCAGCTTCTTCAGCAAGTTCTCCAAGCAAGGGTTCTGGGATGGAGATAGGGAAGAAGTGGGCCATGGAGGCACTTCCTCTGTAAACGTACACGATGGGGTCGAGCAGCTCTTCATGAGGATCAGTGCTGAGTCCAGAGCTGGGACATCTTCCCCCGAGATGGCTAGACTTGAGATGGAAAAAAGATAGACTGTACACGCATCAGCAAAGACAAAAACGAGTCAGTGCGTCTTCAAGTACCTGGAGGGGCATCATCTCCTGGACCCATATCTGCTCCTACATGGGCGTACTGTCCTGAAGTCATCTGAGGAGGGCTTTGAGGATGAGAGGTGACCTGTTTCACATCCCTCGTTCATGAACATTTGCGGCACCAGCCACCGTTTCTTCAATTACTCCAGAGGGATGTGCCAACGTGGGCAGCAGGACACCTTCCTGGAGGTCATCCTTGTCCTGAGGAAGTCACTGGAGGCTGTGTTTGGCACTGAGGAGAAGACCGCGTCACAAGCATTGACAGAGAAAGCACACATCTAAGAGTCTACCATTCCACCAAGTGCCGTGGCATGGCGGATGCCGAGACCCGTGGCTCTCCTCTAACTCCAGGCTTTCTCCAGGGAGGTTTGGATGGCTGGGCTGGATACCAAGAAGCGGTTTACCGTCCCACATACATATTCAAAATGTATGTGGGACGGTAAACCATTTCTTCAAGTACCGCACGATGGTGGTGGTGGTGGCTGGAAGAAGGCTCATGTCCACGAAGTTGCCTGAGGGCGCTTCTTCCAGGCTGCATTTGACGCTGAGAAGAAGCAGGTCACGGTGTCTACTGAATAAGCGTAGCGTAGTCAACCACGTCATTGAGCACCATGGAATGGCACTGATTCCGGGAAGAATCAAGGTCTCCTCCCCAGGGATGGCGCGATTTCCCAAGGCAGAACTTGATTTAAGAGGAGCGAGATTATGCCATTTTGCATCATGCAGAAAAACACATGCCATACAGAAAACCATCTCTTCGGGTGTCATGGACAAGTGGTGGTGGGTCCAACCGTTCCTCCCCGAAGACAGCGTTGTTTCCAGGAGCCTCGGGGATGGATTTGATACTGAGGGTTAGTGGACCGTGTTACATACGTCACAGATAAAGCGTACGCTATACGGTCTACTATCTCTCCAAGTACCACACAGAGATGCCGAGGACAAAGGCTCAGGACACATCCAGAAAGCCCTCCAAGGCCTTGAGCTGGGTGGAACCAGAAGGGAGGTTGAGCACAGCACATGCATCATGCGACAAGCACACACAGGCCAGGAGTCTCGTCTTCATGGTCGGGGGTTGACATGAATGCTCGAAGCAGTGGCTCATCCCCAAAACTGGCAACTCCTCCAGGAAGCCCTTCGAGGCCGAAAGTCCCACTGAGAAGAAGTGGACGATGACATGGATTTCATCACTCCATAAATACTGATTAAGTGCCTGCTGTGTGCCAGGCGCACTGTGCTGGGTCTGAAGGAGTGGGTAGATGGGAGGGAGGACATGGCACATGGCTAACAGAGCTGGTTAGGGGAGTGGGGAGAAAATCAGAAATACAAAATGGCCCACGTGCAACCAAAGAACATCCATCTAGTTACACTGACCAGGCCAAGGAAACAGTACTGGGCACCTGAGGCCCAGATCTTACCTATTAGTGAGCTCTAGTCTTGGGCATTAAAAAAAAAAAAAGTGTCCTAAGGCCATATCTGCCTCAATACCAAGGGCATTTCCGGGAGGTCCTCTTAGGTTGGATTAGATTCTGAGCAGTAACCACCATGCCATCTTCATGAACAAAGCAGGAGTTGTTTTGGTCAACCACCTCCCTAAGGACAGAACCACTGTCTCATTCCCAGACTTGGCACTGCCTCCGGAAAACCCTGAGACTGAATGTAAGATTGATCAGAGGTGGACATTGGTATAAACAGAAAACTTCAACACAGGAAAGCAACTCTTCAATGCCACACAGCAGAATGAAGGATGGACTGGTGGGTCCCCCTGAAGGTAGTATTGGCTCCACGAAGCCCTCCAAAGCTGGCAGGCTACTGGGAAGTGGTAGCCCATCTCACACAAATCCCTCCTTTCGCATAGGCCACATGGCAAATCATCTCTTCCAGAACCACGGCTGAGGCTGGAACCGGTGTCTTGAGCCCAAGTTGCATCACTTCCAGAAAACTCCCCAGAGAGTGCATTTAGTGCCCAGAAGAGCCAGGCCTTGTTGCACAAGTCAGACATCAACCATGAGCCACAGAAATTGCCGTGGAGCAGTGCTGAAGCTAAAACACGTGTTCTCTTCCCTGAAGTTGGCAACACCTCCAGGAAGCCCTCCGAGGATGGATTGGATACTGAGAGTTAGTGGACCATGTTACATAGGTCAGAAATCATAACGCCTACGTTCCATAGTCTACCATCTCTTCAGGAACCACGGAATGGTGCTGACCCCAGAACCAGGGCCTCGCCCCTGAAGTTGGCGTCACTTCCAGAAAGCTTTCTGAGGCTGGATTTGGCATTGGAAGCAGGCACATGGTGAACATAAACAACCCCTCCTCCAATGTGGGGCAGTGGCACTGATGGGGGAAGGGGTGCCTCTACCCTAAGTGGTAATTCCTCCAGGAAGGCAATGTCAACTTGGAAAGACTGCGACAAGGCAAAATGTGCAATACTGACCATGCTTTGGCCATTATGTGGTCAACTATCTCTTCATCAAGATAAAGGGCAGTGTTTTGTTCTGCATGGCAAACGGGACACTCCAAGAGCACAGTTCATCATATAAAAGGGGACCCTCAACCTCTAGGTAAAAACTTTCCTAGCTCACCCAAGTTCTGATGGTCCTCGCCATGCTCTAGACCACCTTTGGAGACTCAAACCACAGAGCTGAGTGGGCAGTGCGTTCCTCCAGCTCCTGATCAACCTCTCTACCTCCTTCAGGAGGTCTTCCTTGATTTTCTCCATCCCCTTTCATGGCACAACTATCCCATGTGAATGGAATGCAAAGCAATGATTTGTTAGCCTCCAGGGAAAGGACAAGGGCAGAACCCTCAGCAGCCCTGCAGGACGGCTCGGTTGTCCTCTGAAGTCCTGAACCCCAGTGTAGACGGGGCCCTGCAACTCAGTTGTTGAAGTCCTAACTCCTTAGGAAGTCATTCAAGGCATCATGCTCCCCTGCTCCCTCCAAGCGTGAGCTAGTCTAGTCTAACAGATTACCCTCCATACCCTGTGCATTGTCCACATGCCTTTGCTGGCACTACTCCTCCACCCAGAGCCCATGTCTGCTTACATCTCTCTGAAGCCCAACCAAATGGCAGTTCTTCCATGAGCCCCGACCCCACCTCAGCCAACTCAGGCCTTTGCATCCCTGACCCTCCACAGCACCCTGCCTGCACCTCTCCTCCAGCCCACTCACATTTTCCATGTGGTCACTCATAGAAATAAACTTGTGGTTACTGAACATCTGTGAGGTGCTGGAGCTAGACCAGTAAATAAGACACAGTCTCTGCCTTCCTGCAGCTGCTAGCATTGTGGGGAAAACCAACATTAAAGTAGTTATTGCAGAGAATTGGTTTCAAAATGTGAGGAGGCCAAAGTGTTGTGAAGGAGCAGAGAGCATTTAACAAGAGGCTCTCGCCAATCAGGGAAAACTTCTCAGAAGTTTAGATTAGAAGATAAAGGATGAGGGGACTAAGCCAAGAAGAGAGAGGACAAGAGTGGACACTGTAGGGTGAAAGCAGAGGACCAGATGGAGCATGGACTGGATGGAGCATGGGTCAGATGAACATGGTCGGGGTGGAGAGTGGACTGGATGGAGTATGAACTGGATGGAGTAGTGGTCTGGATGGGGTGTGGTCTGGATGGGGTGTGGACTGGATACAGTGTGGTCTGGATGGGGTGTGGACTGGATGGGGTGTGATCTGGGTGAGCTGTGGTCTGGATGGGGTATGGTCTGGATGGGGTGTGGTCTGGGTGAGGTGTGGTCTGGATGGGGTGTGGACTGGATGCAATGTGGACTGAATGGGGTGTGGTCTGGATGGAGTGTAGACTAGATGGGGTGTGGACTGGATGGGGTGTGGACTCGATGGGGTGTGGACTGGATGGGGTGTGTACTGGACAGGGTGTGGACTAGACAGGGTGTGGACTGGATGGGGTGTAGACAGGATGGAGTGTGGACTGGATGGAGTAGTGATCTTGATGGGGTGTGGACTGGATGGAGATTGGTCTGGGTGAGGTGTGGACTAGATAGATGGACTGAGGTCTGGATGCAGTGAGGACTGGATGGAGTAGTGGTCTGGATGGTGTGTGGTCTGGATGGGGCATGGACTAGATGGTGTGTGGTCTGGACGGGGAATGGACTGGATGCAGTGTGGACTGGATGGGGTGTGGTCTGGATGGGGCATGGACTGAGTGCAGTGCGGACTGGATGGGGTGTGGTCTAGATGGGGTGTGGACTGGATGGAGTGTGGTCTGGATGGGGTGTGGACTAGATGGGGTGTGGTCTAGATGGGGTGTGGACTGGATGGGGTGTGGACTGGATTGAGCATGAACTGGATGGAGTGTGGTCTGGATGGAGCATTGCAACCGAAAGAGTATCCATGTGAATTGAGCCTGGGGAGCCAGAAATGTGCCAGAAGTGAGTCTGAGGATCTGGGTGGCACCAGATCATTCAGGACCTTAAAACAAAGGTAAAATTCCGACTTCTCTTCAGGCTAAGGGGAAGCCATTATTAGCTGATAAAGGACATAGCGAGCTTCCTATTTTTACAAGATTTCTCTGGCTGATGTGAAATCTCTGGCTGATGTTGCTGGGAGTAGGAGCAGGAAGAAAGAGTACAGGACCCCAAAGAGAGGATGGTAGGAGTCATGGAGACAGGAAAGCGGCCATGTTTCCGAATATTTAGGAAGAAGAGCACAAGAGACTTGGCAACAGCCCAGATGTGGACAAGGCATGGTGGACCATGAGAAAACATCGGATGTCCCTGCGGGTGTCTGGCCTGGGAGCTGGCCGAGGGTGGGGCCGCTCTTGGAGCTGGGGGTCACTAGATGAGGACCACGTGCTGGCGGGGCACACTTAGTTTTAAGTGTGCTGAAGTTGAAGTGCCACCAAGAAATCCGAGTGGAGATTCTGAGTTGCCAGTTGGTGGAGGCCCCTGATGATCTGTACCTAGCTCTCTGGGTGGAGTGGTGGGGTTGGGAGCCACAAAGAAGTGAGATACAGAGAAGCTGCCAAGAAGATGGCAGGTAGGTGAGGGGAGCTAAGGCGGATTCTTGAGGTATGTAAACATAAAGGGACTAGAACATAAGAGCCAAGGGGGAGGCTCCAGTCGGGGGGCGGGTGGGGAACTCACTCAGGTCCCCCCTTGGTGTGGGAACTCCTCTGGGGCAGGAAAGGGCTGTGCTGGCCTCAGCTTTGTACCCCTAGTTTGTGGCCGTGCATGCCACAGCATGGTGAGGAAGGAAGGAGTACAAGAGATAGACCCCAAAAGCATCCATGTCCTCCTGGAGAAATTGGCCTGGGTCCCCACTAGCCTCTTGGGTATCTAGAGAGGTGGGTGGACCCACCTTCTCACCCAGCCTCCCAACACACCAAACTTGGGCCTGGAAGCTCCTGCTGACCGGAGATGGCTGGCAACCGTTCTCAGTCCCCAGACCCCAGTCACTGTTCCACTCCCTCATCCATCCTTTCTTGCAAAGGTGCACAGATTCATCCACTCCTGCACACACCCCTCTCCCTGAAGAACCCACTCCTTCGCAGAGTCATCCACTCCTCAGCTACACCTCCTCGCATTTGCTCCCTCAGGTACTCTCTCGGATACTCAACCATCGATGCATTTTCTAGCATTTGCCTTGTGCAGAGGCTGAGACTGACTCAGTGCTCCTGCCTTCCAGGGGCTCACAGGCTGGATAAGGGAAAAACAGATACTCAACCCACATGACGTTGATCAGTGAATCCAGAGTGCATGAAGTGGTAGGATTCAAGGTCTACACGATCTATAGTCCAGAAACAGTAAGTAGCCCCACCTACTGCGGGGGGGGCAGACCACAGAGGCAGAGAGAGGCCATTTGTGCCCCCCAAAGCACATGGCACAGGACTGGGGGGATGGTGAGTAGAGGAGGCAGGGATAAAACTCACCAACACCTTCCTTAGCGTTTGGGAGGGCGTAACAGTGGGAGGAAAGGGAGGAAGCAGATGAATATGAAACTTAATTATTCCACAAAGGGCAAAGTCAGAGAATACTATTTCATTTGTTACCATAGAGAAATAATAGATGTAAGCGTCGTTTTTCAAAAATTGAAATGTAAGCACTAACAGACATAGAAGCTGGTTATGTACTTTCCAAATCACAGAGAAAATTAAAATTTTAAAAAAATGTAGTCTCTGTGAGATAACAAAAGATAGCAGGGAAAAAAGGGTGAAAAAAATAAAACAAGCATTATGTACATTTTTTGTTAAGCGCAAACATGACAATTAAGATACAAAACGTAAATGGGTTACACATCCTTTCCAAAAAGAATGCTCAGTTTGGGTCAAAAGACTCCAACTGAAACTATATGTTTTCTATCTGAGACACAATTTAAATAAATTAACTCAAGAAAATTCAAAGTTGAGGGATGGCACAGATAAATAGGATGGCCTCAATTTCCATGCACTGGAATCCCAGGCAGCCCACACAATCATGCACTGACATCCTCCAAACCACGGAATGCAGACAAAAGCTGACTGCCAGCAAGCAGTCAATGGCACCCCCAGTTTTGCCTACATAGCCATTTTTTTCAGTTTGCTTGTGCAATTTTAAATATTTCTTTGCAGAGGCTTTCAAAGGGTATTCTCAGGGGCATTTGGGGTCCCCCATAGCATTTTAAGGAGGGTGCCCAGCACCAACAGCTTGGGGTCACAGCACAGCCCTGAAACAAGGCAGCCCTGACTTGATCTATTTTACTTATGGGGCTTCTGGGTAATATTTGGTCTGAATAAAGGGTTTGGCTGCCTTTGAAAGCAAGTATTTAATTACATTTTGCTCCCATTGTTTTATAAATAAGTGGAAAATGGAAAAACAAAGTTGCTGATACCTGTGGTAAGAGCACCGATCTCCTATATACTTAAGAAATTAGTATAAACATGGACATTGTTAGGCGGACCCAACGTGGCCAGTCCTTGGCCTTGATAATTGAATTTAAGGCAGTCGACTGAGTGTTTGAAAAGAACAAAACTAAAGAACATCCATGGAATGTTAGAAATTGCCTGGAAGATTGAGCTCTTGAGGAGCAAAACTCTTTGGAACATGCAAGTCTCCAGTTCAACTTTCAAACAACACTTTGCAGAAACAATTACATGAGAAAGTGAGGCTACCTAGCTTAGGAACACAAATGAAAAGAAAACAGATGTGCTTCTGTGATTTCAGGTCATTAAACACCTCTCTGAGGGGGAAGGTATAATCCACAAAATGACATAGCATTCATGAACATTTGCATTAGAAATAAAATAGCACCAAAACAAGGAAAAAGAATAGAAACATCGTATCCAAAACTCTTCCAGTCCTAAAAATATCAAATAAGTAAGAAGTCAATGATGAACATACCTCAAATCTAGAAGCAACAACAAACTTAACAGAACATGAGAAAAACAGGAAAGAAGCCCATCTCATCAACATTAGGTCACCGTCCAAAAAGTTCCAACCAATGTAATGAAACAAACAAAAACCAGGTACATCCAGTAAACTCTTAGATTGAGATTCAAAATACAGTTGCTTATAGATTATGTAATTCTTTACTAAGAAAATCCAAATAAAGACTAAAAAGCTAATAAAACTAAATGTCTTTACATCAAAATCCATACCTTATAAACAAGTACATCTTACTTTTAAATGTCCACAAAAATCATTTACAAAATCAATTATATTATGCACAAAAAAGGCATCAATAAATTCCCCCAAAGTAGAATGTATGTGTCCACATTCTCAAGCCACAATAAAAGATAACCACAATTGAATTAAAAGTATAAACAACTTACAACTTTAAAAAATTAGAAATTAATTTTTTAAAATCAGCTCTACTTTTGAACATTTAACTCAGATAATCATTTCTTCTAATAACAAGAAGAAACAAGAAGCCTTATAACAAATATTTTAATGTTCTGAAGACCACATATTAAGACACATGAAAATGCAGTCAAAATTGCAAACAGAAGCAAGTTCATACCATGAAATATTTTCATTATTAAAGAAGAATAACAATAGGGCATATATGGACAAATCCATAAAACAAACTTAAAGAAAGCAGAAGAAAGAAATCAATAAAGACAGATATTATTTAATTTGAACACAGGCACACAAAAACCAGTTGAACTGACAAGTTATCCCAAGAACAGATTCTTTGAAAAACCTCTAAAACAGATATTCTTCTAGGTCATCTAATAAAAAAGAGATAAAGTATGCACATACAAAATTAAGAATGACAAAAGTGAAGTAATCATAGAAATACATTAAAATTCTAGTATAAAAATACTATTTATAATCCTATGTGAATAAATTTTTAAATCTCAGAAAAATCTATTATTTTCTAGGATAAATAATATCTAAAAAATTATTGAGCACTCATTATGTGCCAGAACCAGTGCAAGGTACTTTATCTCTTAATCCTCATGCTGGTCCTGTTAGGGCCCTCGGAGGCTTTCGTTTTAACCATTTAACAAGTGAGGAAACTAAGAACTAGGGAGGTGACACAGTTTCCCCATCATATGGAAAATGAGAGAGCCAAAATCTTAAACTCGATTTGTCTGATTCCAGTGCCTGCGCATTTAAACACTGAGCTATATTAGAAAAAGAAGCAAAAATTCTAAAGATGTAGAAAACCTAAAGAATCCAATAAATACAGAAGAAATAAGAGACGTTACCAAAGACTTATCCCAGGATAGTTACATAGGTGGGTTCTTTCAAGCTTTCATGGACTAAATCATTCAAATAATGCATATATGGTACAGAACATAGAAAAAGATGGAATGTTCCCTAATTTATTTTACAAAGTCAGCATAACTTTGACACCCAAATTCAACAACAAATAGATTTGGAAAATTCTAAATGAAATATTAGCCCAGCAAATCTTGTAGTGTATTAAAACAACAATACACCATAATCAAGTAGAATTCAATCCAAAAATGTTTCAAAGTTACAAAACATTAGTTTATTGTATCAACAGATCAACAGAGAAAAACAACATGATATCTACAGATATCAAAAAAGCATTTCATAAAATTCTAACTCCAATCCTGATTTAAAGTCTTATATAAACTAGGTAAAAATACTTCATTTATTTAAAAA
Organism: Pan paniscus; assembly: GCF_029289425.2. Classification (NCBI taxonomy): domain Eukaryota; kingdom Metazoa; phylum Chordata; class Mammalia; order Primates; family Hominidae; genus Pan; species Pan paniscus. The sequence goes on along the minus strand of NC_073264.2, from coordinate 102,170,552 downwards.
ATCTCAACTAAAAAATGATTTGCAACCATACTTAAAAGTGAACCAGAAACAAGACAAGATTTCTGTTATCAATAATATAATGTTTTAGAAGATCTAGCCAAAGGAAAAGAAATAGATGAGATAAAATGACAGACAAAAATTGCATTATATATAGATATGAATGACCCTTTTTTTTTTTGAGATGGAATTTCGCTCTTGTCACCCAGGCTGGAGTCCAGTGGCACAACCTCGGCTCACTGCAACCTCCGCCTCCCGGGTTCAAGCAATTCTCCTGCCTCAGCCTCCCGAGTAGCTGGGATTACAGGCACCCACCACCACGCCCAGCTAAGTTTTTTGTATTTTTGGTAGAGCCAGGGTTTCGCCATGTTGGGCAGGCTGGTCTCGAACTCCTGACCTCAGGTGATCCGCTCACCTCAGCCTCCCAAAGTGCTGGGATTACAGGCGTTAGCCACCATGCCCAGCCATGAATGACTCTTTACCTAGAAGTTCCAAAACACTCAACTAGAAACTTGTAGAACAAATTAGAGAATTCAGTGAGATGAACAGTAACAATAAATATACAGACATTTCCCTACATACCAATAACAACCAGTTAGAAAATATAAAGAAAGTGGATCAAATTCACAATAGAAGCCATACTTAATTCCTTGAAATAAAAAATAACAAATTGTGAATCTGTTGAATTCGACAACTTATGAATATATATGTATACATAAAACTCAAAATATCATGCAAAGCCTGTTTCAAAAAATATCAACTCTCTTTAAATTAATTGACAGTTTTATAAGGTTCCACACAATATCCATAAAGAATGTTTTTAACTTTACAATATCACTACAGTTCATCTGAAAGAATATACAAATAAGACTAACGGAGAAAATCTTGAAAAATAAGAATTAAGGAAGACTATTGCTACCGAGTAATAACACATTTTAACAATACAATATACTAAAATAAAGCAATGACAAACCAATGGATAATAGAAAACCAGAACAAGAACCCGAACTATAAAAGTATCTAGCATGTATTAAATGTGGAAGTGGAACAAATAGTTATTTCTCACAATAATTAAGTTGATAAGTAAAGATTCAAATATAAAAGATGAAATCATGAAAGAACTAAAAAAAAATTAAAGTTCAGTTTGGGAAAGGACTTTCTGAGCTAAAAGAAAAATGCAAGTGAAGAAACTGTAAGGAAAAATTAAAGATAAATTTTTAGAACATAGTAATTTTTAAAATAAAAAATAATTTATCAACGAAATGGAATGGCAGATGAAACAGTGGGGGATCCTGGTAACATATGATAGAAAAAGAGTTACTATTCTTGTTAAAAAGGTCTTACAAAATCAAAACAAAAAATGAACACACCTACAGAGCAACATAGGTAAACGATTTCCAGTTCTAAGTGGTAAACTGAACAAAGCTTGCCTGCTCTGCAGGGAGAAAAAAATTTCAAAAGACCTATTATTAATATTATCAGAGATATTAAAGAAGCAATTGCATTCATAAAACAAACTGTTATATAATATTTAGAATATAATTTAAAAATTAAAAATTAGAAATATGAAAGCAGAAATGAAAATAAGTTAAAACATAAAGATAGGGAAATCCTTCTTAGAAACAGAACATGAATATTAAAAGTTGAAAATCAAAGGAAAAATATGGGAATATTACAAAACTAGTCAGGAGTTCCAACATACAAACAATAGAAATGCTAGGAAGAGAGAGGCTGGGCACGGTGGCTCATGCCTGTAATCCCAGCACTTTGGGAGGCCAAGGTGGGTGGATCACTTGAGGTCAGGAGTTCAAGACCAGCCTGGCCAACATGATGAAACCCCATCTCTACCAAAAATACACATATTAGCCAGGCGTGGTGGCACACGCCTATAATCCTAGCTACTTGGGAGGCTGAGGCAGAGAATTGCTTGAGACTAGGAGGCAGAGGTTGCAGTGGGCCAAGATCATGCCACTACACTCCTGCCTGGGCAACAGAGTGAAACTCCATCAAGAAAAAAAAAAAAAAGAAAGAAAGAAAAGAGAAACAAAAGAAAAGAAAAGAAAAGAAAAGAAAATGCTAGGAAGAGAAAACAAATGTGAGGAAATGATCCAACCAGTTGTTCAAGACAAGTTTCTAGAACTGAAGGACAAGTGTCTTCAAGGTTAAAAGAACCTGGAAAAATGGATAAACATAGATACACATCAAGACACAAACACATGAAATTTTAAAACACCGGAAGACAATGAGAAAGTTCTACAAGTTCCAGAAAGGAAGGAAAAAAAATCACATAGAAGGGATGAGGAATCACAAAGACTTAAGACATCCCACCAATAACACTGAAAGACACAAGATAATGATTTGTGCTTTCAAAATCTGAGCCAAAATAAACAAAGGTTTCCAACTTCGAATTCTATACCCAGCCAACCTTTCAATGTCAGTGTGGGCTAGACATTTTCCTTTTTAGATGTGAAAGATCTCTAAAAATTTACCTTCCATTAAGCATTTCTACAGAAACTGCTAGAGGATGCACTCTAGCAAAACAAAGGAGTAAATCAAAAAGAATGATTACATGGAATCTACAAAAGTAGGTAATCTACAAAATCCAGCTAAGGAGAGAGGATCAAAAGAATCCTCAGAAGGAGAATGTGAAAGAGATTCCAAGATGGTATCCAGAACCCTAAAGATTACCCAGTTCATAACAAAACCAGTCAGAAGGCTCTAGGAAGATACTTCTAGATAGGATAAAACATCTTTTAAAAAATTAAAAATAATGTGTTTGAATATATTGAGAGGCTAGGGATAAATCAGCTAGGCCCATAAAAAAAATTAACCAATCTAAGAGAAAAAAATACAAGATAAGTATTAACTCCAAGAGAAAAATAATAGTCATGAAGGAAAGGTAAATTGTAGTGCTGCGTTGCTCAGATTTCAGGAATGCTTACACTCTCATAAAAAGATGAACTCTCAATTTGGATCAAACCCGAACTATGTACTAAATATATTGAGGATGGCGCACAGAAGGAAGGGAGGAGGGGGCGGTGAGGCCAAGGAGTCAAATCCTCATCTTCTACAGTTGTAAAGTCACGATAATGCCTAAGCCTCAAAAAAGAAAAAGAAAATCAAGAAGTAGAAGAGAAAAACAATGTTACTTAAACATATGGATGTAAATGTCAAGAGAATAGTTAAAGGAGTTAAAAACTATTGCTTCCATTAAGCAGAATATTAGGGTGGAATTGGGAGAGTTGGAGGCCTGATGCTCTACAACGATCATGTAGAACTATCTGACTCTTAAAACGATGCATATGCATGACTTCGACAAAAATAAAAACTAAATGAAAAATGAAAAAAACCTGAACTGGCAATTCAGATACAGATAACCAAAAGAGATCGGGGGAAATGTTTTTTTTATCACAGGTAATAAAAGAACTGCCAATGAAAAGAACGAAATACTGTGTTTTGACAAATTGGCAAAGGTGAACAACCTTGATAATTCCCAGAGAAATAAGTACCTCTCAAACTAATTCTGAGAACGTAAGTTGATACAAGCTTTAAGAGGGCAATTTGACCATGAAATGATCACACCTTTTGACACGACATTCCACATTTAGAATGAACTGCAGAAAATGAGCCAGACATATATATGACAATGAATAAACAAAGATGTCCTCCCCAACTTACGCAATCCAACCTCTAAATGGATCTAAATATTCAATAAAAGCAAACCAATTAAATTAATTACAATATAGCCATTTGCTAGAATCCTATGTAACCACTAAAAAGCACAAGATAAGAAATTGCTTAATGGCATGGGAAATGTTCAGGATATATAATTAGTGGAAATAAAAGACAGAATGGCAATGATAAACTCAATTAAGCACACACAGACACGTACACACCTAATTTATAGAAAAAAAACAAAAGGCGGAGGCTGGCCACCAAAATGTTGGCAATGGTGATCTGTGAGTGGGGGAACTAGGGAGAATCTTGCTGTTACACTTGTTCTGTTCAATATTTTTCAAGCTTTTTATAATAAACATGTATTTCTTTTTTAATGGGAAAAATATTTGTAAAAATTAGGTGCAATAAATGTTAGCCATTAGCTTAGGTTATTTTATGGGGAAAACGTACATGGCCCCTGCTTATTGCACTCTCCATTACGGTAATAAGTTAATAGAATGCAATTAGCTACATAATTTTTAAAAGAGCCTTCGGGCAGGGATGTGAAGGTTACTCTGAGCCCCATCTCAAGCTGGCATCTGGTCAGCTGCAAAGTAACACGCCTCCCACCACTTAGGTGGGACCAGAGATGAGGGACTTCTCTAGCCAGCCCTGCCCTCCGCTCAGAGAAGCAGCTGTCAGAAATGACCCAGCCTCTGCTTGCTAATGTTCTTGGTGAGAAGCACATGCATTCCAGCCCCTCTCTGAGGCCATCGCAGGCACTCCAGCCTGTCACAAAGCCCATCTTTGATCACCTATCATCTAGTCTGAGTTTGGCCCTTAGTCACAGGTACACAAGTATTCAGAGTGTAACCAGGAAAGGCAGAGCTCACCCAGCAATGCACACAGAGCCCATCACGGTTGTCCTCTTGGAAGCCTGGCTCAGGCCACTGCACCTTCACAAGCTCTGGGCAGGATGACCTTCCAAGACAAGAGGGGCAAGTCACACAATCTGCTCAATCACATGACTTATTAACAAGGCAGGGGGACCCGTCCACATTCACTGAGAGGGTACTTTGGGAATGTCAAGTTGGGTCAGAGCTGGCTCCTGCCCTCCAGATACATGGAAGTCAATGTGAAATGGACAACTATGGAACTGCACATGGGGAGTGATGAAAAGGGCACTTGAACAGGTCTGGAGAAGGGCTAGGGGTGTCTTGAACAGGTCTGGAGAAGGGCTAGGAGATCTTGAGACTGACAGACATGATGGAGGTGTGAACTGAGGAATTACAAGTAAGGGTGGAGCAAGAGAGGAAAAGGAAGGGACACAGGGCCAAGGGGATAGAGTGGCTTGGTGCACCACAAGTTGGGCCCCTGGAGCCCATGGGGGGTTTAAGTGGTGCCGGGTATGCATGCATGTCACCCACAGGATACAGTCAGAGACGACGCAAGCAAGCAGAGGGCATCCAATTGGGCCAGAGAGGGAGAATGAGGCCTGTGATCAGGCAGGGGCAACTGGAAGGAAGCGAGGAGGAGAGGCATTCACAGTGTCGCGCTGATAGGACTTACTGATGGATTGCTCCTGGAGGGTGCAGGGAGGAAGAAGATGCAGCCGACCTTGGTTTCAGGATTACTGAGGCCATTCATTGAGATAAAGGAACATGGGGGAAGGGGGGTATATAGGTTTGGCCAAGTAGAGCAATGCATTGAGGTTTAGACCAGTCAAGTTATTGCTATATTGTTATTATTACTATCATTGTCCTCAAACTGAGATATACACAGAATTGGACTGATTATAGTCTTTATTCTGACACCAATCAACATGAGTCCATGAGTGGCTCTATTTTAGTATCTTCATTTAACTTTTTAAGGATTCAGTGCCCATGCATAAGCCCAGCCTCCAACCCAGAGCTAGAAGAGTAACTAACTTACATCCCCCTGGGTCTTCTCCCTGTGCCGGGTCAATGTCCCATACAGCCAGGTGGGCCGGGGGCTTCCCGCTGGCTCTTCCATCTGAGGCTCTGATAGCCACTGGCTATGACCTGATCCTGGATTTAGGAGCTGTGCTTTGCATATTCACTGCCTTGCTCATATCAGTAGAGTTCCTTCCATACCAATCTTGGCCCAGGAACTGACTCAGCCAGGCTTTCCTTGCTGGGAAAAAAATGGGCTGGTATTAATAACAGATGAGCACCAAGGGGGGCTGTCCCTGAGGTCATGGACGCAGGAATTTGGAGGCAAGCGAGTGGGTACCAAAGGCAAGGCTCTAGGGTTGGGGGCAAGCCCAGGCAGCTGAGAGTGGCCCCTGTACCCACGCCAGGGAAAGAAGACAGCATCCTGTTGGCTGGGCCAGGAGCAAGGCTCTGAGCTCTGCAGCCCATATGTTCTGTGGATTTGGAAACATGCTGTTCGGGGTGACTGTCAGGAGCAGGAAAGGAGCTTTCCAGATGCTTTGCTGCGGGGCTTTATGAAAAATCACCAAGTTGGTTAACTTGGCCAGGAAAGTTTTGTAAGTTCTTTCGTCCTGATGAGCAAACCATGAACATGTGCTGCAGTGCTCTCGGGATGGAAACCTTCACGTGAAAGAGGCCCTGACCCAAGCCCACAGATGCGAGACAAGGCAACCAGCCTCTGCAGACAGAGCCGCTGCCAGCTTCTGCTTCAAACCCCTACCTGTGTGTCCCGGGTGCGGTGAGCAGTACTGGAGGCAGGTGTGGGGATGTGAGATGCGCCCCAGACTTGACACAGGCTTGGGCTGTCTGCACTCATCTAAGCCTCAGTTTCCTTCTCTGTAAAGAAGGCAAGTGGCACCGCCCCCCCCCCCCCCCCGCCCCGGCAACACTGGCAGGCTTCAGCAAAGTGGCCAGTGTGGCAGCATAGACGCCACCCATGTCAGGGAAGCAGGGAAGGAGGGACAGCTCCCTGGGGGGTCCTGCAGGGTTGCGCTGGGGAACTTGAAGCACCTCTGCTTCCCTTGTTTCCAGCTCACAAGCCTCATTTTTTTTTTCTTTCTTCTTTTTTTAGAGATAGGACCTTGCTCTATCACCCAGGCTGGAGTGCAGTGGCACAAAGCCACGCTAGATGTGGGGGTAGGGGGGCATCCCAAGGACCCCGGAGATCCTCCCACCTCAGACTCCTGAGTAGCTGGGACCATAGGCGTGCACCAACACACCCAGCTCATCTTTTTATTTTTTGTAGAGACTGGGTCTTGCTATGTTACCCAGGCTGGTCTCTCGGCCTCAAGCTATCCTCCCACCTGGGTCTCCCAAAGCACCGGGATTACAGGCATGAGCCACCACACCTGGCCCTCAGAAATCTCATTTCTTAAGGCTCAATTCCACTCCAGAAAACCAACTAGCAAGGCTTGATTTCCTGCTCACCTCAGCCTTTGTGACACACCCCACTCTGTCTCCTCTTCCTCACAATACAAATCCAAACCCAGGCCACACATCATGACCAAGCCACAGTCCCCGAGAAAGGATGGCAAGGAGGAAGCCTGGGAGGAGAAGCCAGGAGACCTTTAATGCAGCAGCAGGGGACCAGAGGGCCCCGGGTGGCCCTTGGGACCCAACTCCATGGCTTTAAAGGGATTGCTGCTACATTTGGGACCCCTCCCCTCCAATATGGCTTCTCCAACTCTGATGAGCACCCAATCTTTGGATTTGTGGCCTGCAGAGCAGTGGGGTTTTGCAGGGAGCAGGGGGTGGGGTGTGATGCAAACGGAATGTATAGCACAGCTGTGCGCAAATGAGTGGGCCAGGGGCCAGGGTCGCAGAGGAGGACAGGGGAACCCTGCGACAGAGGGAGTCAGTTAAGCAGCCCCTTATGAAGTTCTGAACTCTGGCTTGGGGTTGCCCGGAGAACCCCACAGGAGAGTCCATCAATAAATGAAGCCAGGAGCCCAGCAGCAATTGGTTGGGGGGTGGGCAGCTGAGGCAAGGGAGCCCGCAGCAGGACCGTGTGTGCCCAGGAGGGCCTTTCTCCCCTCTGGGCAGCCGCCAGCAGCCCTGGCTGGCAAGGGGCTGGCCGGGGTCACCAGCTGTTGCTGATACCAGAAACATCTGTCAGGGATGGGGTTCGGCCCCTGCTGCAGGAGCAGGGCTGTCTTTTTCTTTTTCTTTTTTTTTTTTTTAGATGGAGTCTCACTCTTGTTGCCCAGGCTGGAGTGCATGATCTCGACTCACTGCAACCTCCGGCTCCCAGGTTCAAGCGATTCTCCTGCCTCAGCCTCCTGAGTAGCTGGGATTACAGGCGCGTGCCACCACGCTCAGCTAATTTTTTGTATTTTTAGTAGAGACGGGGTTTCACCATGTTGGTCAGGCTGGTCTTGAACTCCTGACCTCGTCATCCACCTGCCTCGGCCTCCCAAAGTGCTGGGATTACAGGCGTGAGCCACCGCGCCCAGCCCAGGGCTTTTATTTTGTCACGTTGAAAAAACAATGAGTTGGTAGGAGAAGCCTCGGATCCAAGGACAAAGAAAATATCACCAAATAGCTCCAAAATTACAATGAGGATCAGGAGCCTGGAAGGATGGGGTGGAGGTGAGTGGGGATCAGAATGGAAACATCTTTCCTCTCTCTAGCGGCCAGTTTGGTGAGGGCAAGGAACTCGCGCCATCCTCCCTCTTCCCATTTCACAGATGGGAAACAGCCAGAGCTGAGCTGTCACTGGCTCCGTCTAAAGCCTCCAATGAAGGAAGGAAATATCTCTCTTCAAGAAGGTCATCAGAGGACACTGAGGTCCCCTTCAGGCTGGAGAAGCAGGTGGAGGGAACATGTGAATGCCACAAGGCCAGCGTGGCTCACCCCACATGGAGGAGAGTGACTCCTTCCATGTGCAGGGGCTGCCAGGCCTTTGGGGTTTCATGAGATGCCTTCCTGCATGCAGAGGCAGATGCTCACCTCCGACCAGGAGTGAACCCTTGATTTCTCCCAGCGTGGTCTCTGGCTGGAGGACCATGCACGCGCTCCACGGGGGCAGGGGCCGCACACATGTGCTCATCATCAGTTCATGGCCATGGCACACACCGAGAGTTTTACAGAATAAACAAATGAAATGTACTTCCCTTTTACAGCTGAGGGGCACGAAACTTAGATGGTTCTTGGAACTTAACCAAGAACAGAGATCAGTATCTTTCCTGGCAGAGAAAAGATAAAAGAAATCAAAAGAGAACAAGACACCTTGAATCCTCCTGTCCCAGGGGTCAGTCCAGGTCCAGTGTCCACCCACTGAGGACAGCAGGGGCATAGGGATAGCCAGTTGTGCGGACACCAGCACTGAGAACCTGGCATCCGGGCACCCTAACCCTTTGTTTTCTGCCATCCCCCCCGGCCCACTGCATCTGTGATCCTTGGTCACTGCTCTGCATGGCAAGTGCCCGGATGCCTGCAGAGAGCACTGAACATTGAGTCGGAACTGCCTGGGCCCTGATCATGGATGGGATGGGCCCCGGGTCTCAGTTTCCTTGTCTGCACAATGAGGAACTGACATCACTCGCCCGGGAAATTGCCCGGATGAAAGGGGAACTGCTAGCTCTGCCTGGCACACAACAGGCATGATACAATTTTCCTTTCATTCTCCCCAGTGTCAGGGTCCACCCAGCGCCTGCTCCCTGGGAGAAGGGTCAGCCTCCAGCCACTCCGTCCTCTGAGTGGGACTGTACAATCGCTGGCCCTGGCCCTGAGTTCCCTCTCCTCCCAAACTGGGATAAAGCTCCCATCCCACCTAGTGCCTGCACACTTGTCCCATCCATTTCAGGACAAATTAAGCTCCCTTCTGCCTTTGGGAGGGTTGGAGCCTTCGGCCAAAGGTTCGAAAGAAGAGCTAAAGAGGATAGCCAAGCTCACTCAAGTTTCATCAGAGAAGCAAAACCAGACCTCGGAATTCTGTCTCACAAACCATCAGCCTAGGTTTATTTTCAATCTTCCCTTCCCTTCCCTTCTTTGAGGAGGCCCCCGCGACCCCCACAAGCCAGACTCAGCTCTGGCCGGTGGCCACAGGGTTTCAAATTTCGAAAGGGGCCTTTTGCAAAACGTTCAGTTTCAAGAGCTAGTTCGATTGCCCACATCCTGTCCAAGCTTCCTGGGGGAGTGAGATTTATTTAAGAAAGGAAAAAAAATCCCCATGTTCATGCCATTGAGTGAAAACATGCTCCGTCCCAGGCAATTTCAAGGATTAAGGTTACATATCTCTTAATGAGTCGCAGGTGGAAGGCAAAGTGGAGTTGGCTGGAGAAGGAGGTGCTATTCCGCCATGCCAGGGACCCCAGTTCTCTGCCAGGGATATAATTTGTGCCCCAGTATGACCATACAACTATCCTTTTGTGCATCCACTCATTCCTTCAATTCAACTAACGTTCTTAATGATCAGCTCCTCTGCACTGGGTTCTGTACTGGACAGTGGGGGAGTCTGAGGTGCCCAGGACAGAGCACCTATACCCAGGGAGCTGAAGGTCTGGTTGTGGAAGCAGACACCTAAACAAATCATGACCAAGCAACAGATGTTATGAATGAAGGTCAAGTTCATGGCCTTGTAACAGTTCAGAGTGTGGGGCAACATAGCCCACCTTGGGGAGGGAAGCAAGAGAAGTCTTGCATCTATGGAGCAGTGGGAGGGTGACCACAGGGAGGGGATCAGGGACAAAGGCATAGAGACACACACGCCTGGAGACCCAGGGAGGCTCTGCCAGGCAGCACACAAGGGCAGGGGGCATGTAGTGGGAGGCGTGGCAGGAGGGAAGGAACTGGGCCTCCATCCTGGGGCCTGTGGGAGCCATGAGCGGGCTCTCAGGAGCAGGGACTCTGGGTCATGCATTCTAGAAAGACTGCTCTAACTCCACCGCCCAGGAAGAGAACAGAGTGGAGGTGGGAGCAGAAAGACCAGCCCAAGATGAGGGAAGCCTGGGTGGCATGGTGGTGCAGATGAGAAAAGGGACCTGCGAGCTCACTGGAGGTGCTACAGAGGAGAGATGGGTGCTTTGGTGGAGACTGAACAGCAAAGGCAGAAGGAGGAGGCAGCTGGGATGATGCCTGGAACAGCACATGCCCAGTGGCCCGGCTGCCTGCAGGATATCACTGTTTCTCAGGCAACCACTTTAAGAAACTCAGAATGAAATGCAGTGGAAGAAAAAGAAAAGGTCAACTCATATTCCAGTCTACCTTTAGTTTGTCATTTGGCAAAATATCTGAGAGAAATACTTGGAAGTTGACCAGGGAAGACCAAACCCTGACACTCAGCAGAGACTTTGTTAACAGGTGAGGTGCTTGAGTGAAGGGCAGGGTTTGACGGCTCACAACCGCCCAGGTCATTATCAAGCAGAACTCAAGTAACAGCCAAGCACAAACCCCCAGGTCCAGTCATTCCTCTTTCCTCCTAGATGTCCAAACACCCCACAGACCTGACCCCAGAGGGCCAACGCCACTGGCCATCTCTGACCATGGCTAGAGTCCTGTCCTTCTCTCAGGCTCTCCTCAAAGCCAAGGAGAGAAGCAAGGGGAACTTCCTGTGAGCATCTGGACCAACCCAGCTGGCCAAGTGAATGACAGTCCCTAGAGCCATGGCTTCATAGCACTTATCACGATGTAATTAAGTTCTTTTGCCAGAAACATTTGCTTAAAATCTCTCACCCAAGACTTGGAGCTCTATAAGAGCAGAGGTGGTGTCTCTCTTACTTCTTGTAAGATAGGTTACTTACTTCTACCACCCAGCTTGTAGCACACAGAAAGGGCCTGATGCCTTTTGCATAAATGAATGACTGGATGAACACCTAATTCACCTAACATTTCCTGATGTCTAGACCTTCTGTGGGCTATAATGACATAAAAAGAACACCTGTCCTCAAGAAGCTCATAGCCCTTTGGGATAAATTGGCAGCTCATAGCAGACAATGTGATGTGGGTTCTGGCATGAGTACGGAGGAGTGAGAAAGGGCAGGTGTGAACAGAGGACTGTGGAAAGGAAGCTACAGGAGAGGGCAGGGGGCTGTGAAGATAGGAGAGGGGGTGACATTTGTGTCAGGCCCAGCACAGGTGAGTAAACAGTGGGAGGGATGGGAAAACTAAATTAATTGTAAGTTGCTGAATGCTCTGAGGTTGTTTTGCCTCATTATCCAAGGAATTCTGTGGACGGGGGGCAGTGACAACCTAACTCCTCTCTCCTAGATCAGCTTCCAGGCACCAAGCAAACCTCAGAGTCTAGTCCGAAGCCTTCTGTGCTGACGTTGCTGCCCAACCCCAGCATTCAGAGGTCTCCCTGACACCAACACAGCCTAAGCTCCTCTTATAAGGGGCTGGAGCTCACCCAGATGGAAAACGGCTGATCTGGAAGAGTCAGAATAGGGGTCCCAATACCCCAAACTAAGAAGGGGGAGTCTACCTGACGTGCTCTGAAGTAGGAAGCCCAAATCAAGTCCTCACGAAGGAGAGGGCAGTATCCACACCAGATGACCAAGAACCAATCGCCAAGTTCAAACGAAGGACGTGAGAACACCAGTGAGAGATGAAATCCAGGGTCAGGAGCCAGCCAAGACAAGAGAAGACAAGAAATGGTCAGTGTGAGGCATACAGTGGGCCCTGAATACCTAGGTGTTGAATGAAGGAAGGGAGGGAAGGGTAGAGAGGTGAAGGGTGGGTCTTGTGTATGTGTCCTACATAGAGCGTGGGTATTGCCAATTACATTTTTCTGGTTGTCTGTTCCCGGGTAGAAGGGTGTGCCATGCCATCTTGAAGGTCTGGACTGGCCCAGAATACCATCCAGACTGGTGTTCTTCCTAGAACTCAGTTGAACTCTCCAATCTTCTGGAAGAGGGGAATTTGAGTATCACATCCATTTGAGAGCTTTTAAATTAATGCATTTGAAATAATCAAATATAACTACGTTAGGTGGGGATGATGAAAACTGGCATGTAACATTTCTGAGACATCTCTTTCTTCCCAGGTACCATGCTACCTATGTAACATGTATTAAATAATCTCCTGTAAAGCAGCACATCCACCCAGCCAGACAGGGATTGTTATTCTCATCTACCAGATAAAGGTCAAGGGGTGCTTCAACCCAGTGTCCCACAACTACAGCAAGGAGGAATGTGGTTGCTTGGAAAGGCATGGAGTGGGCCCACTCGCTGGAGGCATAAAAACAAGACCGGGTTATTTCTGATCTCCTGTCTTGGCAGAGGCAAGGGCAGCTTTCGGGAAGACCTAGGGCTTTCATTTCACCATGCCACGCCAGCATTGCCCAAGGATGGGGCAATGTCCAGGGCAGTCCGAACTGCCAGTATCCTGTCTCACTGTCTGGCACTGGACACAGTAAGCTGGATTCAAGGCAGAATCTGGACTTGCGTAGGAGGATGCCACAAACCATCTGACACACAGCACACCTCCCCAAAGAACAGCTCCCAAGCCATTCTCAGATGGGCCATCCTGGTTCCAAAAAAGCAAATGTATTTTTAGCTATCGTTCATTCATTCAGCAACAATTTACTGTGCTCTTCCGAGGCTCAGAGCTGGGCAGGCACCAGGGATACAGAGAATAATCTGACCCAGTTCCTGGCCCCTGCGGCACATCAGTTTAGTGATGACATGTAAACAAACGCCCACGATAGCGTAGGGTGGGTGCTCTGATTGAGTTATTTATGCTGTGGTGTGAAGCTGGGGCATGACTACTCTCTGTTGAACAGTCAGGGAAAGAGTCCCAGTGTGAGTTCATTCACTCGCTGCCTTATGCTTCAATAAGTGACTAATTCACTAATTTATTGACTCATTCACTTATTCACTTACTCATTCCCAGAGCTAATTTATTCCTTGATTACATACTCATTCACTGACTCATTTGCTCACTCACTAATTCACTCTTTTATTCACTAGCTGTAATATATCCATCAATTATCCATCCCTTTGTCTGTCTATTCGCTCATAATTTGTTTCATTCACTGACTTATTTATCCAGTTAATTTATTTGGTTGTTTCCTCTTTCTTTGATTTATTCATTAGTAAACTCACTAATTCCTAGATTAATTCATTCATTTGGTTCTTCATTGAGTCATTAACTCATTGATTGATTCATACATAGACTCATCTATTCATTTATTTTCTCATTACTGATTGACTTTCATTTATCTGTTAATTCATAAATTCATTCAAGAATTCATGGACCCATTGATTCACTCATCAATTTACATGTTTGTCTTTCATTTCTTGACTACTTGACCTATTAATCTTCCACTCATTCGCTCAATGACTTAGTCATTCATCATCCACTCATTCACTTTGTGACATTTTTACTTACACATGAACTCACCCACTCATTAACTCACCATGCATTTATCCACTTGTCACTGATTCAGTCACTCATGGACCTATCATTGATCCATTCACTCATTCGTGTACTCCTTCCCATTTTCATTACTTCATTTTTTCATTCCTTTGTCTACTCAAAGACTCATTTGTTCATATACTGCTTCACTCCTCCATTCTTTTATTCACCATGTATTCACCTATTCATTCAACAGATGCTTATTGCATGTGCTGTCCATGTAAGGCACAAGGGGCAGAGCAGTGAAGGAGAGGAGTGTGGTCCCCAGCTTTGTGGAGCTATGGACTAATGAGTCTGTCACTGGCTCAGGAGTCAGCTCTTCCACAACTCAACTGACACTAAGATTGAGCTGAAGGCATACCTTCTGTGCTTCTAGAAAGCCCATCTACCTGTCCTATTTTATCAAATTGCTGCATGTATAAGTGGGTCTCCCTCTAGTCTCACAGAGAACCCATCTACCTGCCCTATTCTATTGAATTGCTGCATTTGTAAGTGGGTCTCCATCTAATCTCACAGAGCTACTCAATGAGTGGAACTAGACTAAATTCATATATAAATTTCACTCCTCGTATGGGGTCTGACAAGAATTAGCATCAATACTTGTTGAGCTGAAATTAATACCTTAATATTAGTCATTTTAGTACTCTCTTAGATATCAGCTGCCAGAAAATTTTAAAATATGGGGCATAGGGGTTTCCTACCACCACCTCCAAATAAATCAATTCACTAGAATTTATAACTCAGATAGTGAAAAAAACTCAATGTAAGTAGCATGAGAAAATGTCTAAAATATATCCATAGTATATGCAGAATGGTACTATGTACTATTAAAATAAAGATACAAAAGATTAAGGTTTCGTTTCATAAAAGTCCACAATGCAGAACTGAAATACCTATAATCTTTGTTTCAAAACACATTTTAATCACTGGTTCATGATTTACCCTCTTGTAATTTACTTTTTCATATACTTATTTCCTTAATCATAATAATCAACCCCATGAACCCACCAAAATACAAAAACAAGAACACTGAATATTTTAACACCTGTTTCTGACCTCATTATACACAGAGAAAACAGATTGACTCTTTTCTGTTAAATGGATTTCAGAGAAGCAGAATTGTGTTGATCATAATTCTTGCTTCATGAAATGTCATCATTTGAATATTCTTGTCCATTCTAGTGTTTTTGTCGTTCATTAATTTAGTCAGTCACTCATTTTCAAAAACAAAGTCAACAACAAAGAATCTACTCCCAAGAAAGAGGGGGAGAAATTGACTATCATTTAAATCTTTCCATGACCTCCTCAAACAGTGATAAAACAGTTAACCCAAGTTAAACAAATCCTTGTTTCATGATATAATCTCCAAATTGGTCATGAGTGGCCATTGTAATTTTACTAGCATAAATGCTTTGTACTTGTTTAACTATTTATTATTTTTAATAAAATAACAAAACTCAAGAGAACCACAACTAACCCAAAAACAAGATCTTTGACCAAGGCTAGAATCTGCCTATAATCTCCTTAATCTAAGAGATAGCAAACCAAACCTCTTTTTAAATGGATCTCGTTTTGCAAAATGAATTAACCATGACACTTGGCAGGATTCATTCTTATCACTGGTTCAGGCATGGTCTTCTTGGATTTTATGACTGCATAAAGTCATTTCTTCTTTTCAAATAATAATTAATCATCATCTCTAACAAAAGGCTAAACCAAGAATAAAAACTTAATCTGACTCACCCTGTTCTACACTCTCCTTGCCACATGGGTAACAGTCAGGATCTTCATCCTTTAAATAATTATTAAAACAGCCAAGTTACCTCTGTTCTGTGGGGTTACAAAGCAGATATAGAAAATAATGAAGTACCCTTATCATTGGTTCATACTTGGCACCCATTTATTTAGTTATACACGTATTTGTTTGTTTAATTTTAATTTTTTTGTCTTAATGAATCAAACATCTGGGAACCCACAGCAAACTAAGAACAGAACATTGACTATTAAGTACTTCTATCCAGATGCTTCTTACCCAAAGTGGTGACAAATTTAATATGTTTTTTTTTCTTGATGGACCAAGGTATTTCAGAATTGAATTAATTATATTCCTTGCTTTACAACATGCCCTCAGAATTGGTCCATGTCTTAACCTCTTTTTCTTTACTCATGAATATACTGTGTGTTGATCCACACAAGTGGATCTGCTAATCATATAAAATCAGTACCTGTGAACCCTGTCAAGCTCCAGAACTAGATTCTCAAACTTTCCTGACATTATTCCCACAAAGGTTTACATATTAGTTCTTCATTTTGCAGTGGACCTCAGTTGTTCCAAAACTGATTGATCATAATTTTTATTCAGATGCATTCCATTCACATCATTGGTCCAGACATGGCCCCTCTACATTTAATTTGAACAACTTTTAGATATCAAATGAACAAACTTGAACCACCATCCTACTCAACAACTAGAATACTGACTCCATAAATGAGTAACAGCCTTTATCAAGAGAAGAGTCTTTAAATAATCAATGAGACAAACATACAATGTGACATTTAACTATTGAAAATGAATGGAAAAGCTAAGTTTTTTTTCTTACACTTCATTTGTGCTAAATTGGATTAATTTCGGTCCATAACACATTCTCATCATAGGCCTATGTATGACCTTTTAAAATTTAATTATCTTTTTAAATGACAGTAGAAATCATGAACCAACAACCCAACTCAAGAACTTTATTACTTACATTATATGACATTCTCCTTACTCTGAGGGATAAGGTAAAGTTCCTCATCAATGGGAGAATAATTTAATCAGCTCTGGTCTACCCATCCTGTAGATGATATTACCAAATGAAAGAGGAAATTACCAACTGAAAAGACCTAGATTTAGGTTTCGACTTAGTAAACATGAAGTAACCATCGTAGAAATTGATCACAAACAATGATTTATGCCACATTGTTATCTCTGGTTCGTGAATGGAGCTCCATCTTATTAATTAACATATTATCCATTTTAACAATATCAGGAATACCCTTAAATGAACCACCCAACATAAAAACTGTGAGAGTTACATACATCTGACTCCATATTCCATACCCACAGAGCTAAAAATGTAGAGCTCTTCTTTTAAAAAGGGCTTCTGTTGTGCAAAACAGTAGTCATCATGAACCTTGATTTATACTACAATCTTATCATTGGTTCTTCTGTAGCCTTCAATGATTATATTACGTATTATTTTATCATACACTAAATACCCTAAATGGACCATCCCAGCAATGACAAGAACTTGGATCATTACTCACACTGACCCATAAAGGTCTTCATCATTACAGAATCATTGTAGTGATAAGTGTGTTCCTTCTATGGAACTGAAAGCAGATGATGAAAAAAAGGAAAAATAAACATGTATTCTTTTATACCTTTAAAAATGTATACACAAAATATGCAGGAATATCCCTTACAAAAAGGGAGTGAAAATATCAAAAATTCTTTCAATTGATCCATGTTTCCCCCATTAATTTGCTTAGCTATTTATAATTAGGTATTGATAAATTTGTGAAATTATTTATTTGTTTCTCTTAACAAGACAAACTTGAACTCACCATTCTCCCAGAGCAAAAACGTTGACTATTACTATTCTTTGTCTATATAATACTTACCGAAAGAAGGAACATTCCTGATTTATTAATTTATTCATAAAACTCAGTGTTTTGGGATGTTAAAAATATATAATTCCACAGATGTTCTGATTGGACTCATTCTAATTATTGGTGTGTAACACACTCTCATCCCTGTTCTTTTTTAATTCTGTATATAGATGTAGTCATTTATGCATTATTTTATAATACAATGAATACCTCTGAGTAAACACCCCACCCAAGGACAAGAACTTTGGGCATTATTTGTATAGGTCTATAGCCTTTTTCCCAGAAACTTACCAGCTAAGATCTTCACCAATGATAATCCATTCTGGAGGGTAGAATGCAAATGGTAAAAAGAATGAAACATCCTAAATTTTGACTGTGCTCTAATATTCTAATAAATGAAAGGAGAGCAAGTTTAGATTAATTTTTATAATTGGGTCATGCTCTTTTTACAACTGGCCAGAAAGCCCTCTTTTTTGTCACATTAATTCAATTATTAATTTTGCGTTTAAAATGGATGCCTTTGCAATTGCAACAAAAGCAAAAATTGACATGTGGAATCTAATTAAACTAATGAGTTTCTGCACAGCAAAAGAAACTATCATCAGAGTGAAGAGACAATCTACAGAATGGGAGAAAATTTTTGCAATCTATCCATCTGACAAAGGTCTAATATCCAGAATCTACAAGGAACTTAAGCAAATTCACAAGAAAAAAACCAACAACCCCATTAAAAAATGGGCAAAGGACATGAACAGACACTTCTCAAAAGAAGACATACATGCAGCCAACAAACAAGAAAAAAGGCTCAACATCACTGATCATCAGAGAAATACAAATCAAAACCACAGTGAGACACCATCTCATACCAGTCAGAATGGTGATTATTAAAAAGTCAAGAAAAAACAGATGCTGATGAAGTTAAAGAGAAATAAGAATGATTTTACACTGTTGGTGGGAATATAAATTAGTTCAACCATTATGGAAGACAGTGTAGTGATTCCTCAAAGATTTAGAAGCAGAAATACCATTTGACCCAGCAATTCCATTACTGGATATATAACCCAAAGGAATAGAAATCATTCTATTATAAAGATACATGCACACGTATGTTCATTGCAGCACTACTCGCAATAGCAAAGACATGGAATCAACCCAAATACTGGATAAGGAAAATGTGATACATATACACTATGGAATACTATGCAGCCATTAAAGGGATGAGAGCATGTGCTTTGCAGGGACATGGATGAAGCTGGAAGCCATTATCCTCAGCAAACTAATGCAGGAACAGAAAACAAAACACCGCATGTTCTCACTTATAAGTGGGAGCTGAACAATGAGAACACATGGACACAGGAGGGGAACAATACACGCTGGCGCCTGTCAGGGGAGGGTGGGGAGAGCATCAGGAAAAACTGCTAATGCATGCCAGGCTTAATACCTAGGTGATGAGTTGATAGGTGCAGCAAACCACCATGACACATGTTTACCGATGTAACAAACATGCACATCCTGCACATGTACCCCAGAACTTAAATAAAATAAATGGATGCCTTTGAATCCAACACCTGAATCAAGAATGAGAGTTCTCTACAAAACACGTGAGCTTCAATGCCTCCACCCATGCACTCAACAACCTAAATCTTTGGCCCTCCCATATGCACAATTAGATTCATCTAAATACTTGTTTCAGAGCAATTTCATACCAATGAACAGTGCTTGCTATCACTTCATTCACTCATTCACAAACCAATTTGGCGAATTATTCATTCTTTGTAAAGAAACAGAACAATATGTAAACCCTCAGAAACCCAGAACGTGTCTGACACTGTGCGTCTATGTATAGCCTAATTATGCAAACACTTGTAAGAGCCAAAATACTTGCCTTAAGAAGAATACACTCTCCGGACCCAGTTACATCACAACCATCATTTCCAGACATGTTTGCTACTGGCCCTTGCTTTATCCTTTTTAGCTAATTGATTATTATTAACTTATGCATTTGTTCATTATTAAGATAAAATCAGTATCCTTACACATGATCTAAACTACAGCATGGATCATCGTAGCATATGCATAGTTGATCATTACCAAAGAAATAACAGATGATGTCACTTTGTAATGGAATTTAGTGAGCACAATAGCTCTTGTTATAGAACAAATTCTTGTCACTGGCCCTCTTTAAAAATAGCTTTTTATTTACATAAACAACATCCCTAGTTAAGGATAAGACAACCAGGAAACCAAAGACAACTCAATATAAACATGGACAGCTCATACATTTGTCTACATGTTTCTCATTCTGAGAGATTAAAAATCTGACACAATTCTCACTCCCTGAGCAATAGATCAGTACTGTGACTTGCTTCATTACACATGTTATAGTTGGTCCAGGTGTGGCCATGTTTTTATTCACTTATTTCTTTTACTTGAGTTCTTCATGCATTAATTCATTATCCGTGAATTACAAAAGCACAAGAATTGGGTAACTGATTTTTTGGGGGTTTTTTTTTGTTTTTTTTTTTGAGACAGGGTCTCACTCTGTTGCCCAGGCTGGAATTCAGTGGCGCAATCTCGACTCACTGCAACCTCAACTTCCTGGGTTTAAGCAATTCTCCTGCCTCAGCCTCCCAAGTAGCTGGGATTACAGGCACTTGCCACCACACCCGGCTAATTTGTATATTTTTAGTAGAGATGGGGTTTCACTGTGTTGGTCAGGCTGGTCTTAAACTCCTAACTTTGTGATCTGCCCACCTCGGCCTCCCAAAGTGCTGGGATTACAGGTGTGAGCCACTGTGCCCAGCCGATAACTGAATATTTTTAACTACTGTCTACAGGATCATTTCCAACTGATCAATAGGCTAGATTTCTTTTATATTGGAGCTTAAACTTCCTGACTCCTATTACTCATCATCCTTGACTCATACCCACGAGTCATCATCTCTGGGCCAGGCCACAGACCATCAATCATTTTTTTCATTTAGACTTTGTCTATTTCATTTATTTATTAATTTACTACTTTATAATAAAGAAATAGATATGAATCAGAAAAAAAATAGGACAAGAGCTGTGATAACCCTGTTGTCTATCTGTAGAGCAGTTCCTTCAGAAATTAGACATGTTTCTTGAACTGACCTGATTGTTTCAAACATGCATTACTCAACAAAATGTTTCATATCAACCCCATGTTCATTTTGGGGCCATGGTTAGTCTTCTTTAATTATATTTTCTACTTATTAATAATGCATTGACCACTCTTAAATGGCCCAAACCAAGACAAGAACTTTGACGATTACTCACATTTGTCTGTAGGTTCCTTAAAACAACCATAGAGCAAGTGGTCATGGCAGAATCAGTGCAGGGAGTGACTGTTCTGAGGATTACAAGGAAGAGCAGAAGACAAAATTTGAGACTTTCTATCCATTAATTTTTTCATTCTACCTTCCATTTACTCTGTCAGTTGGTATTTATTGATTTGTTAATATTTGCTTATTTCCCCCTTAATAAAATAAATATTGAACTTACAATTGACCCAGTTGACCTGAGAATTGACCTAAAAATCACATAGCCATTGATAACTAATAATCAGTGCTATTGCTCTATCAGTGGCTCTATGATTCTTAGCCAGAGAGTTAAAAACCACTGGCCCATTTATTATCCATTCCAAATTAATTAATAGTATTTCTTTCCTTGCCACATATGTTAACAATTAGAATATGCCTCTCTCTCTCTTCATGTTTAATCATTCAAATCTTTGTTTGATTCTTTCATTTCATTTATATTAACACAATCACAATCCATGAACTGTAAAATTGGAAGCAAACAGCCTTGATATCACTAACATCTATCTAAAGGATTTTTTTCAACAGAGGAATAGATTAGATTTCTATTATATTGAACCTCAGAGTTCCAGGCACTTAGTATTCATCCTCCATGACTCACACACCACCGGCTGTCATCGCTTGCTCAAGCTTGGACCTCCTTTTCTTAATTCGTGTCTACGTGTTTTTATTGATTAATTTATCAGTTCACTAACAATAATTACCTAAGAGTCACAAAAACTTGTGAGTAAAATCCTTAAATAGCTCTTATATCTGTCTATGTCAATATTACTCACAGCAATACACCTCTTTCATTAATTAAATTCAATGTTTTCATTAGTTAAATTCAATGTTTTATATATATACATTAATCAACATAATGCTTTATATTAATCCTATTTTTACAAATGGGCCAAAGTTTACCTTCAATGATTGTATTTAACACTTCTTAATAATACTACGAATATCTTTTTTAAAAAACACTGAAACCAAGAATGTTGACTGTCACTCACATTGGTCTCCACACACCATATAACACATAGACGCAACCATGGATCTTACCATTAAAAAAGAATGATAAAATCAGCCAGAGTATGTTTATTTTGAGGAGTACAGAGCACAAGAGATGATCAGAAAAAATTAAGACATTATCTGCATTACTCTTTGCATTCTATCTTCCACTGATTCAGTCACATAGGTTATTTGAGATAACATATATTTTATTTACTCTACATAGACAGTATCAGTCACACCACTGACACAAAGCATAAACATTCATTATTATTTACCACTGTCTATAACATCCCTAACTAAATAAATAACAACCTCATACCACTTATTTCCTAATGGTATTGGTGTTTTCAATATATATCATAGATTTTCTTCTCACTCTATTGCCCAGGTTGAAGTGCAGTGGTGTGATCTTGGCTTACCGCCACCTCCGTCTCCCAGGTTCATGTGATTCTCCTGCCTCAGCCTCCCAAGTAGCTGGGATCACAGGCATACGCCGCCACGCCCAGCTAATTTTGTATTTTTAGTACAGATGGGGTTTTACCATGTTGCCCAGGCTGGTCTCGAACTCCTGACTTCAGGTGATCCACCCACCTTGGCCTCCCAAAGTGCTGGGATTATGGGTGTGAGCCACCATGCCTGGCCATATCATAGCTTTTCTTGCCTCACAAATTATTTTCACAGTTAGAGAACGCTTAGTCGCATCCAACATACTTTATTTGTATATTTGTTTAGTGGTTCCTTCATTGATTGAATTATAATAATAGATTGAAAACTCGTGCTCACAAAGAGCAAAAACAAGACCCTTGCATATTCCTGACGTCTGTCTATAGGATCACTTCCAAAAGAGGGAAAACACTATATTTCTTTTCTGATGGACCTCAGAGTTCCAGACAGGCATTCACTGACGAAGACCCATCCAATACCAGTAGTCATGATTGGTCCAGGATTAGCTCTGGTGCTCTTCATTCATTGTTACATTATTTATTACTTCATTGATTCACCATTAATAACTTTTAAACACTATCACTCACAAAACCCCAAGAGGAGCCTTGATATCTCTAATTTGTATATACACTCATCCTCACAATACCATATCCCCTCATTATTACCTTTCTTAATAATACAGGACATGCTTTTCATACAAGCATCCCTCAGTGTAACATTCCACATCCATTCCATATTTATCCCTGGGCTACTCATGGCCTTATTGGATTATATTTCATATTTTTTGTTAATGCACTATAAACCTTTAAACAAAACACCCAAGATGAGACAAGAACTTTGACTATTACTCACATTGGTCTCCAGCTTCTAGCACAGAGATGGACCATACAGCTCTTGACTAGTGAAAACCAGCTTCTGTGCTTCCATTCTGAGTACAGAGCAGAAGAGATGACAACAAAAATGAGACCTTCTCTCCATTGATCCTTGCTTTTCAAATATACCTCAAATTAATAAATGTGTAAACATTTATACTCATTTGTATGTTCATTAATTTGAGGTATACTTCATTTTTTTATAACTGGCCAGATGTGGTGGCTCATGCCTGTAATCCCAGCATGTTGGGAGGCAGAGGCAGGTGGATCACTTGAGGTCAAGAGTTCAAGACCAGTCTGGGAAACATGGAGAAACCCCATCTCTACTAAAAATACAAAAACTAGCCAGGCATGATGGCACGCGTCTGCAATCCCAGCTATTAGGGAGGCTGAGGCACAAGAATTGCTTGAACCCATGAGGCAGAGGTTGCGGCGAGCTGAGATCGTGGCATTGTACTCCACCCTAAGTGATAGAGCGAGACTCCATCTCAAAAAGAAAGAAGGAAGGAAGGAAGGAAGGAAGGAAAGAAAGAAGAGAGAGAAAGAAAGAGAGAGAAAGAAAGGAAAGAAAGAAAGAAAGAGAGAGAGAGAAAAAGAAAGAAAGAAAGGAAAGAAAGAAAGGAAGGAAGGAAGAAAGGAAGGGAAAATAAAGAACTTTGGAACTGTCCCTGACCCAGAACTTGAATATGGTCAAAATTTATACTGTCTGTCTCATTCAAAGAGGTAACAGGTATGCAAGATTTCTCTTTAGTTGTTACCAATTTCAGTATGTATTAATAGTGTTTTTTGTCTTTCCACATATTTTTATAGTTGGACAATGCTTAATCTTATCCTTTTTATTTTTTTCTTTTTGACACAGAATCTTGCTCTGTTGCCCAAGCTGCAGTGACGTGATCTCGGATCACTGCAGCCTCCCAGGTTCAAGCAATTTTTGAAACCCGGGTTCAAACAATCCATGTGCCTCAGCCACCCAAGTCCTCGGATTAGAGGCACATGCTGCCATGCCTGGCTAATTTTTGTATTTTTAGTAGAGATAGGGTTTCGTCACGTTGGCCAGGTAGGTCTCGATCTCCTGTCCTCAAGTGATCTACCCGTGTTGGCCTCCCAAAGTGCTGAGATTACAGGTGTGAGCCACCATGCCCAGCCCTTATTCATCTTTATTTGTATATTTATTAATTGATTCTCTCATTGAGCCAATCATAAATGTAAAATAAAAATTCATAAACATGAAAACCAAACACATATACATTCTATTTTTTGCCATCTGTCTGTAGGATCATTTGAAACAGGAAATAGACTAGATATCTTTTGAGACAGACCTCAGAGTTCCAGACATGTATTCACTGTATATGACTCATGCTACCAGCAGTCATCATCGATCCAGGATTGGCCCTTCTTTTCTCTGTTATTTTCTACATTGTCTGTTGATTAATTCATTAATTTACTAATAATAACTTTAAACCTTGTGACTCACAAAACCCAAAAAGATATCCCAAATAATTCCTATATTAATGTTTCATGAGTTATCCTGTTTTTCATATGTGAATTATCAATATAATACTTCTTTTGACTCCAATATCCCTCACTAGATAAAATTCACCATCTTTGATTATATTACATGTTTATTCACAGTACATTGAGTCCTCTTAAATAAACCACCCAAAGAAATGCAAGAAATCTGACTGTCACTCACATTGGTACACATGCTCCTTCCTAAGCATGGTGCAAACAGAACACGTGACCATGAAGAAGTCCTCAAATCAGAACAAGTACGTCCATTCTAAGTACAGAGCAAAGAAGATAATAACAAAAGAGAGGCATTTTAACTATCAATCCTTGCTTTTCACCTATCATTAGTTAGTCATCTAAGCTATCATTATTTGGAGTAAACTTCTTTCATTTCCTCTTTAAAAAATGAACAATTTCAAGCTTACAGTTAACCAAGAATTTGAACATTGTCTATAATTATCCTGTCTATATCACCATAGCCAAAGAGGTGACAGACATGTACATGTACTTCTCTTCAGACTTCACTATTTTCAATACATATTAATAGTGTTTCTTGCCTCACCAAATATTTTTTACAACTGGACAATGATTAACCTTACTCATCTTTATTTATACATTTGTTTATTGGTTTTTATATTGGCCAATTACAAAAATAGAATTAAAACATGTAAATACAAAGACTAAAACCAAACTCATCTAATATTCCTGATGCCTGTCTAAAGGATTATATCAAACACAGAAAATGAGCTAGATTTCTTCTGTGATGGACCTCAGAGTTCTAGACACGTATTCATCGCATATGACTCATACGCCACCAGCAGTCATCATCGATCCAGGATTGTTCATCTCTTTCTCTATTCATTTCTACCCTATGGATTGATTTGTTAATTCACTAATAGCAATTTTAAGACTTTATGGTTCAAAAAAATCCTGAGAATAACTTTAATATTCCTAATTTGTATACTGAATTATTCCAACATTGATACACCTCTTAATTAACTATCCTCAGGTTTTTATATATGCATTATCAATACAACGCTTCATATCATTTCCGTATCTTTCACTGGGATACAGGTGGACATCTTTGATAATGTCATACACTTTTTATAATACAATGAGTCCTCTTAAAATGGCACCAGAAGGAAGTAAAAAATGTTAACTATTACTCACATTAGTCATCCGGAGCCTAATCATGACGCAGATGCCTCAGGTGACCATGGAAGAACTTTTCAAGGTGCACAATTCATCCATTCTGCAGAGCACAAAGCACAGAAGAGTTCAGAGCATACAATGGGACTTTCTCGCTCATGATTCACGTTCATCTAATGAGTCATTTAGGCAATCATTATTTGAAGTGTATTTCATTTTCTCTTAAGAAAATTACCAATTTCAAACTTGCCACTGACCCATACCTTAAACATTATCTATAGTTTATACTGTCTACACTATCACTCGCAAGAGGCCACAGGCATGCATCATTCATTTTTCCTTGGCTATCACTGTTTCAGTACATATTAATAGTGCTTGCTGCCTCATCAAATATTTTTATAATTGGACAATGCTTAACCTGATTCATCTTTATTTATTCAAATATTTGCGTATTGATTCTCTCACTGATCCAATTATAAAATAAAATATAAATGCATAACACACAAAGACCTAAAACAAACTGAGTCTGTATTCCTGACATCTACCTATAGAATCATGTGAAACAGAGGAAATTGACTTTGTGATGGGCCTCAGAGTTCCAGACATGTATTCATTGTATGACTCACACGACACCAGTAGTCACCACTGAACCAGGATTCTTCCTATTTTTCTCTATGCATTTTTACTTTGTCTAATAATCAACTCAATTCACTGATAATAAGTTTAAAATCTTTGGTTTTTAAAAATCCAAGAGCTTTGATATTCCTAATCCCTACATAGAATCATTATAATGTTGATATATATTTTCATTCATTGTTCTCCATTTTTCATATATGCGTTTTCAATATAGTACTTCATATCACTCCTCTAACTGGGAAAGAGTTGGCCGTCTTTGATTACATTCCTATAATATATTGGAATATATTATATATAGATTATATTCCTATAATATATATTTTATATATAAGATATTACTATAATATATTATATTCCTATAATGTATTACCTCTTTTATAATGTATTATATCTTCCTATAATGTATTTTACACTACATTATATTATAGAAATATATATAATATATTCCTACAATATATTACATTTTTATAATGTATTATACGTTTTTATAATACACTGAATCCTCTTAAACAAACCACTCAAACCAAGACAAGAGCTTTGACCATCACTTACTTTGGTCTGTACGCTCCTTCCTAAGCATGGTGCAAACAGAGCATGTGACCTTGGAGGCATCTTTCAATCATCACAAGTACGTCCATTCTGATGAGTGCAGAGCAGAGAAAATAATAACAAAAATGTGATTTTTCTCATTGTTGATCTTTCCTTTTTACCTATCTGTAGTTAAACATTTAGGCAATCGTTATTTGAAGTATGAACAACTTTGAACTTGCCACTAACCCAGAACACGAAAATAGCATATAATTTATACTATCTCTTCATTATTGGCCAAAAAGGTTAGGTATGTCAGATTTATTTTTGGCTTTCATCAATTTAAATACGTATTAAATACACCTCATCACACATTTTTATAATTGGACAATGCATAACTCATTTATTTATTCATATATGTTTTATTCTTTCATTGAACCAATTATAAAATAAAAACTCATAAACAAAGAAATTCATTCTCTATTCTTGTCATCTATCTACAGAGTTACTTGAAACAGAGGAAACTGACTTCTGCGATGGACCTCAGAGTTCCAGACACGTATTCATCGTATGTGACTCATACTCCACCAGTGCTCATCATCGATCCAGGGTTGACCCTCTTTTTCTGCATTCATTTCTATGTTATCTTTAAATTTATTCATTAATTCACTGGGAATAATTTTACACTCTGTGATTCACAAAACACTAAGAACAGACTTGATATTCCTTATCTTTATACAGAATCATTCTAACACAGATATATCTGTTTCATTAATTCTTCTCCGTTTTTCATATATGCATTATCAATAAATACTTCAGATCCCTCTCATAAATATCACTGGGACATAGTTGACCATCGTTGACTATATAATACACTGTTTCATGATACATTGAGTCCTGTTTAGCAAACCACACAAACCGACACAGGAATTTTGACTATTACTAACATTGGTCTGCATGCACCTTCCCAAGCATGGTGAACAAATGGGGCGCGTGATCATGGAGGAATCCTTAACACAGCACAAGTTGTTCATTCTGAGGAATACAGACCAGAGAAGATAATGACAAAATTGAGACATTTTCAATATTGATATTTGCTTTTCAACTATCATTAGTTAGTCATTCATGCAATCATTATTTGGACTATATTTAATTCATTTTCTGAAAATAAAATGAATAATTTTGAAACTGTCACTGACCCAGAAGTTGAACATTACCTATACTTTATTCTCTCTATACCATCATTAGCCAAAGAAGCCACAGGAATGTACCGTTTATTTCTCTGTGGATGTCACTGTTTCATATACATTAATTGTGTTTCTTATCTTGTCCCTTAGTTTGATAATTGGACAATGCTCGAATTTATTCATCTTTATTTGTATTTGTTTATTAATTCTCATATGGATCAATTATAAAAATAGAATCAAAACATGTAAACATGAATACCAAAAACATATACATTCTATACTCCTGAACAGCTGTCTGTAAAATAATTTCAAACATACAGAATAGGCTAGATTTTGTTTGTGACGGACCTCAGAGTTCTAGACACGTATTCATCGCAAAAGACTCATACGCCACCAGTAGTCATCATCGATCCAGGACTGATCTTCTATTTTTGGGTTCGTTTCCTCCTTGTCTATTGACTAATCTGTTAATTCACTAACCATAACTTTAGGCCCTACAATTTACAAAACCACAAGAATAGCCATGATATTCCTAACATATAGGAATATTTATTTTATTAATTATCTTCAGTTTCTCATGTATACATCTTCAATATAATCCTCACATCAGGCCCATGCTTATTTAAATACAATTGCTCATCTTTGATTATAATATACACCTTTTTATAATACATTGAACCCTCTTGAACAAACCACCCAAAACAAGGTGAGGACTTCCACTATTACTTACATAGGTCTCCAGGCTCCATCCTAAAAATGGTGCAAGTGGAGCACATGGACTTAAGGAATCCTTCAATCAGCAAAGTGCAATCATTCTAGGGAATACAGAGCAGAGAAGAGGATAACAAAAGTGAGATGTTGTCACTACTGACCCTTTCTTGTCACCTATCATTAGTCATTTCGACAATCATTATTTGCAGTATATTCATTTTATCTAAAGAAATGCATAATTCTGAAATTGTCATTGACCCAGAAATTGAATGTTGTCTATAATTTGTACTGTCTATACCATCATTAGCCACAGAAGTCACCAGAAGATACCATTTATATCTCTGTGGACTTTGCTGTGTCAAAAGATATTAAGAGTGCTTCTGGCCGGATGCTGTGGCTCACACTTGTAATCCCAACACTTTGGAAGGCTGAGGTAGGCGGATCACTTGAGGTCAGGAGTTCGAGACCAGCCTGGCCAACATGGTGAAACCCCGTCTCTACTAAAAATACAAAAAATTGGCAGGTGTGGTGAAGGGCGCCTGTAATCCCAGCTACTTGGGAGGCGGGGGCAGGAGAATCACTTGAACCCAGGAGGCAGAGGTTGCAGTGAGCCAAGATCATGCCACTGTACTCCAGCCTGGGGGACAGAGCAAGACTCTGTCAAAAAAAAAAAAAAAAAAAAAAGGAAAGAAGGAAGAGAACGTTTTTCTAAAAAAAAAAAAAAAAAAAAAAGAGTGCTTCTTGCCTTATCATATATTGTTATACTTGGCCAATGCTTCCACTTTTTCAGCTGTATCTATTTATGTATGTGTTTATTGAGCCTTGCATTGACCAGTTATGAAAATAGAATGAAAATACATAAACACAAATGCCAAAAAAAATTATGTTCTATATTTCTGAACTCTGTCTATAGGATCATTTGAAACTGAAGCAATAGGCCAGATTTCTTCTGTGACAGACCTCAGAATCCAGATACGTACTCATCATATGTGAGTCATATGCCATCAACAGTCACCATCGATCCAGGATGGATCATCTGTTTTTCAATTTAATTCTGCCTCATTTGTTGATTAATTCATTAATTCATTACTAATAATTGTAAATCCTATGATTTACGAAACCCTATGGAGAGCTGTATATGTCTAAATAATATGTATACAGAATCATTCTAACACGAATATACCTGTTTTATTAATTATCCTCAGCTTTTCATATATGCATTATCAATATAATACTTCATATCCCACCAAATCTATTATTGGGATAGAGTTGGCCATCTTTAATTATATTTTACACCTTTTTATAATTCATAGAATCCTCTTAAACAAAATGCACAAAGCAAGATAAAGACTTTGAATATTACTCACACAGGTCTGCACACTCCTTTCTAAGCATGATGCAAACTTAGCTCCCAACCTCAGAGGAATCCTCAAACCAGCAAAGGCATGTCCCTTCTGAGGTGTACAGAGCAGAGAAGATGATAACAATATGAGACATTCCTACTACTGATCCTGGCTTTTCACCCTGCCTCTGACCCAGAACACACATATTATCTATAATTTATAATGTCTATACCGTAATTAGCCAATAGATGACAAATAATACCATTACTTATCTTTTGACTTCACTGTTTTTAATATATAAATAGAATATCCTGCTTCACCAGATATTTTTATTATTAAACTATGTGCCATTTTATTTATATCTTATTGATTACTTTCATTGATCCAATTATAAAAATAGAATAAAAATACACAACCCCCAAGAAAAATAAGTACATTCTATATTTCTGAAATCTGTCTATAACATCATTTTAAACAGAAGGAATGTATACATTTCCATTGTGACGGACGATGGACCTCAGAGTTCCAGACACGTATTCATTGTCTATGACTCACACGCCACCAGTAGTCATCATCGACCCAGGATTGGTCTTCCTTTTCTCAATTCATGCCTATATTTTTGTGATTAATTTACTAATTCACTAATAACAACATTAAAGAGTCTGATTCAAAGAGCTCCAAGAAGAGTCTTGATATTCCCAATCTGTACATGGAATCATTCTAACATCGATATATCTGTTTCATTACCCTCAATTTTTCATATATGCATTATCAATATAATGCTTCATATCACTCCAATTTCTATCACTTAGATACAGTTGACCATTCTGATTATATTATAGGCTTTTTGATAATACCCTGAGTCCTCTTAAACAAACCATTCGGGCCAAGATAAGAATGTTGATTACTACTCACATTGCTCTGCAGGCTCCCAACCATGATAAAAACAGAGCACGTGACCACGAAGGAATTCTCAAATCATAAAAAGTGCATCATTCTGAAAGGACAGAAAGCAGAGAAGATAACAAAATTGAGACATTCTCAACATTGATCCTTGATTTTCACCTGTTATTAGTCATTTTGGCAATCATTATTTGGATTATATTTCTTTTATTTATTTTCTCTTAATCAAATGAACAACTTCAAAATTACCACTGACTCAGAATATGAACATTGTCTATAATTTATACTATCTATATCATATGCCATTTATGTCTTTCTAGATTTCACGATTTCAATATGTGTTAATAACATTTCTTGCCTTACCACAAATTTTTATAATTGGGCAGTGTTTCAATCATTTTCTATTTATTATATATTTGTTTCCTGATTCTCACATTGATCCAATTATAAAAATGGAAGAAAACTTCATAATCACACAGAAAAAACAAACATTCTATATTTTTTAAATCTGTCTGTAACACCATTCAAAACAGAGAATAAGCCAGATTTTATCTGTGATGGACCTCAGAGTTCCAGACACGTATTCATCACATATGACTCATACGCCACCGGTAGTCATCATCGATCCAGAATGTGTCCTATTTTTCTCTGGGCACTTTTACCTTGTCTAATGATTAATTCATTAATTTGCTAATAGTAATTTGAAAACCTTTGGTTCACAAACGCCTCAGAACAGCATTAATATTAATATTCTTTATCTGCATATAGAATCATTCTCACACTGATAAATGTTTCATTAATTATCCTCAGTTTTTCAAACATGTATTGTTAATATAACGCTTCATATCACTCCCATTTCTATCACTGGGCTGCAGCTGACCATTTTTGATTACAGTGCAGACTTTTTAATAATACATCAAATCCTCCTAACTCAACCACCCAAACTAAGACCAGAACTTGATTACTCACGTAGGTCTGCGTGCTCCCAATCAAGAGGCAGACACAGCATGTCACCAGGGAGGAATCCTTCCATCAGCACAAGCCATCTATTCTGAGGAATACAAAGCAGAGACGGTAACAAAACTGAGACATTCTCACTAATGATCCTTGCTTTTCACCTTGCCTTTAGCCTGTCCTTTAGGCATTCATTAGGTGGACTAATATTTATTTCATTTTCTCCTAAGAAAAAGAACAATTTGATCTTGCAAGTGAATAAGAATTTGAACATTATCTGTAATTTATTCTGTCTACATTATTATAAGCCAAAGAAGTAACAGGTATGTACAATATCTCTTTGGACTTCACCGATTTCAATATACATTAATAGTATTTCTTGCCTCAACACATATTTTTATAGTTGTACACTGTTCACGCATTTTATCTTTATTTATATGTTTATTGATTCTTGCATTAGAATGAAAATGAAACCACAACAACTTCATTCTATATTCCTGACATCAGTCTATAGATTCATGTAAAACAGAGGGAATGGACTAGGTATCTTTTGTGGCGGACCTCAGAGTTCCAGACACGTATTCATCACATATGACTCATACGCCACCGGTGGTCATCATTGATCCAGGAATGGCCCTCCTTTTTTCTATTCAGTTTTACATTGTCTGTTGGTTGCCTCATTAGTTCACTAATAATAATTTCAAAGCCTATGATTCAAAAAGCTCCAAGAACAGCCTTGATATTTCTGATCTGTATCCAGAATCATTCTAACATTGATATTATCTGTTTCATTAATTATCCTCAGTTTTTCATACATCCATTATCAATATAACACTTCATGTCACTGCCATGTCTACCATCGGGGTAACACTGACCATCTTTGACTGTATTTCACACTTTTTAATAATACATTGATTACTCTTAAACAAACCACCCAAACCACAATAAGGACTTTGACCATTACTCACATTGGTCTGCACGCTCCTTCCTAAGCACGGTGCAAACAGAGCACGTGACCCTAGAGGAATTCTCAAGACAGAACAAGGATGTCCATTCTGAGGAGTACAGCACAAAGAAGATGATAACAAATTTGACACATTATCACCATTGATCCTTGCTTTTCACATTTCTTTAGTCATTTAGGCTACCATTATTTAGAGTACAGTATATTTATTTCACTTTGTCTTAAAAAGATGAACAATTCTGAATTTGCCACTAACTCAGAATATAAACACTGTCTATAATTATCCTCTTTATATCATCATTAGCCAAAGAGGTGACAGACACGTACCATTTATTCCTCCTTGAACTTCACTATTTCCAATACATATTAATAGTATTTCTTGTCTCATCACCTATTTTTATAATTGAGCAACACTTCAACCAATATATCTTTATTTTTTATTTGTTTATTGATTCTCACATTAACCCAATAATAAAAATAGAATGAAAGTGTATGAGCACAAAGACCAAAAACAAACCCAGTCTATGTTCATGATACCCATCTAAAGGATTGTATCAAACATAGAAAATGGGCTAGATTTCTTTTGTGACAGACCTCAGAGTTCCAGAGACGTATTCACTGTAGATGACTCATACGCCACCAGTAGTCATCATCGATCCACAGGACAGGTGCTCTTTCTCTCCACTCACTTCTAATTGCTTATTAATGATTTATTAATCCACTGACCATAAATTTTAAAATCATGGTTCATGAAATCCCAATAAGAGCCTAGAGATTCCTAATCCCTACAATGAATCATTCTAATATGGATACAGTTTCATTCACTATCCTCAGTTTTTCATAGATGCATTATCAATACAATGCTTCACATGAGTCCCGCATTTATTGCTAGACTACTACTCGGCATCTTTGATTATAGTATGCACTTTTTTAGTAATGCATTGAGTATTTTGAAATAACCACTCAAACCAAGAGAAGAATTTTAATGATTACTCACATTGGTCTCTATGCCACTAACAAATAGATGCAATCACAGAAGAAAGATGCAAGGAGGAATGTTTCAATCGGCTCAAGTGCACCCATTCTGAGGAAAACAAAGCAGAGTCGATATTTTAAAAAACAGACACCTCATCCTCTATAATTCTTGCTTTCTGCATTTCATTTACTTAATCATTCAGGTACTTCATAATTTTCCATGAAGTATATGTTTTTTCTCTTAACAAAAGGGACAACCTCAAACTTAGAAGAACTGGTTCAGAACAATAAAATTGATTCTTACTCTTAGTGTCTACATGATCTTAAGCCAAAGAAAGAAGAAACATCTTTGATCCAATATATTCTTAATGGATGTCAGTTTTCTCTACTTGGATTAATAATCTTGATTGCCTCATTATATACTTTTATAGCTGAACAGTGCTGCACTCTCTTCAATTTTATCTATCTACTTATATTTGTTCAATGGTCCTATCATGAATTCCCTAATATTAATAAATCTAATCTATGAATCTAAAATAAGAACATGGTCTTTATATATCCCAAACATCTGTCTGTAGGATTATTCCAAACAGAAGGAATAGACTAAATACGTTTTGCGTTGATGCTCAGAGTTCCACACACATATTACTCATAGTTTATGACTCCTGCACCACTATTTGTAATCGTTGTTCTATGCATACTCATTGGCCAGGTTTTTCTTCATTCAATCTTACATTTGCAGAGAATGAATCACTAATTCACTGAAAATCAGTGAGTCAGAAAAATGCAAAAATAAAATGCTAGAATAGTGCTAACAGCTATCAATACAACCATTTCCCATACACATTCCATCTTTTTCACTTAATGATGTCAACATTAGGGATTAATCAACATCATATTTCACATCATACTTGTTATTGGGCCATAAATAACTATTTGATTAATACTTTTTAATAATACCATGAATACTCTCAAGCAAATAACTGAAACCAAGACAAGAACATAGACTATATTCACATTGGTCTCTTTTTGAACGGAGTTAACATGAGAAACTTGATCGTTGTTGCAGAGTGCCCAAATCAGCTAATTGCATCTGCGCTGAAGGGTGCTAGGTGGAGATAATGATAAAAAGATTGAGATATTTTGTCTGTTGATCTATAATTTCTTTCTTTTATTCACCTAGTCATTTAGGTATTTATTAATTTATGGTAATATTTATTTATTTTTCTTCTTATAAACTTCAAACTTGTAATTGACTTGGGGCAATAACTGGCTATTACTTATCAGTAATTATTACCATTGTCTCTATCATCTTTAGTCAGAAATATTATACACGTGGTCCATTTATTATCCATTCCAATGTACATTAGCAATATTTTCCTTACTGCATATTTCAGCAATGATCAATGCTTTGTCCTCTTCATTTTTATTTGTTTTATTTTATTTGTACATGTATTTGCTTATTCTGCTATTGCCACTTTTACAACCTTTTTAAACCTCATGCTCACAAGACTAATCACAAACTCCTTGTATATTTCCGGTATCTGTCTATTACATCACTTTAAACACGGGAATGAACTAGATTCTATTTGTGTTTGGACCTCAAAGTTTCAGATATGTAATATTCTTCATATACAACCAGCATGTACAACCACATAAGCCACCACTTGTCATCAACGGTCCAGGATTGGCCTTCTTTCTCTTCATTCTTACCTACACTTGTTTATTGAGTAATTCATTAATAAAGACATACACATAAACCATAAAAAATAAGCTCTTCAATATCACTCACATTCATCTATACTATCACAAAGAGCCTAAATCCCTTTCTTTAAATGAATTCAGTTTTTCACATAGCATTAATCAACATAATACTACTGCATATCAATCTGAAATAAAACATCAGCATGATTGACTGTCTTTGAATCACTCAAACGAAGATAATTTTTACCATTGCTGATGTTGGTCTCTATGCTCCTAACACATAGATATAAACACAGAGTTTGTGAGCATGGAAGAATATGCAAATCAGAGCACAGAAGATGATTACACATTCTCTTCATTGAGCCACAGATTCCTCCATCCTTTTATATAGTCATTCAGACATTTATAAATTTACATCAATATTTATTTCTTTTTCTCTTAGTAAATCAAACATGAAATACACAAGTGAACCAGATCAAAAACCGTTACTTCTCACTTTCTGTTATCACCATTAGTCTAAGACAAAATACACTTGTTCCAATTTATATTAATACTATTTTTCCCTCCTGTATATTTTAACAATGAGCATGCTTTACCACCTTGATGTTTATTCATTATGTGTTTGTTTGTCTACTCTATCAGTGATTCCTTACAATTTTCAAGAATCCATGAACACAGCCAGGCGTGGTGGCTTATGCCTGTAATCCCAGCACTTTGGGAGGTCAAGGTGGGTGGATCACAAGGTCAGGAGTTCAAGACCAGCCTGGGCAACATGGTGAAACCCCATCTGTACTGGCTAATTTTACTACAGTATTAAAAATTATACAATATATTAAAGAAGGCCAACTGCAGCCCAGTGACAAACATGAAATTGATATGAAGTAGTATATTGATTAATTCATTGAATTAATTCATTTAAGAAAACTGAGGATATTTAGTAAAGGAGGTACATTGACCTGAGAATGATTCTATACACATATTAGGGACATCAAGGCTTTTTTCAGGTTTTGTGCATTAAAGCACTTTAAACATATTATTAGTAAATTGCTGAATTAATCAATAAACAATGTAGAAACGAATGAAGAAAAGATAGGCCATTTCTGGACCAATGATGATGCCTGGGAGGCAGAGGTTGCAGTGAGCCAAGATCACACCACCGCACTCCAGCCTGAGCAACAGAGAGAGACTCCATCTCAAAAAAAAAAAAAAATGCATGAACACAAAGATTCTTGTATATCACTGACACCAACTTACTGCACCTTGTAAAGAGAGGAAATGAATGCATACTCGCAATGGTTTGTGTGCTCCTAACACAGAGAACCAACCATAGCGCACATGCCATGGAAGAGTGCTTATATTAGCTGGAATGGGGCCATTCTGAGGAGTATAAACAGAACAGATGATTTAAAAATTCAGACATTCCTCCAATGATCCTTGCCTTTCACCTTTCATGTAGTCACTTAAATCATCATTATTTGGAATATATTTATTTCATATTCTCTTAAAACAAACGACTCTGAACTTGCCACTAACAAAGACACTTACTATTCATCACCTTTAACTCATACACCACCAGTCATCATCATTGGTCCAGAAATGGCCCATCTTTTCTTCATTTGTTTCTGCATTGTTTATTGATTAATTCAGCAATTTACTAATAATATGTTTAAAGTGCTATAATGCACAAAACCTGAAAAAAGCCTCGATGTCCCTAATATGTGTATAGAATCATTCTCAGGTCAATGTAACTCCTTTACTAAATATCCTCAGTTTTCTTAAATGAATTAATTCAATGATACTACTTCATATGGATTTCATGTTTGTTACTGGGCTGCAGTTGGCCTTAATTTTTAATACTGTAGTAACTATCCTTAAAAAAAGCACTCAAGCCAAGAACATTGACTATTACTTACAGTGGCCTCCAAGCTCCTAACACACAGATGCAACTGTACAGCCTGAGGGCATGAAGGAGTGCTTGAGACAACTCAGGTGAGCCCATTCTGAGGTGTACAAAGTAGGACTGTTGATAAAAAATTTGAGACCTTATGGCAATGGTTCCCTGCTTTGTGTCTACCGTTTAGTCAGTAATTAAGGCAAACATTCATTGGAGGATATTACATTTTCTCTAAAAATGAACAACTTCAAATTTGCCACAGACTCAGAGCATGAACATTGTCTATAATTTAAACTGTGCATCATTAGCCGAAGAGGTAAGAGTCACATACCATTAATTTCTCATTGAATTTCATGTTTTCAACATATAGTAATAGTACTTCTTGCCTTGCCACATATTTCTGTATTTGGACAATGCCTCATCTATTTTATCTCGATTTACTTATATTTTTGTACATTGATTCTTTTATTGATCCAATTACAATAATAGA
Source organism: Pan paniscus (assembly GCF_029289425.2). Classification (NCBI taxonomy): domain Eukaryota; kingdom Metazoa; phylum Chordata; class Mammalia; order Primates; family Hominidae; genus Pan; species Pan paniscus. Next base: position 102,132,343 of record NC_073264.2, on the reverse strand, counting down.
ATGAAAGTGCGTGAAAAAAAAATCACTTCTTTTGTGTTGGACCTCAGAGTTCCACACACGTATCATCCATTATCCAAGATTCATATGCCAGCAAGTTTTATCATTGATCCAGGAGGGCCCACTTTTCCTCAATTCATTTCTAAGTTATTTATTGATTAATTTAATAATTATAATTTTAAAACTCTGTGATTCACAAAAATGCAAGAGATTTATATCCCTAACATGTACTTAAAATCATTCTCACTTCAATATCTCTTATGTTAATAATAATTGTAGTATTTCATGTATACACTAAAAAATATAATACCTCATATTAATCCCATGCTTATTACTAAGCTACAGCTCACCTTCTTTGATTATATTTCACACTTTTTAATAATACAGTGACTGCCCATAAACAAACTATGCAAAACAAGATAAGAACTTTAGCTATTACTCACATTGTTCTCTAGGCTCCTAATGCAGACATGCAATCAAAAAGCTTGTGACCAAGGAGGAATTCTGAAGTCAGCTTGAGTGGGTCCATTCTGAGAAATATAAATCAGAGAAAACAGCAAAAAAAAAAAAAAAAAAAAAAAAAAAAGACATCCTCTGCATAGAATGAAAAGACCAAAACCAAGATCCTTGTATATTCCTGACAACTGGCTACAGGGTCACTTAAACCAGAGTAAACGAGCTACATCTCTTTCACATTGGACCTCAGAATTCCAGACACGTATTCATCGTATATGACTCATACGCCACCAGTAATCATCACTGATCTAGGATTGGCCCTTTTGCTCTATTGTCACCTACATTTGTTTATTGATTAATTCATTGAATCATAAAATTATAGTATTATTATTCACAAAAACTCAAGAAGAGTCCTTATATCCCTAATTTCTATATAGAATTATTCTCATATCAACATAAGTTTCATTAACTATCCTATTTTTTATATATGCATTAATTGATATAATATTTCATACATCTCGTATTTATTACTGGGTTATAATTGCATTCATTGTATTTCATGCTTTTTAATAATATAGTGAATAATCTTAAGATAAAAGAAATACTGAAACCAAGAAAAGAATGTCAGCCATTACTCACTTTAATCTCTGTGCTCTTAATATACAGAGGCAACCACAGAGCTCGTGGCCATGGAAGACTGCTTAAATCACCTGAGCGTATCCATTCTAAGGGTATGAAGCAGAGCAAATGATAACAAAATTAAGACCTTATCTCCATTGATTCTTGATTCCTGCTTTCTGTATTTCATTTACTAGGTCATTTAGGTATTTATTATTTGTTCACTGTGTGTGTGTGTGTGTGTGTGTGTGTGTGTGTGTGTGTGTATTTATCTTATGCAAAGGAACACTTCTATCATGAGACTAACCCAGAACAATAAAATCAACTCTTACTTATCAATTTCTATATTATTCTTACTAAAAGTTGTAATATCTTTTATCCATTTATTTGTAAATGAAAGTCAGTGCTTTAAATTTTGATTAGTAATATTTCTTGACTCCACACATATGTTCATATTGGACAATGCTTGACCCTCTTGTTCTTTATACATTAATTTATATTAGTTTAATGGATCCATCATTGATCCAATGGTAATAATAAATATCAATCTATGGAATCAATACATAGATATTATCTATATATTCCTGACATTTCTCTGTAAGTCAATTTCAACAGAGAGAATACACTAATTATGTGCTGTGTTGGACCTCAGAGTTTCAGACACATATCATTCATCGTCCATAACTCCAATGCCACCATTTGTCATCATTGGTCCATGATTGGGTCTCCTCTCCTTCATGGGTTCCTACATTTTTATCAATTAAATGATCATATTATTGACATTAATAAAAACAAATACATGGTTCAGACAAAACTAACAAGGTCTTTGAATATCTATAACATCTACAGAGTCACCTTCAACATAGACTAGATCTCTTTCATTTATTGACCTCAATGTTGCACATGAGAAATTAAACAACATACTGTTTCAGTCATACTCATTATTGAGCAGTGGTTAACTGTGTATTAATTTAATACTTTAAAATTTCTTGATTGACAGATAAAATTGCTTGTATTTATCATGCACAACATGACGTTCTGAAGTATATATACATTGTGGAATAACTAAATCTATCTAACTGATATATGTATTACATCTCAGAGTTATAATTTTGTGATGAGAACACTTAACATCTACTCTCTAGCATTTTTCAAGAATATGATGTATAAAATTAACTATAGTCACCATGTTGTATAATATTTCTCTTGAACTTATTTCTCCTCTCTAACTGAATAATTTAACACATTTTATAGTAATACCAAGAACATCTTCAAACAAATTACTGAAACCAAGATAAGAACTTTGACTATAACTCACCTTGGTCTCTTTCCAAACAGAGGCAACACAAGAATCTTGATCCCAACAGAATGGTTCAAACAGCTTGTTGCATCCATTCTGAAGAGTAGAAAGCACAGAAAAACACTGAGATGTTCTCTCCATTGATCCACGTTGTCTACCATTTGTTAACACTGCCTTTTAGGCTTTTATTAATTTATGCTAATATTTATATATTTTGCAAGTAATAAACTTCAAAACTTGCAACTGAATGAGAGCAAGAACTGTTACCTATTACAGTCTATGTCATCCTTAGTCCAAGACATAATATCCTTGATCAATTTATTACCCATTCTATTTCTATTAATATTCATTTTCCTTACTATGAAGTTTAGTAATAAACAATGCTTCACCCCCTTCATCTCTATTAATTTATAAATTTATTTATTCTGCCCTTGATTCGTTTACAATAATATTTCTAAAATTCATGAACACAAATATCAACAACAAGGTCCTCATATATTCTGACATCTGTGCATAAGATCCCTTCAAAATGGGGAATAGATTACATCCCATTTGTGTTGGACCTCAGAGTTCCAGACACGTGGTGTTCATTATGCGTGACTCACACCAGTAGTCACAATTGGTCCAGGATCTCTTTGATTTCACACTAATACAAATTTATCCACTGATTAATTTATTAATAAGAAATACACATCAGTCAGAAAATACAAGAATAATATTCATAAAGATTTCTAACATTCATCTACAGATTCATTTCCACAGACTAAATCTCTTCATTACTGTCTTCCGTGGTAATGACCTTCTTTGGTCCATATATTGACCAATCACTATAATACATCTATCAATCTGATAGTAAAATTGGCATGTTTGGGTCTCTTTGGTTATATTTAACACATTTTAATAATATAGGAAATATCTTTTTTAAAAAGCTACACCAACAAAGACAAGAGCATTGACTATTGCTCACATTGGCCTTCATATTCTAACACGAGATGCAGCCAACGTGCTGGTGAGCAGGGATGAGAGATTGAATCACCTCTAAAGCATCTGTTCTGAGGAGTACAGAACAAAACAGATGACTTAAAAAATGAGAAAATCCTCCATTGATCCTTGCTTATCATCTTCCATTTAATCATTAATTCAGGCAATCACTACTTGGAGTATATTTATTTCCTTTTCTCTTAAAATGAACAATTTTGAACTTGCTACTGACCCAGAACAAAAACATTATCTAATTAATACTGTCCATATCATCCTTTGCCAAAATAAACCATTATGCACCATTTATTTCTCTTTGCATTTTAGTGTTTTCTATATATATTAACAAAATTCCTTGCCTCACAACAAGTTTTTATAATTAGACAATGTTTCCCCTATTTTACCCTGATTCACTTATATATTTGTTTACTGATTCTTTCATTGACCCAATCATAATAATAACATAAGAATGCATGAACAGAAAGACTCGATTTCTTTTGTGAAGGACCTCAGAGTTCCAGACACATATTCATCATGTATGACTCATACGCCACCAGTGGTCATCATCGATCCAGGATTGGGCATCCTTTTCTCCATTCATTTCTATATTGTCTGTTGATTTAATCATTAGTTCACTAACAATAAATTAAAACCCTATGATTCACAAAACCCCAAGAACAGCCTTGATATTCTTAATCTGTACATATTATCATCCCATCTCCATGTATCTCCTGCTTTAATTATCCTCAGCATTTCACACATGTATTAATCAATATGATGCTTCATATTTGTCATTTGTAACAGCGGGTCTTATGTGATTATATTTCACACTTTTTAGTGATGCAGTGAATACCTTAAACCACCTAAACCACACAAGAACTTTGACTATTACTCACATTGATCTCTAAGCTGTGACGCACAGATGCAACCATAAGGCTGGTGGCCATGGAAGAATGCATAAATCACCTCGAGATTATCACTCTGAGGAGTACAAAAAAGAGAAGATGATTTTTTTTTAAACCAGATATTCCTCCACTGATCCTTGCTTATTGAGGTGTTTTGTATGTTGGACCTCAGAGTTCTAGACACGTATTATTCATCACCCAACACTCATACGCCGGCAGTTGTCATCATTGGTCCAGGAAGGCCCGCTTTCTCTTCATTCTTTACTACATTGTTTATTGATTAATAAAAAAAGTCCAGACATGTTTTACTCATTGTATATGGCTCACGCCATCATTGGTCTCAATTTTCACTCATTTCTACCTTTGTTTTGAATAAATCATTAATCAATTTATAAGAGTAAAATAAGAACATGATTCACAAAAACCTATGAACATGATGCCAGACATACCAAGCATCTGTCTACAGAATCCTTTTCCACATTAGACAATGTCGCTTTCGTTCATTCACCTCTGTGTGGCACATTACTGATTAATAAACATACTGTTCTATATTATGTTAACCATTGGGCCAGGTTAATTTTATAATAATTTAAAATTTTTAATAATACTGTGAATACCTTTCGACAAGTACCCAAAGGAAGACAAAAATTTTGGCTATTACTCACATTAGTTTCTTTCCAAACGCAACAGCAATACAGGTTTCCATCAAGCAGAAGCCCACTTGATGCATCCATTCTGATTCATCTTCACACAAAGCAGAGAAGATGATAAAAAATGGAGAATTTCTCTCCACTGACTGATATATTCCACTATTCGTTTGTATCATCTTTTTGGTTTTTAATAATTTATGGGACCAGGCGCAGTGGCTCACACCTGTAATCCCAGCACTTTGGGAGGCTGAGGTGGGTGGATCACCTGACGTCAGGAGTTCGAGACCAGCTGGCCAACACGGTGAAACCCCATCTCTACTAAAAACACAAAAATTAGCCAGGCGTGGTGGCGGGTGCCTGTAATCCCAGCTACTTGGGAGGCTGTGACAGGGGAATCACTTGAACCCAGGAAGCGGAGGGTGCAGTGAGCCAAGATTGTGCCACTGCACTCCAACCTGGGCGACAAGAGCAAAACTCTATCTCAAAGTAACAATAATAATAATAACAATTTATAGGAATATTTGCTTATTTTTCTCTCAATAAAATGAACTTCAAACATGTAACTGAGAGTAATAACTATTATCCATCACAGTTGACATCATCTTTAATCCAAGACATAATAAACTCGATCCATATATTATCCATTCTAACTTGTACTAATAATCCATTTTCTTTATTACATATTTTAGCAATAAACAATGCTTCACTCTCTTCATTTCTGTTCATTTATACATTCATTTATTTATCCTGCCCTTGATTATTTTAAAATAATATTTTTTAAATACTAACGCTAAAATCCCGAAAAAGATCCTTGCATATCCTGATATCTGTCCATTGGATCCCTTCACAAAGGAGGAATGGACTAGATCCCATTTGTGTTGGACCTCAGAGTTCTAGAAACATGGTATTCATGTGCATGACTCATATGCCACCAGTGGTCATCACTGGTCCAGGATCAGCCCTCTTTCTCTATTCCCATCTAAATTTGTTTATTTATTAATGTATTAACAAAGAAATACACAAAAATCTGAAAAGAAAAATAAGAATTATATTCTGAATATCCCTAACATCCATCTATATAATCCTTTCCACAGAGACCAAATTTCTTTCATCAACTGAGCTTTTGCATAGATGCATTACTCAGTATAAATGCTTCATATCAATGTGATATTGAACATGGGCAGACTTCTCTTATTTGATTATATTTAAAACTCTAAAATAATGCAGCAAATACCATTCTAAAAACTGCTGGATTTGGTATAAGAACACTGATTACTACTCACATTGGTCTGCATGCTCCTAACACACAGATGCAACCACAGAGCTCATGACCATGGAAGAGTGCTTGAATCAACTCAAGTGCGTTCATTCTGAGGATCACAGAGCAGAGCAAATGATTTTAAAAGGTTGTAACATTCTTTGCACTGGTCCTTCAATTCCTCTTTCCAGTTAGTCAGTCATACATAATTAGTAATTTGTAATAATGCTTATTTTTCTCCTATGTAGGCTAACAATGTCAATCTTGCCATTGACCCAGAAACTCAACACAGATATTTACCTATTACTGTCTACATCATACTTAGCCAAAGATTTAATAATCATGTACCATTTATTTCTCTTTGGACTTCAGTTTCCAGTACATATTAATATTGTATTAATTAATAATTAAATATTAATAAATTAAATAATTAAATTTAATAATTAATTAATTAATAATTAATAATATTGCTTCTCGCCACATCATCTATTTTTATAATTGGACAATGCTTCACATGAGTCTACTTTATTTAGTTATATATTTGTTGATTCATTCTTTTATTGATCCAATTATAATAACAGAAAGAAAATACATGAGCAGAAAGAACTGGCTTTCTTTTGTGATGGACCTCAGAGTTCCAGACACGTATTATTCATCATCCAAGACTCATACGCCGGTATTTGTCATCATTGGTCCAGGAAGGGCCCACTTTCTATTCATGCAATTCGACATTATTTGTTGATTAATTCAGTAATTCATGTGTAATAATTATAAAAATTTTATGGTTCACATAATTCAATTCTATCACCGATATTCGTTATATATACATACACATTATTTGACTTTTTTTATTTTCAGTAACATGGTAAATATCCTTAAACAAACCACCCAAACAACACAAGAACTTGGCTGTTACTCACACTGGAATCTTTCATATCATGACAGCAACACAAGTCTTGATCAGGGCTAAATTCATAATCAGCTCAGTGCATCCATTCTGAAGAGTGCAAAGCGGAGAAGATGATAAAAATAGGGAGACATTCTTTCCATCAATCCATACATTTCACCATTCATTTACATTGTCACTTTGGCTTTTATTAATTAATGGTAATATTTATTAATAAAATAGACTTCAAGGTTGCAACTAATTGACAGTAATAACTATAACCTATCACAATCTATGTTATTTTTGGTCCAAGACATAATATCTTTCATCCATGCCTATATTATCCATTCCAATTTAAATTAAAATCCATTTTTCTTAACACGTATTTTAGTAATAAACAATGCTTCACCTCCTTATCTTCTTCATTTATACATTGATTTATTCATCCTGCCCTTGATTCTTTTACAATAATATTTTTTAAATTCATGAGCACAAAGATCATGAAGAAGATCCTTCTATATCCTGTATCCTGACATCTATTTATAAGGGGGAACAGACCAGATCCCATTGTATTGGACCTCAGAGTTCCAGACACATGATATTCACTGTGCATGACTCACACACCACCAGTCGCCATCACTGGTCCAGGATCAGCCCTCTTTCTCTATTACCATCTAAATTTGTTTGTTGACTAATTCACTAACAAGGAAATATACCTAAGTCTTCAAAAAAAAGAATAAGATTCTTGAATATCCCTAACATTCATCCATATAATCATTTCCACGAAGACCATATTTCTTTCATTAACTGAGCTCAATGTTTCACATACGCATTAATTAACATAAAGTTTTTAATCCAGTTTTTAAATATTGCATATTTCCCCTTCTTCTATTGTTTAATACTTTTTAATAATATAGCAAATAACATTTTAAAATGGTCAAAACAAGAAGGAGCATTAACGATTACTCACATTGGTCTTCATGTTCCTAACACATAGATGCAGCTATAGAGCTTGTAACCATGGAATCGGCTGGCAAACATCCATCCTGAGGCTCACAGAGGACGGCAGATCACAAACAGATGAAACAGTCCTCCATGATCTGTGTTTATCATCTTCCCTTTAGGAAAACATTTGAGAAATCATTATCTGAAGGATAATTATTTCATTTTCTCTTAAGAAAATGAACACTTTGTGCAACTTTCCTTGACCCAGAGGTTGACCATTATCTATAAATACCACCTGTATCATCCTTAGTCAAAGACGTTACAGTGGGGTAACATTTATTTCCCTTAGGACTTCAATGCTTTAATATAATATTTTAATATATTATTATATTTAATATATATTAAATATTGCATTAATTATATATTAATATTAGATTTTTATTTAATATATTAAAGCTTTAATATAATGCTTTAATATAATAATAATAATACATCTTGCCTCACCACTTATTTTATAATTGGACAATACTTCATCCCCTTCATATACGTACATGTATACGTATAAATTATTTCATTGATCCAATTATAATACAATGAAGTGAACAAACCCAAAGACCAAAAGCAAACACATTGTATATTCATAGGATCACCTGAATCAGAAGGAATGGGCCAGATTTCTTTTGTGATGGACCTCAGAGTTTCAGACATGTATTCATCATGTGTAACCCATACACTACCAGTAGTCATCATTGATCTTCTTTTTTTTTGCTATTCATTTCTACCTTGTCTATTGATTATGTCATTTATTCATTAATAATACTTTCAAGGCCCGTGATTCACAAAACCCAGTAACACTCTTGATATTCCATATCAGTATACAGAATCACTCAAACATTGGGTGTTTCATTAACTATCCTGTTTTTTATATATGCATCATCAATATAATACTTCATGTCACTCCCATATCACTGGAATAACATTGGCCATCTTTGACTGTATTTCACACTTTTAAATAATACGTTGATTACTCTTAAACAAACCACCCAAACGAAGGTAAGGACTTTGACTATTACTCCCCTTGGTCTTCACGCTCCTTCCTAAGCGTGGTGCAAACAGAGTATGTGACCTTGGAGGCATCCTCAAATCAGAACAAGGACATCCATTCTGATGAGTACAGAGAAGAGAAGATGAAAACAAATTTGAGACATTGTCACCATTGTTTCTTGCTTTTCACCTATAATTAGTCATTTATGCAATCGTTATTTGGACTTCATATTAATTTCATTTTCTGTTAAGGAAATTTCATTTCATTAATCATAGTAATTTCATTTTCTGTTAAGAAAATGAACAATTTCAATCTTGCTACTGGCCCAGAATCTGAACACTCTCTATAATTATACTGGCTATATCATCATTGGCCAAAGAGGTGACAGGCATGTCCCATTTATTTCTCTTGGGACTTCATGTTTTCAATACACATGAAATGTTTCTTGCCTCACTACAGATTTTAATAATTGGGCAATGATTAACATTATTCATCTTTTTATATAATACATATAAATTATATATATAGGTTCTCACATTGAGCAACTATAAAAATGCAATGAAAATAAGTAAAAACAAAGGTCATAAACAAATAAATTCTGTATCTCTGACATCTATACACATAGGATCATTTCAAACATATGGAAGGAGCTCTATTTCTTCTGTGATGGACCTCAGAGTTCCAGACACGTATTCATCATGTAAGACTCATACGCCACCAGCAGTCATCATCGATCCAAGATTGATCACCTCTTTCCACTCATTTCTATCTTGTTCACTGACTGACTTGTTAACTCACTAATAAGTCCCTATGGTTCAAAAAAAACCCCAAGAATAATCTGGATGTTCCATATCTGCATCTAGAATCATTCTAACTTTGATATATCTGTTTTATTAATTGTCTTCAGTTTTTCATCTATGCATTATCAGTATAATACTTTATATAACTCTCATATCTATCATTGGGATAATAACATTGGCCGTCTCTGTATTATAAACTTTTTTTTTTTTTTTTTGAGATGGAGTCTCACTCTGTCACCCAGGCTGGAGTGCAATGATGCAATCTCGGCTCACTGCAACCTCCGCCTCCCGGGTTCAAGTGATTCTCCTCCCTCAGCCTCCTGAGTAGCTGGAATTACAGGCACCCACCACCATACCCAGCTGATTTTTGTATTTTTAGTAGAGGCGGGGTTTCACCACGTTGGCCAGGCTGATCTCAAACTCCTGACCACAGGTGATTCACCCCCCTCAGCCTCCCAAAGTGCTTGGATTACAGGCATGAGCCACTGCACCCAGCCTATTACAAACTGTTTTATAACACATGACATACTCTTCAACAAACCACCAAGACAAGAACTTTGATCATTAATCACATGGGTCTGCATGCTCCTTCCTAAGCACGGTGCAAACAGAGGACCATGGAAGAATTCTTAAAACAGTACAACTACGTCCATTCTGAGGAGTACAGAGCAGAGATGATGATAACAAATTTGAGACATTATCACCATTTATCTTTGCCTTTCACCTTTCATTTAGTTGGTCATTTAGGCAGTAATTTTCTGGAGTATACTTATTTCATTTTCTCTTAAGAAAATGAACAATTTTGAACTTGCCGCTAACCAAAAAATTGAACATTGTCTATAATTATACTAACTATGTCATCATTGTCCAAAGAGGTGACAGGCATGTACCATTTATTTCTCTTTGGACGCCACTGTTTTCAATACATATTAATAATATATCCTGCCATACCTGAACAATGCTTCATCCACTTTATCTTTATTTATATACTTATTTATTGATTCTCACATTGATCCAATTATAAAAATAGAATGAAATTATCACAAATAAAAACATTTCTGAATTATTTCTGTAGCATCATTTGAAACAGAGAGAATGGGCCATGTATCTTCTCTAACAGACCTCAGAGTTTCAAACACGTATTCACTGTATAAGACTCATAAGCCACCAGTGGCCATCATATCATCAATCCAGGATTGGTTCTCTTTTTCTCCTGTCACTTCCACATTATCCATTGATTAGTTAATTCGTTCACTAATAATTTTAAAGCCCTATATTCACAAAACCCAAGGAGAAACTTGATATTTCTAGTCTGTATATAAAGTCATCTTATGTCATCATCTCTCCTTTATTAATTATCTTCAGTTTTTCATATACCCATTAATTTATATAGTGCTTTATATCAATTTTGTCACTGCACAACAATTGGTCTTCTTTGATTATAATTCACTCTTTTCAATAATATAGTGAGTGAATAATAATACCTTTAAGCAAACAACCCACACCAAGAAGCAAACTTTGATGATTACTCACATAGGTCTCCATGCTCCTAATATCCCGTGGCAACCATAAGGCTTCTGACCATGGAAGCGTGCTTAAATCAGTTTAAGAGCATCCATTCTAGGATTACAAAGCAGAACATGTGATGAAAAAAATGAAGACCTTATCTGTATTTATCCCTCCTTTCCAAATTTCATTGACTTATTTATTAATTTTTCATTATATATGTGTATTCTTTCTCTCTGTCTCAACAACAGGAACAATGTCAAACTTGCAACCAACCCAGAAAATAAAACTTGATTGATACAGAAAGCCTCAATGTTTTATATATATCAAAGAACATAATTTACATCAATCCCAACTTCATTACTGGGGTGCATTTGGCCCTGTTTGATATTTCATATGCCATTATATAATGAATACCCTTAGATAAACCACGCAAACCAAGACATAAAATGTGATTGTTACTCACGTTGGTCTCCATGCTCCTACTGCAGACAGCCTCCACCTTGAGGAATATAAAGGAGAACCAGTGATTAAAAAGTTGAGACATTCTCTCCATTGACAATGGCTTTCCAACTTTCATTTATTTATTCACGTAAATGTTTGCTAATTGATGTTACTATTTGTCTCTTCTAAAAATAGGACAGGATGGTACTTGCCATTGATGCAGAACAATAACACTGACTGTTACCTATCACTGTCTATACCAATGGTCCCCAACGTTTTTGGCACCCAGGATGGGTTTTGTAGAAGAGAATCTTCCCACGGACCAGGGCAGGGAGGGGTGGTTTCCAGATCACTGTTCTACCTCAGATCATCAGGCCTTAGATTCTCATAAGTAGCATGTGACCTTGATCCCTGGCATGCACCGCTCACAACAGGTTCTGCTCCAATGAGAATCTAATGCCACTACTGATCTGACAAGAGGCAGAGCTCAGGTGGTAATGCTTGCTCCCCCGCTACTCACTCCCTGCTGTGTGGCCTGGTTCCTAACACACCAGGCACTGATACTGGTCTGCAGCCCTGAGTTTAGGGACCCCTGGTCTATATGATACTGTACAAAAGAGGTGACACCCTTGATCCACTTATTTACTTATGGACCTTAGGACTTTCAAATTATATTAATAGTATTTCAGGCCTCACCTCATATTTCATAATTGGACAATGTTTTACCCTCTTCATCTTCATGCAATTGTATAAATTTTGTCATTGATTGCTTTGTAACAATACAATCAAAATTCATGAACTACAAAAGTCCAAGAACATCACCTTTGTGTATAACTAATCATCCTACAGGACTGCATCCATCAAAAATA